>NC_041391.1:245790943-245810888 GCF_002162155.2 Triticum dicoccoides
GGGAAGACGCTACAGGGCTCCCGCGGTCGAATGGGTTGGTGTAGAAGACGCAGAAGGCGATGGCGGTTCCTCTGAACTCATCGAAGAGGCACGGGGTGGACGGTGGCCGCAGTGATGCTCATCGGCGGCGGCGGGTGTGTTCGGTGGCTGCGCGCGAGAGAGCCAGAGGAGGAGAGGAGCTCGGGGAGAGAGTGAGAGGCCTGGGGGGGGGGGCGCGTGGCTGTCTCCGTGGCACTAGAAGGGCCTCGAGGGCGTGAGGCAGGCAGGGAGGAGGCCACGGCGTCGCTAGCGCTCTCGCCACGCACCTGCCTGTCCTCCTGGCAGGAGGAAGAAGACCACACAGCCCCTGGTGGGCTGGGCCTCTTCTGCCAGGTAAAGCCCAGGTGAGGTTTCTGTCTTTCTCTCTTATTTCTGTTTTTTTTGTATTTTGTTCTGTGTTGTTTTAGTTTAGTAAAATACTAAACCATTTAATAAAATCCTGAAAATAGTTATGTGGCTAGAGTTAAAATATACCAAACCACATAAAATGTTCCAGTGATTATTGGACATATATTATTTATATATCAAATATATATCCAATGCAAATAGCTATTTATTTAATTCAAAGGCCCAAAATAATTAACTCTGAGATACCAAAAATATTGTTTTGAGTTTTACCTCTTTGCAATATTTTCAGAGACTAAGAGGAACATTTTCTTGGACTTCTTTGAGGAGATTTTAATATTGATCATTTTTAGAAGGTTTCTGAGGCTTTGAAAATTCCTCAATTCAAATTTCATTTGAATTTAAATATGATGCTCACATGAAGGTCTAGCCTGGTGCATAACAGGACCAGGGATGTGACAACCTGCAACTGTTGTTGTAGTAATCTGTGAGCCACGAGGACTCAGCAATCCCATTACGATGGGTATCAAGACTAGCAAAGCTTAATGGGAAAGGAAGGGGTAAAGTGGTGAGGTTGCAGCAGCGACTAAGCATGATATGGTGGCTAACATACGCAAATGAGAGCGAGAAGAGAAACAAAGGAACGGTCGTGAAGCTATCAATGATCAAGAGGTGATCATGAACTCCTACTTACGTCAAACATAACCCAAAAACCGTGTTCACTTCCCGGACTCCGCCGAAAAGAGACCATCACGGCTACACACGCGGTTGATGCGTTTTAATTCGGATCTGGTGTCAAGTTATCTACAACCGGACATTAACAAATTCCCATCTGCCACATATCCGCGGGCACGGCTCTCGAAAGTTTATACCCTGCAGGGGTGTCCCAACTTAGCCCATGACAAGCTCTCGCGATCAACGAAGGAATAGACCTTCTCCCAGGAAGACCCGATCAGTCTCAGAATCCCGGTTTACAAGACATTTCGACAATGGTAAAACAAGACCAGCAAAGCCGCCCGATGCGCCAAAAATCTCGATAGGAGGTGCACATATCTCGTTCTCAGGGCAACACCGGATAAGCTAAGCGTACAGGTACCGACGTAACCCAAGTTGCCAAGGGATGGTCCCGCACGGTGCTCTAGTCTGGACCAACACTTAGACAAGCATTGGCCCCGGGGGGGCTATAATAAAGATGACCCTCGAGAGAGCGACTCCCAAGGGAAAAGTAGGTGGTGGTGAGGCAAATGGTAAAACCAAGGTTGGGCCTTGCTGGACAAGTTTTATTCAAAGCGAACTGTCAGGGGGGTCCCATAAATCACCCAACCGCGTTAGGAACGCAAAATCCGGGAACATAACACCGGTATGACGGAAACTAGGGCGGCAAGAGTGGAACAAAACACCAGGCATAAGGCCGAGCCTTCCACCCTTTACCAAATATATAGATGCATTAATAATATAAGAGATATTGTGATATCCCAACATAACCCTGTCCACCATGGAGAAATCTTCAGCTTCACCTGCAACTAGCAACGCTATAAGAGGGGCTGAGCAAAAGCGGTAACATAGCCAAACAATGGTTTGCATAGGAAAGGTGTCAAATGTTAGAGGTTCATGGCAATATGGGATGGCTTGATAAACAGGTAATAGGTAGCGCAAGATAGCGATAGAACGAAGCAACTAGCATAGCAAAGATAGTAGTGAGATCAAGGGTAGCGGTCATCTTGCCTGAAATCCCGCTAGGAAGAAGAACGAGTCCATGAAGAAGATGAAGCCACGAAGACGAACCAAGCGTAGACGAACGAATCCTCACGATCGCAACGAAACGAGTACTATCGAGAAGAAGCACACAACATGGTAAACACACCACACATAGGCAAGACATGATGCACAACAAGCATGATGCTTGACAAAGCTAGATGAAGCTACTCATGGAAAGAGATGATGCAAACAAGAACAACACATCAAGGCAAGTTTAAATGAGGCCAGAAACAACATATAACAATTCCGGTAAGTCCTCATATGCAAATTTCGAAATGGGTCCAGATCTGAATAAACATTATGTTCAAGTTGTTAAACAGCAAATTAAGATGCACCAAGATGATCTACACGAAATTCTAGTCAAGTTACATATAAAGTTCATTAGATTCGGAGCTACGACCTAGAAGATATGAGCAAAACAAGTTAAGCATGGCATTGATGCGAAATGCACCCAAACATCAAGCAAACACACCAAAACAAGGATGCAACATGATAATATGAAACTAAATGCAATTCTAAGCAAGTTTCATATAGAGCACACTCAAAACGGAGCAACGGTTCAACTCACACCCGCTATACAAGGCATAACAACAATCTGTCCAAAACAGCAACTAGGCATCTTGCAAGCATCAAAGAAACATGCTACAGCACCCCAACATAAGAACAAAAGGCATGAGCATGAAGTACATGTAAAGCACAACAAAACATGAACACTGAGCTATCTCCAAAAAAGACTAGAACATGCACAAAAGGACATGGGAAGATTACAAATAATAACAGTTTCAGACTTAGCAGAAATAACATCAGATTGCAATGTTCAGAGCTATCAAACAACATGTTACAGGAACTTATCATGGAAAACAAAGGCATGTCATGAACCTACTAATAGCATAGATCAAAAGTCCCTTACTGACCATAAGCCAAAAAGGATCAGAAGATAAGATGGCACCCATGTAAACATGGCAAGTTATATGACAGATTCATACATGGCAGGAACAACAATAAGTAAGCATGTTGGTGAGCTTGAACCACTCACCACAGAGCAATACATGGCATGGCAAGGCAACCAACAGTAAGAAGGCATGTTTGTGAAGCTATACATGGCAAGAGCAAGGTCATAGGGTGCATGGATCACTAGCAAACAATCATGGAAACATGGAACTTAATGCTAACAGGCTGATAGCAACATTACCAAGCAACTTTGGAGCAAGATATGAATAACCTACAGCAAGCTATAAATGCAACCAGGGGCATGGATGGATAGGGAATAACAGTATATCAAAACATGTTTATAGAACATCTCTAGATTATGCATAGAATGATTAGTAGAAGCATGTTTACATAGCAACAAAATATAACAAAATCTGTCAGGAAAACAGCAACAACAAGTACACTACTTAACAAGCTCGATTCACTCACCACAAGTCATTGCATGACAAGATAAGCATAGAATCATCAAGAAGACATGTTTTTGAAACAAACCAAGGCAAGAACAAGTCCATAGCATGCAAGGATCAACTATAGCAACCTTGGCTAAATTGAATAACACGTAAACAATCTGCCAGGAAACATTTTGAAGCAAAAGTAGAGCACTCAAATGACATGTTAGACTACTCCATAATTGCAAACAAAGGCATGAATGGATATACAATAACCATATGTTCAAAACACCTTTACTGAAGTATCTCAAAATATGCATGGATCTCTCTGTAGCATCAAGTTTACATGGCATCAAAATAACAGCAGAACAGGGACTAAAATCAGAAATATCACGAAGCCTAGTTTGCATGCTTGTGCTAGTCACCACACTGATCACAAAAATACATGGCATACACCCCTGGAAAGATGGCATGGCATAGATCAAAACACATGAAGACATCAACCTCGTAGGATGCACATATCAATCATGGCAAAAATGACAAATGAGCAAGTTATAACAGTTTCAGCAGATTAACATCAACATGCACTCTTCCAAGAGCATTTCTGGCATCAAGATGAGCTCAAATGAAAATGATGCAATGGAATGAAATGAAGTACTCGTTGAGGCGAACAATTTGACATATTATACGCGTGAAATGGAGCTACGGATGCAGAGATATAGTATGACGAACATGGCATGATAATGACAGAAATCTGGGACTTAGCAGTTTTCTGGAAAAAAAATTAATGCGTGCGGGATAGCTAAAACACGCACGGGCGGAGTTTAGCAGCGGGGCTCACCATGGGCTTGGCCCAGGAAGGACGGGAAACAGGCAGGCCGGGGAAGCTGGGCCGCTGGGCCGGAGCGGGACCGAGGAGGCTGGGCCGTGGCCCATGTGGGGGTCTCCCTCCTCCCGATCCCTCCTGGATCGGGGAAGAGGCCAGGCGAGGCGGCAGCGACCGGGCGGCGCCGCAGCACGGGCCAGGCGGCGGTGGGATCAGGGCTCGCGCGGGCCCGACTCGGGCCCCGCGGGCCGGCGGCGGCGGGAGGGCGTGGGGGCCACGTGGCGGCGTGCCACTGGCTGGGGCGGCGGCGGAGATGCGACCGGCCGGGTGCGGACATGTCCGCCGGGCGAGAGGGAGGTGGAGACTAGGGTTTACACCGGGATTTCGGGGACGAAGACATATTTATAGGTAGAGGGAGCTAGGAGAGTCCAAATGAGGAGCGGTTTTCGGCCACGCGATTGTGATCGAACGACCGAGAGCATGAAGAGGAGTTTGCTGGGTTTTTGGGCCACTTTGGAAGGGGTGTTGGGCTGCAAAGAGAAGGAGGCTTTTACGGTTACCCGGTTAACCGTTGGAGTATCAAACGGACTCCAAATGGCACGAAACATGACAGGCGGTCTACCGGTGCTATACCAAGGCCGCTTGGCAAACCTCGGGCCATTCCGAGTAAATTTAACACCCACTCACAACAGGAAACAAAAAAGGAGGACGCCGGAGGACATAGGAGTGCCGGATTGCAAAACGGACAACGGGGAAAATGCTCGGATGCATGAGATGAACACGTATGCAAAGTGAAATGCACATGATGACATGATAAAATGCAGATGATCACATGGCAAAATGCAACATGCAAGCAAACGACATGGCAACGACGGCGAATAACTGACGGACACCTAGCGCAACGAATCCGAGGCGTTACACAGCCTTCGCTGGCATGCCAGGTTGCTATGCCATGGACAAGACCAGAGGGTGAGGGCTGGAGAGCCGGTATGAGCCCTGAGTCGCGATGCTCAGGCACCCCCCCCCTTTAACGCGCAAGCTGGGTTAGATGACGAAACTCTACGTCCTCGGGTCCCGACTCTCGGGCTGGTCTCAGCCGTCGCTGGCATGCCAGGTCGCGATGCCATGGACAAGACCAGAGGGTGAGGGCCGGAGAGCCGGTAGGAGCCCTGACTCGCGATGCTCAGGCACTCCCCCTTTAACGTGCAAGATGGGTTAGATGACGGAACTCTATGTCCTTGGGTCCCGGCTCTCGGGCTGGTCTCAGCCGTCGCTGGCCTGCCAAGTTGCGATGCCATGGACAAGACCAGAGGGTGAGGGCCGGAGAGCCGGTAGGAGCCCTGAGTCGCGATGCTCAGGCACCCCCCCTTTAACATGCAAGATTCCGACACCCAGAAAAAGGCACCAAATAACAAGCATGGTGGATCGAAAGCATAGTCCTAAGATAAATGCAAGAAGGATACATGCCGCTGGGACAAGCCCGAGCGGCTTGGGGATGATGCAGCCCAAAGGGGCGCCCCCAATAAGATGAGCTAAGGACATGAAATAAAAGGGATACATGCCGCAGGGACGGACCCACGCGGCCTGGGAATAATGCGGCCCTGAAGGCACTCCTAGCCAGAAACGAAACTTGAAAGATGCCACCTGAAGATGTTGGGGACGAAGGGGTGTTGGTGTAGCAGACTCGGTGGGCTGCGGGAGCCAATCCTCACGAGCCCCCAGGCCTAGGGGCCTCTGGAGGCTCCGGAGGCGCTGGCGGCTCCTCGCAGGCCATCTCCATCTCCGCCAGGGCTGCGGCACGCCTGACCTCTTGAGACTCCAAGATGGCCCTCATGAGACGCTGGTGCACATCAGCCGTGTTCGGCAGGCCATAAGGCATGCGCACGTAGCTGTGGGGCGGACCCTCGCAACGTCCCACTCGAGAGGGCCAGAGGTGCTCTTGAGATGCGGCTCGGTTGAGCCCTGGTATGTCGATGCAGACGCGCATCCCACCATCCTCGCCTGGATGGGGGGCCACAGCGGGTAGGAGGCGGCTGCCTCTCATGACCCTTGACTCCTATAGCTCTTGAATGGCCTTGCTGACGAACTCCTGAGGGTTTGGTCCTCCTTGCCTTGCTGCTTCTTTAGGGAAACGTGCTTCGAAGCACGCCTCCACGTGGTGCCCAAGCGCCTCCCTCGTGACCTTGGCAAGGTTGGCGGCCCTCCAGGGGAGAGCCCCTGAGCCCTGCCTAAAGAGGGCGCCGGGCGCACTTCCCTATGCGATGGAAGGAGGCTCCTCCTGGCCAGGCACGGGCCAGGAGGCCGGGGCCTGCCTCCTGAGGAGCCGGGCCGGTTGATGTCTTCTTCTCCTTGGGGGCGGCCTCGGGAAGCCTCCTACTGCTGCGGTCTGGGTCTTCCAGTGATGCGGCCTGAAAGGCTCGCTCCAGGGAGCACACTGCGTCTCTCTCTTCGCAGGGCACCGTGATGACCCCGCCGCTTCCTGGAATCTTGAGGACGTTGTAGCCATGGTGGGTTACGGCCATGAACTTGGCCAGCGCTGGGTACCCGAGGATGGCGTTGTACGGCAGGCGAATGTGGGCGACGTCAAAGTCGATTAGCTCGGTGCGGTAGTTGTCGCGTGCCCTGAAGGTGGCAGGAAGGCGGACCTGCCCTATCGGGACCGTGGAGCCGTCGGTGACTCCGGAGAAGGGCTTGGTTGGCTGAAGCTGACTGTAAGGCACTTGAAGATTGTCGAATGTTTCCACGGACAGGACGTTGAGCCCTCCCACGCCGTCGATGAGGGTCCTGGTGACTAGCACGTTGCTGATGATTGGGGAACAAAGCATCGGGAGGACTCCTGCTGTGGCCGCGCACTTGAGCTGATCTGCTGAGCTGAATGTGATGGTGCACGCCGACCACCTGAGAGGGTGTGTGGCCTCGAGATTGGGTAGGATTGCATTCACTTCGCAGGCGAACTGCTTGAAGATGCACTGAGAGGCTGGGGCTTGAGCTCCGCTCAGGATGCAGGCGATTGCACGCGGTTCCTGGAAGCCCCCAGCCCCCTCGTCCTGATGACGGTATTCATTCCTTCTTGGCTGCGGCGGCAGCAGAGGGAGGCTTGCGTTCCCTTGCGGGCGATCCTCGCGAGGCTGATCCCTCTAGCCTCCCTCACGAGGCGGGTCCTGCCAGCGGTCCTCGCGAGGTTGGTTGCGCCACCCTTGGCACGGGCCTCGGTCTTCCCAGTGTCCTGCATTCCTTCCTCCTCCTCGGCCGTAGCCCCGGTCGCTGCGGTCGGGACGTTTGCCGACCCTTCCTTCGCGCACGGCACGGAGCTCTTGGCATTCATTTGTGTTGTGGGTGTGGAGGTCGTGGTACAGGCAGTACCGGCTGCCCTTGGAGGATTCGGGCTGATCTCTGCCCCGTTTGGTGTCTGGCTCGGCCGCGATCACGGCAGCCCCCTTGCGCTTCACGTCCTTGGCCTTGGGCTTCTTCTCTTCTGGGTCCGCGGCAGGCAGCTCGAGGAGGGAGAGGCGCCCCTCCTCAGCCAGGTGCATTTGGTCGCCAAGTTGAACAGCTCCAGGGAGGTGCACAAGTCTTCATGCATTGCCAGCTCCTCCTTCATCTTGACATCGCGCACACCGTCGAAGAAGGCAGAGATGATGGCCTCCTCCGTTACCCTGGGGATCTAGAGGCGAGCGTTGTTGAAGCGCTGGATGTACTTCTGCAGGGTTTCCCCTGGCTGCTGCTTGATACGGCGCATGTCGCTCACGGCGGGTGGCCGGTCGCGATTACCCTGGAAGTTGGCGATGAAGCGGGTGCGCATCTCGTCCCAGGAAGAGATCGTGCCTGGGGCCAGATTCAGGAGCCAGGTGCGGGCTCCGTCCTTGAGCGCCATGGGAAACCAGTTCGCCATGACCTTTTTGTCTTCGTTAGCAGCCTCGATGCCCAACTCGTAGAGCTAGAGGAACTCCGCAGGGTCAGCCGTGCCATCATAGCGAGGGGGCAGGTCTGGCTTGAACTTGCCGGGCCACGCGACGCTGCGCAGCTCGGAGGTGAAGGCGCGGCAGCCCGCCGTGGCCACGGGAGGCCTCGGGCGACAGAGAGCTTGGTCCTGCGGGTCCCCATGTGCCGCGGCTGGGGGCAGTGCTGGGTCTTGACGTGCTAGAGCAGGGAGCGCTCGGGCGGCTTCTCGTGGGCGAGGGACTTCTTGGCAGCTCTGCTCTTGCCGCGCTGGCGCCTGGCGAAGCGGGTTCTGCCCAGGGGCCGCGCGCCTTGGGGCCAGGGCGCCTTCTTGAGGAGGAGGCGGCTGAGGTGCCCCAGGAGCTTCATCGCCCGCGTGGGGCAGGGTGCGGTGCAGCGAGAAGGATGGTGCGGGGGCGCCACCGGCGGCGCGGACGAGCTCAGCGACTCGGTCGAGCCATTCTTCATAGACGTCGTCGATGGGGCGGTAGCGCAGGAGCTCGTTTGCCGCGATGAGCGCAGCTCGGGCCTCCATGGCCGCGCGGGGCGCGTGTGACGAAGAACCAGCGGGGGTGAGCGAGGGCATGGCAGTGCGGCCGTCCCGCCTCATGGACGGATGCTGGGACGATGCTTGCTGCTTGTTCCCCACCGGGCAGGTGGCGGCGTTGACAGCAAGTGACGGGGAACGACAAGGGCGCCCGTCGACGGGAGCCGTCTGGGCGACATGGGAGGCGAGGGCGGCTCGGCACTCGGCGCGAGCCCGACGAGCGTCAGACATGGTTGCGGAGGTCGGGGAAGAACAAGACGGCGGAAGGCAAATTCCGGCGCACCCCTACCTGGCGCGCCAAATGTCAGATTTCGGGTTCCGGCAGACCCTTGAGGTTCGAACACTGGGGTGCGTGTGGAGATTCAACCCTCTACCGGCTCGCTCCTCACCGAATCGCAAGGACCTAAACTACCAAACTGAACAGCACAAGAGACACAAGATTTATACTGGTTCAGGCCACCATTGTGGTGTAATACCCTACTCCAGTGTGTGGTTTGGTGGATTGCCTCTTGGGCTGATGATGAACAATACAAGGAAGAACAACCTCGCGAGGGTCTGTTCTTGGCTGGTGTGATGAACTGCAAGGAGGGGTTCAGTCGCTCTATCTACTGGTTTCTTGGTGAGGATCCAGATGCCTCTACCCTGGGGGTGGCTAGTCCTATTTATAGGCAAAGTCCCTGGGCCTCTTCCCAAATATTGAGCGGGAAGGGCGCCAACAATTGGCCATTTTGAAAGGGAACATCGGGTACACTTATCCTCACTAAAGTTGGTCCTCGCCTGTCAAAGGCTCTGGTGATGACGCCGGCTTGGGCTCCACAATGACTTCCTTCCAGCCGTTGGGCTGGTCTTGGTCTCGTTGCACCGAAATGGATGCCTTTGCATGATGCTCTCGCCTGCGCTTGCTCCCTTTGCACCAAAGAGGAAAGGAGGACATTGCGCGGGCTGGCGCCTGACTGGCGCCCTTGGTCGTCATGGCTTGCGTCATGGGCACCTCGCGAGGTACCCTGCCTTGAACTCTCCGCCCCCTCATGAGCCAGCCTGATGAGGCCGTGCCTGAGGAAGCTCCTTGTCGTCCGCCCCGCGAGGCTTGGCCCCTCGCGAGGGTATTGAGCCTGTGTTGATGAAGATGGGTTGTGCTGGGCCTCCATCGAGCCACGCCACAGGCCGCAGGCAGGCAAGTCTGGGGACCCCCGTTCCCAGAACGCCGACAACAGCGCTCCTCTGTCCAGCGGCGCGAGGTCAATGAGCACCAATTTTTTTTTCGTTCAATGACAGGTGGACCCCACAGGGCCACACATGATGATAACGTTAGCCAACTTCACCGTTACTTAGGTGGTGCCACGTCAGCCTGACTAGCGGGCCCAATCTGTCATAAACGTGCTCAATCTAGTAAAATCCGCCAATCAGTGTTTTTTGCAAAAAGATTACCGTAGACGTGGTGTTTTCTGAAAAAAATGTATTGTAGTGTTTTTCGCAAACTTAGCCTTCAAAGTGGTGGTTTTGTGCAATTTACTCCCGCCACTTGGTTCTGGCAAAATTCCGGCACTGTCGAGCTCGTCCACCCCCCTCACCACCACCATTAGCCTCCTCCACCACCTAGACGCCGCCCCCGTACTTCATCTCCTTCTCCGGTGGCTTTCTACCACGAGCTCACTACCCGTCCGAAGACCCCGTCCGCCGTAGATGAGGCTCTGCCATCTCCAGCGCTCTCCGGCGTGCGTGAGCCGTCCAGGCAGTTCCGCCTCATCGTGCTAATCTCTCCGGTAGCTGGGGCGTCGCCTGAGATGGCCGGAGCTGCCGGAACAGCCGCCGGAGCCGGCCCAGTCCTTTGCTCCATCAGGCGAGCGGCGAGAAGAAGAAGAAGAAGGCGCGGGAGGAGAGAGAGTCAACAGCGGGCCTCACCAGTCAGCGAGACAGGAGCCGGCTCGCCTTTGCCACGCTGGATAAGTGGAGGCGTAATCCTCTAGATTACGTCTTTGCTTATCGAAAGCGTATTCCCCTTCTACTTCAGGCAGGAATACGTTTTCACTTCCGTAAAAGCGTATTCTGCTAAAGGCACATTCTGTTTTTCCATGCAAGGGCTTGTTTGTGATGATTTTATTACAGATAAGTCCCTGGCAGAAAAACTATCACAACTTTTCACCTGTAGCTCCAAATCAGGTGATTCCAAATCCCACTTCTTCGTTTCATTGAGTCTGTTCCGATGGAATCACTTTCATCATGTTTTGACATTCTAAAAATGACCATTTTGCCCCTGCCCTTATTCAGCCCCCTCTGAGAGAGTACAATTTCCGGCGATTCTTTATGCGAGTTTCTCGCACTTTCGCCCGGTGATTTCTTCCACCCCAGGCAGGCCACAACCTCCATTTGCATCACTATAATGAATTGACATGGTTTAAATTATTTGAACTTGTTTGAAATATTGTTTTAGCTACATGACTCTGTGCATGGCATTTTCTCGGAGTGTTATTTTGATCTTGCTGTTGCCATGCTATTGTTTGGATTACTAGGAGTTATGTTTGCAGTTGATGAGTATCATGTTGCCTCTGGATTATTAGTGGCCTATGTTATGATTATTTTCATGTTGGTATCTGGTATTATATTTCGGAGTACTACTTTGGATGTCATGTTGCCTTTGGATTATTAGTGGTTAGTATGATTATCTTTATGATGATAGTTGATGTTCTGTTGCTTGGAGTATTATTTTCGAAGATGATATTTGCATGTGGATCTTAATTGGATAGCTTGTTCTTGCATATTGGAGTAGTAGTATTATTGTTTTTAGATTCATCATGATAGTAGTGTTATGCTATCCTCAGAGTATTTTGGTATGATGATATTATGCTTGGATTATTTGTTGGATATTGCTATGACTTGGATTATAGGTTGATAGTTGATGTCGGGTTATCAGTTATCATTATTATATTTTTGGGGATAAATTCCATCGTTAAGTTGGTCAGGTGCCACCGAACCAGGCTTTTCCAATGCAACCACATTTGCCTGTATGGGAAGACCCTAGCTAGGTCTGTTGTCATGCCTCTCACCCGTGCGTCCAATGAGGGAAGGTTATGCGCGGGCGCTACCCTGATCAGGTAGGACGGCATAAGCCTTGTGTGCCCAGGTTTGGTTCTGAGCTCATGTTCCCGTTTGGGACCATTTTTGGCACGACGGTGGTCGTTGGTGCCTTTGGTAGGCATGGGGCCACCCAGGACTGAACCCCAAGGGGGTGTTGGTCGGAGTGGCCGAGAGAGTATCATGGCAGCAGGTCGGTTTTGTCGGAACGCCATTGGTCCACCTGAATGGGAGTGCGAGGCCATGGGTTCTATGGTGTGGGTAAAGCGCGCCACCTCTGTAGAGTGTGTTTGTGTTTAATCTATCGATAGCCACGTCCTCGGTCATGGGCACAAGTTCGTACTAGGTCACACCGTTTGAGCAACACTCACATGACGGAATGACTTATAGATGATTTATATGATGTATGGGAGCAGTAAAAGTTTGGCAGGATATTGATGATGATGTTGAGATGATCTTGAGGATGATCATTCAGTTTGTGATGTGGTCACGAGGTGACCGTGTGGATATGTTGATCACAAGGTGATCATATGGATGTTTTGATCACGAGGTGATCGTATGGACCACGAGGTGGTCGATATGGTATATTGCTTGGCCGGTTAGCCAAGAATGAGATTGTTGTTGGGATGGAGATGTTGGTTTATCAGTATGGTAGTAGTTTCATATCATGCTTAGTAGTTGTTGTCGTATCACGGTAGCTGTCAATTTTATTAACCTGTTAATGATATGTTGTTGTCTTGCCTTGATGTTTTTGGTTGTTGTGAGCTTGCAAGTACATTCAATGTACTGACCTGGCGTGTCATGCTAGATTGCAGGTGATGCCGTGATTGCTTTATTGCTTGTCATGGTTTCCGTTCGTGCGAGCTAGATCGTGTCCCAGCCAGAGTCCCTACGGAGTGGAGTTCACCACCTTCGTCATTGTTCCACTTCTGGAAGATTTCCGCTGCTATGAGTTGTTCCGCTGCTAGCATAGAGCAAGTGTAGTATCACAGGCATAGTGTCGCCGCACTGATGTGAACCTTTGTAACATCAGACAGTTGTAATTATCCTTTGTAATAAGAGTTGATTAGTTCTATATCAAGAAGTGTCGTATTCCAGAAGACTTCATCTTGATCTCTGGGCTGGAATACGGTGCGTTCCGGTTTCTCCAAGCCGGGGTGCCACATGGGGTGCCTTGGGCATCCCCAAGCTTATCCTTTCATGAATCCTTATTATTTCATCCATCGTAATATCACCCAAAACTTGAAAACTTCAATCATACAAAACTCAACAAAACCTTCGTGAGATCCGTTAGTATAAGAAAGCAAACCACTACTATAAGTACTGTTGCAAACCTATTCATATTTTATTTTTGCATTATATCTACTGTATTCCAACTTTTCTATGGAAAAAATCTCTTCAAAAAAACCATAGAATCATCAAAACAAGCACACAACGCAAAGAAAACAAAATCTGTCAAAAACAGAACAGTCTGTAGCAATATGACTACTTCGAATACTTATGTAACTCCGAAAATTCCGAAAAATTAGGATGGTGTGAATAAATTTTTTATTATCTTCTGCAAAAATAATCAACTCAAAATCACTCTTCCGTTAAAAACAAAAAATATTCCGTGACTGAAAATTTATTTATTTTTCAGCAAGATCAAATCAACTCTCGCCCAAATCATCCCAAAAGCCTTGCTTTGCACAAACACTAATTTAAAGCACAAAAATACATCTAATCAGACGCATAATTGGGTATTTTATTGAAAATAGCAAGAAAACCAAAAAGAAAAAAGATACAAGTTGGATTGCCTCCCAAGGAGCGCTATCGTTTTACGCCCCTAGCTAGGCATAACGCGAAGGATCTAAGTGTTGTCATCTTTAGTTCTAGATCCATACGATGCCCTCATGATTGATTCATATGGTGGCCTAATTCTTGTTCTAGGGAAGTGTTCCATACCCTTCCTTAGTGGAAATTGAAATTTAATATTGCCTTCTTTCATATCAATAATGGCAGAAATAGTACGTAAAACGGTCTACCAAGTATAATTGGACACGACAGATTGCAATCAATATCAAGAACAATAAAAATATATGGGCACATAATTCCTATTTGCAAGAATGAGAACATCATTAATTCTTCTCATAGGCTTTTTAATAGTAGAATCCGCCAAGTACAAATTTAAAGAGCATTCTTCAATATCGGTAAAACCAAGCACATCACATAAGGATTTCGGAATTATAGAAAGACTAGCACCCAAGTCACATAAAGCAAAAATCTCATAATTTTTAATCTTGACTTTGATGGTAGGTTCCCATTCATCATGTAATTTTCAAGCAATCGAAACTTCTAATTCCAATTTTTCTTCAGAAGCTTTCATCATAGCATCAACAATATGTTTAGTAAATGCTTTATGTTGTTCATAAGCATGGGGTGAATTTATCATGGGTTGAAACAAAGAAATACAATAAACCAAGGAGCAACTATCATAATTAAAGTCTTTGTTATCCAAAATAGTGGCCACATCACTAGTTAAAGTTTTAACCTCTTCAAACCCACTTTTATCAATTTTCTCAACAAGATTTTCACCCTCCGAATTATCGGGACGCCTTCTAGCTAAAGTTGACTCTTCTCTAGTCCTGTTTTATCAATATTAATTTTAGTAAATAGAGAATCAATAGAGGAAACACCAATCATTTTAAGATCTTCATCACTTTTATGAAAGCAATCACTAGAAAACGCCCTTTCTAAAAATTCTATTTTAGCTCTAAGCATAGCGGTTCTTATCCATAGAAACATAAAGAGCTTTAATTTACTCTTCAACTTTAGGGACAAAAATTTCCATCTTGAGAGTTTCTACATCATGATAAGTTCTATCAATACTTCTAGACATATCATCAAGATTATTCAGCTTTTCTTCTATCATAGCATTGAAAGATTTTTGAGTATTGATAAATTCTTTAATATTATTCTCAACATCAGAGGTGTTCCTATTATTATTATAAGAAGGATTACCATAGGAATTACCATAATTATTAGAGGAATTACTAGGAAAAGGCCTAGGATTAAAATTACCTCTATAAGCATTGTTATTGAAATTGTTTCGCGAGATAAAATTCACATCTATGCCATCACTATTTTGCTCAATCAAAGTAGACAAAGGCACATCACTAAAATCAATTGGAGCACTTTTATTAGCAACCAACTTCATAAGAGCATCAACTTTTTCACTCAAAGAATTTATTTCTTCTACCGAATTGACCTTTTTACTAGGAGGCGCTCTTTCGGTATGCCATTGTGAGTAATTTGCCATAATATTGTCTAGCAATTTAGTATCCTCACCCAAAGTAATTTCCATGAAAGTACCCCCAGCGGCGGAATCTAAAAGATTACGAGAAACAAAATTCAACCCGGCATAAAAGAATTGTATGATCATCCAAAGATTTAACCCATGAGTTGGGCAATTCCTTAGCATCAATTTCATCCTTTCCCAAGTTGTGCAACATGATCATGTTCAAGCTGCTTGAAATTCATGATCTGGGTTCTAAGGGAAATGATTTTGCGGGCGTAAAATACTCCCTCCGTCCCAAAATTCTTGTCTTAGCTTTACCTAGATACGGATGTATCTAACACTAAAACATGACTTGATACATCCGTATTTAGACAAACCCAAGACAAGAATTTTGGGATGGAGGGAGTACTTAGTAATAAAAGCATCCTTGCACTTGTTCCAAGAATCGATACTATTGTGAGGCAAAGAAGAAAACCAAATTTTTGCGCGATCTCGCAAGGAAAAAGGAAATAATTTCAGCTACATAACATCATTGTCCACGTCTTTTTTATTTTGCATATCGCATAATTCCATGAATGTGTTTAGATGGGACACGTCATCCTCATTAGGAGTACCGGCAAATTGATCTTTCATAACAAGATTCAGCAAAGCAGTATTAATATCACAAGACTCCGCACTAGTGGTGGGAGGAGCAATCAGAGTGCTAATAAAATCATTGTTGTTGGTATTTGAGAAATCACACAACTTAGTGTTCTCTTGAGTCATGGTGACTTCACATCAAGATTGCACTGAAAAACAGATCTGACGAGAAAATGGCTAACGAAAAAGAGGGCGAATAAAACAGCAAATTTTTGTGAAGTGGGGGAGAGGAAAACGAGAGGCAAATGGCAAATAATGTAAATTGCAAGGAGATGAGATTTGTGATTACGAACCTGGTTGATGTTGATGATGCCTCCCTGGCAACGGCGTCAGAAATTCCTTTTGATGTTTGCTTGAACTACGTCGTTATTTCCCCAAAGAGGAAGGGATGATGCAACACAGCAACGGGAGGTATTTCCCTCAGTGATGAGACCAAGGTTATTGAACCAGTAGGAGAACCATGCATCACAACATAAACAACTCCTGCACACAAATGACAAATACTCGCAGCCCGACGTGTTAAAGGTGTTGTCAATCCCTTTCGGGCAACGGCGCTAAAAATTGGCACGGAGACGGGATAAAGTTGTAATCGATTGTATAAATAGATCGCAAATAAAATAAAGTGTACCAAGCAGGTTGTATTTTTGGTTTAATAGAACTGAAAATAAAAGCAAAGTAAAATAGATCGCAAAGGCAAATATATAAAGAAGAGACCCGGGGGCCATAGGTTTCACTAGTGGCTTCTCTCGAAACAAATAGCAAACGATGGGAAACCAATTACTGTTGGACAATTCACAGAACTTCAAATAATCATGATGATATCCAGGCAATGATCATTATATAGGCATCAGGTCCAAGATAAGTATATCGACTCCTGCCTGCATTTACTAATATTACTCCACACATCGACCACTATCCAGCATGCATCTTGTGTATTAAGTTCATGAAAAAATGGAGTAATGCAATAAGAATGATGACATGATGTAGACAAGATCTATTTATGTAGAAATACACCCCATCTTGTTATCCTTAATTACAACGATATATACGTGTCATTTCCCATTCTGTCACTAGAATCAAGCACCGTAAGATTGAACCCATCACAAAGCACCTCTTCCAACTTCAAGATAAATAGATCAAGTGGGCTAAACAAAACCCAAATATCGGAGAAGGAATATGAGGCTATAATCAATGATGCATATAAGAGATCAAAGAAGACTCAAATAACTTTCATGGAGAAAAACATAGATTTAATCATAAACTCAAAGTTCATCGGATCCCAACAAACACACTGCAAAAAGACTTACATCATATGGATCTCCAGGAGACCATTGTATTGAGAATCAAGAGAGAGAGAGAGAGAGAGAGAGAGAGAGAGAGGGAGGAAGCCATCTAGCTACTACCTATGGACCCGTAGGTTTACAAAGAACTACTAACGCATCATCGGAGAGGCACCAATGGACATGATGAACCCCTCTGTTATGGTGTCTAGATTGGATCTGGTGTTTCTGGAACTTGCGGTGGCTGGGATTGATTTTCGTCGAATCCCCTAGGGTTTCTGGAATATTGGGGTATTTATAGAGCAAAGAGGCGGTGCGGCAGGCCACCGAGTTGGGCACAACCCACCTGGACACGCCTGGGCCCGCAGGCGCGCCATGGTGGGTTGTGCTCCCCTCAGAGCACCCCTCTGGCACTTATTTGGCCCAACAGGTGTCTTCTGGTCCAGAAAAAATCCACAAAAAGTTTCACTGCGTTTGGACTCCGTTTGGTATTGATTTCCTGTGTTGTAAAAAACAAGCAGATAACAAAACTGGCACTGGGCACTATGTCAATAGGTTAGTACGAAAAAATAATACAAAATGAATATAAAATGGTTGTAAAACATCCAAGAATGATAATATAACATCATGGAACTATCAAAAATTATATATACATTAGAGACATATCTGACGACAGATAGGAATTTCTATTCCAAAAACAAGTAGCAAGCGCTCCACGGTAGTGCAGCTGGAGTGGATGATGTTGTGCAGTGCGACCTCCAACAGATCAACCATCACAAGCGCAAGTTCTTTTAGCAGTGGGAGTCGAAGAAATTGTAATAGATTGTCTTCTAGATGGCACCGGGTGAAGGTGGCGGTGTGGAGAGAGGAGGAAAACCACGAGATGGACATCGGTGGTGAGGGCACAGATACATCGGTTCGTGGTATGTTACATACATAGTCATGGTAGAACTCAAGCTGCTCGAGGTTTTTGAATTGACGGGATGTCAGCCCGGCGCCCACCGTGCAGGGTATGTCCAGCAGGTAGCATGTCGGGATGCGAATGCGTTGAACGGAGCCCTGGTGGGAGGAGATGATGGCTCCGGGGAGTTCAGAGTCATCATTGATAGATAGCTGACGACAGTCGAGATTAAGAGGCACGACACAACAATGAGTGCGCTTCCGAGATGTAAGGACTTGTGTGCGGCAACCATCCTTGGTGGAGAGAAGGGAGATGATCTCCCCAAGGATTGCGTCCGGTAGATCCCTGATGTGGTCCGTCGGAGATTCTATGAGTTCTTCAGATCCAGGAGGGGTCATGGCCACTTCTAGCCGCGTTGTAGAGTGCAAGATCTACAACCAGAGGTGCCGCTAGCCGAAGCCTCATCTATGTAAATACCAATCTGGAAAAAAGGCAGAAACATACATGCAGGACATTCAAAACCAATTCTCAAGACCTGGAAGAAAAAAAGGAACAAACATATATGTAGGACATTCAAAATCAGTTCTCAAGATATGGCCATGAATTATTAGCACGCACGCTAAATCTAGTCATATTATTAGCAAAAACCAGTTGTACAGAACAAATAATTTATCACTAACCCTATACGGATACCATTCAAACAATCAATACACTACATGCATCTAACAGATCTTAATTACTATGATTTCATGGACAGGGAGAACATAACCATAGGATTTGTATTCAAAAAAATTAAGGGGGGCGGGGAGTAACCAGAGAAAACATATGATATGTTTGCCGCACAAATGGGTATAGATGACTAACTGGTTTTCCATCAGAGCCGTAGTCATTGTCGAAGTTGCTGTGGACCTCCATCTCCGACTGGGGGACACGACAGTGCCGATGAAGTCAAGGTCGTGCTGCTGCCCGCGCGAGACCTCGTCGGCAGTGACAACAACCTCTGTGCCCAGCTTCATGAGTTGCGTGGGTGCTTCACCAGCCCTAGAGTTGCCACTGCCTCCGATGGTGCGCTTCGGTGGCATCCTTATACACTCCAGATGGTGGTGACCACTATGGACCAGGGGTACGGCCGCCTATTATGGCCAGTGGCTCGGGCACGCCATTAATATGGAGCAGTGGGAGCGAGGCGGGCGACGGTCAAAGGCTGTCTCGCCTCCCTGTGATCCTGCGTGGCGAACTTCTGGCATGCCTACCGTCATTTCACACAGCTACTCCCACGCCTCCCAATGACACTACGCAGCGAAAACGCCTCCCATCAATTCACACACTTGCACGCACGCCTCCCGGTCTGCCTGCACGGTGGACTGCTCGCATGCGTCCCATCAACTCACGCGTGCTCACACGGCACATCGGGACGCGTGGCCACACGTATATTGTTTTTCTTTTTTGATGATTAATTCTGCCGCTTTATTGCTAACCAAAGCATGGCACGTATACATTGTTGGTCTAACACACACGGTTTGAATAATTAATCTATAAGCGATATTGGTTGCCAATTATTAATAATCTCCAATTTGTAAGAAGACTATATATATATCAAAACTTGTCTCAAATTTGACGAAAAATACAATATCATAGTCTACTGGTGTCCGTATGACACCCCACAATAAGTTTCATGAATGTCAACTAAGTTTTGGATTTAATCAATTTCAAAAATCAATATTCTCAATGTCTTGAAATCTCTTGCACAGGGAAACATGCACCCTGGGACACACATATGATTATGCAATCCATTTTGGTGCACATGTAGCTCAAATTTGATTTATGCACATTAAATCCCTAGGAAATCAGTCAATGTATAAAAATGATCGAATGATCTCTGTTTTTTATTCAAATTTTAACACGACACTCCTTTGGTCACATACATGTTCACTCTAGAAAAA
>NC_041391.1:245811325-245832128 GCF_002162155.2 Triticum dicoccoides
CTCTAGAAAAAGTTTGACATGTGTTAGAGTGGCGGTGGTGGTGAGGGATGTGTGTGTCTGTGTATGGGGGTGGGGGGGGGGTTGGCAGTACACTATGAGTCATGAGCCTCTGTCTTGGATTGATCATTTTGTGAGTTATATATGCCACATCAAAGTCGTGAATTGGTTATTTGAAACATTACACAGCCCTTTCATACATACATGTTTAGGCCACATGCATGCATTAATTGGTGGTCCTCTCGGACACTCCCTCGTGCGGTTATCAGTGATGTGCCCATTTGTTAGCCCGTAAAGGTTTTCAGTTTCCACCAACAACAAGAGGCATTTGACCAAAGGTGGATTCATCTTGGCATGTGTGTTAAGGTGTGTGGATCATGGTGAGATTCCATATCAAGTTCGGGCATGTGCGTACACATGAGTCCCTCCCACTAGCTCGAGGTGAGGGATCTACGTGTCGTGAACCTCGATGTAGTGCGTTTCCGGTTTGTGAAGCATGTGCCACATCAAAGTTTCCATTGGGTACTCAAACATCACAGAACACACCTCTTTTGGGCACATGCATGCGGTGGTTATCCTATGACACTCACTCACGTGTGACTCTCTCTATGGGCCCGCGAGGTGGTCATTGATCAGTTGAACCTACAACGATAGAGAGGTTAATTTGACCAACAAGGATGGTTCTTTTTTGGTTTGTGTTACTATATGCACAGTAGGAGTATGTAGTACATGTCAAAGAGGGGGCAACATGTATACTATATATGAATCATAACCTCACTCCATGTGGGGACTTTACGGTTCCCGAGGCAGGTGCCACATCAAAGTTTTGCATTGGTATTCAAACATCACACAATACCATGCAGGAAATGGTTGCCCTATATATAAGAACTCACTCGCGTGCGGTGCTTCCATCTGTGGGTCCATGATGTCTGCTAGAACTACGTCGGTATTTCCCCAAAGAGGAAGGGATGATGCAGCACAGCAATGGTAGGTATTTCCCTCAGTGATATGACCAAGGTTATCCAACTAGTAGGAGAACCATGCAACACAACATAAACAGCTCCTGCACACAAATAACAAATACTCGACATCCGACGTGTTAAAGGGGTTGTCAATCCCTTTCGCGTAACGGCGCTAGAAATTGGCACGGAGACGGGAGAAAGTTGTAATAGATTGGATAAATAGATCACAAATAAAATAAAGTGCAGCAAGGTATTTTTGTATTTTTGGTTTTATAGATCTGAAAATAAAAGCAAATAAAAATAGATCGTGAAGGAAAATATATTAAAGAAGAGACCCGGGGGCCGTAGGTTTCACTAGTGGCTTCTCTTGAGAAAAATAGCAAATGGTGGGAAAACAATTATTGTTGGGCAATTGTTAGAACTTCAAATAATCATGATGATATCCAGGCAATGATCATTATATAGACATCATGTCCAAGATTAGTAGACCGACTCCTGCCTGCATCTACTACTATTATTCCACACATCGACTGCTATCCAGCATGCATCTACTGTATTAAGTTAATGAAAAACCGGAGTAATGCAATAAGAACGATGACATGATGTAGACAAGATCTATTTATGTAGAAATAGACCCATCTTGTTATCCCTAATACTAATGATACGTACGTGTCGTCTCCCTTTCTGTCACTAGGATCAAGCAGCGTAAGATCGAACCCATCACAAAGCACCTCTTCCCATTGCAAGATAAATAGATCAAGTTGGCCAACCAAAACCCAAATATCGGAAACGAAATACGAGGCTATAATCAATCATGCATATAAGAGATTAAAGAAGACTCAAATAATTTTCATGGATAAAAACATAGATCTAATCATAAACTGAAAGTTCATCGGATCCCAACAAACACACCACAAAAAGACTTACATCATATGGATCTCCAAGAGACCATTGTATTGAGAATCAAGGGAAAGAGAGGAAGCCATCTAGCTACTATCAACGGACCCGTAGGTCTACAAAGATCTACTCACGCATCATCGGAGAGGCACCAATGGACATGATGAACCCCTCCGTGATGGTGTCTAGATTGGATTTCATGTTTATGGAACTTGCGGCGGCTGGAATTGATTTTCCTCAGGTCCCCTAGGGTTTCTGGAATATTGGGGTATTTATAGAGCAAAGAGGCGGTGCGGGAGGCCACCGAGGTGGGCATAACCCACCTGAGCGCGCCTGGGGGCCTGGTGGGTTGAGGCCCCCTCACAGCACCCCTCTAGTACTTCTTCGTCCCATCTTGTGGTCCAGAAAAATCACAAAAAGTTTCGGTGCGTTTGGACTTCGTTTGGTGTTGATTTGCAATGTAGAAAACATGCAGAAAACAACAACTGGCACTAGGCACTATGTCATTAGGTTAGTACCAAAAAATGATATAAAATGATTGTAAAATATCCAAGAATGATAATATAACAACATTGAACAATCAAAAATTATAGATTTGTTGGAGACGTATCAGCATCCCCAAGCTTAATTCATGCTTGTCCTCTAGTAGGTAAATGATAAAAACAGAATTTATGATGTGGAATGTTGCCTAACATGTTCATCACATATTCTTTTCTTTGTAGCATGGACATTTGGACTTTTATATGGTTCAAAGCAATGGTCTAGTTTTGACATGAAGACTTTAATACTCAAGCATATCAACAAGCAACCAAGTCTTTCAAAATATCAATGCTAAAGCAAATTATCCCTAGCCCATTATGCTCAACCATTGATCAATTCATGAAACACATTCGAATACTAGCTATACCTTTTGGTGTACAAAAGTATGGGTACTTCTGTACCCCTTGCTTGTGCACGGACGGTCGCAGCCACCCCTATAGCAGGGCATGGCGAGGCCGAGGAAAACAGCAAAAAGCAAGACAAGCACAAAGAACATCAAGGCAAGTGCCCAGAGTAGCAAGCAGCAAGAGGCAAGCAGGGTGACGCCCGGCAACAAGCCCTGCCGAGGCGACTGAGGGAGTCCTGGACTAAGGGGTCCTCGAACAGCCGGACTATATACTTTGGCCAGACTATTGGACTATGGAGATACAAGATTCAGGACTTTGTCCCGTGTCCGGATGGGACTCTCCTTTGCGTGGAAGGTAAGCTTGGCAATTCGGATATGTAGATCTCCTTCTCTGTAACTGACTCTGTGTAACCCTATCCCCCTCCGGTGTCTATATTAACCGGAGGGTTTAGTCCATAGAAGAACAATCATAATCATAGGCTAGCTTCTAGGGTTTAGCCTCTACGATCTCGTGGTAGATCAACTCTTGCAATACTCATATCATCAAGACCAATCAAGTAGGAAGTAGGGTATTACCTCCATTGAGAGGGCCCGAACCTGGGTAAACATCGTGTCCCCTGCCTCCTAATACCATTAGCCTTAGACGCATAGTTCGGGACCCCCCACCCGAGATCCGCTGGTTTTGACACTGACATTGGTGCTTTCATTTAGAGTTCCACTATGCCTTCGCGATAGGGCTTGATGGCTCCTTCAATCATCTTCAATGACGCAGTCCAGGGGGAGGTTTTCCTCCCCGGACAGATCTTCGTATTCGGCGGCTTCGTACTGCGGGCCAACTCACTTGGCCATTTGGAGCAGATCGATAGCTACGCCCCTAGCCACCAGGTCAGGTTTGGAAGCTTGAACTATACTGCCGACATCCGCGGAGACTTGATCTCCGACGGATTCGAGCCCGTGTCAGGTGCGTCGAACAGTCACGATGAGCACGACTTAGATCTGCCATCGAACAGTGTTTGGGAGATCGCGCCTGCGGTGGCCCCGGGAATCAATCCGGAGCATATTGTGCCATCTGAGGATGTGTGGATGGACCCCGCCACGAAGGCCGCACACTCATTAGCGCTGGAGCCGAACACTGACCCCACCTCCTATGAGGCCGGTATCATCGGACCCTCGGACTCGTATTCGGCTATAGGATCCGAACCGCGTACGCCCGTGCCTATTGAATCTGATTGGGCCCCAGTCATGGAGTTCACCTCCGCGGATATCTTTCAACACTCGCCCTTGGGTGATGTGCTAAATTAATTGAGGTCTTTCTCCTTGTCAGGAGACTCTTGGCCGAACTATGTCCGGCTCGAGTGGGAAGCGGACGACAAAGAAATTCGTTCCCCACCCACCACCCACTTCATAGCCACTGTTGATGACTTAACCGACATGCACGATTTCGACTCCAAAGACATCGACAACATTTACGACGATGCAGGAGAAGAACAGGAACCACCGCCCACTGGGCGCTGGACTGCCACCTCATCATATGACATATATATGGTGGACATGCCAAAAGAATGCGATGGTGATGATGCAACAAAGGATAATCCCCTCGATAAGCCACCAAAGCGACACCGTAGGCGCCGCACTACGACGACCCCATCGACCCAGCGATGGAGCAGGATGAGCCGGAGCCGACCTCAGATGATGCCGATCCCGAGGGTAAAATTCATCAACCTGTCTCCAGAGAGGAGAATAGTCCGGACGATGATGCAGTCATCATCCCAGAAAAACACTTGGAACAAGAGAACCTCCACAGAAGGCTTATTGCCACTGCGAGGAGCTTAAAGAAGCAGAAGCAAAGGCTTAAGGCCGCGCAGGACACACTCAATCGCAGATGGAACAAGGTGCTTGACACCGAAGAGAAATACGGTGGCGATCACCACACAAAGAGCTATCCAAAGCGCAAGCCGCTGCCCGAATTCGACGACGAGACCATAGAGCTCATTCAGCCGATTAGCCGAACCGACCACCCCGTGGCCGCGACAGGACGGCTAATGATGCCGCACACAAATCAGCACACGATTTACGTGAGCTCCTGGACAAAAAATCCGGTATGGCCAGGTCCATCTATGGATCTAGGAAGCGTGCTTCGGCACAGGATCAGATCTACCAAAACGATCACATTAATCGAATACCAGCTAGGAATCAGCACCGAACACAACAATCGTCGACAGCATGCCACGACATGTCCAAATAAGGGGTGCCGCACAGCCCCTGTTCTTCACCGATGAGGTGCTGGACCATGAATTTTCGAAAGGATTTAAACCCGTGAATATAGAGGCATACGACGAAACGATAGACCCTGGGGTCTGGATTGAGGACTTTATCCTTCACATCCACATGGCCCGCGGAGATGATCTCCACGCCATTAAATGCCTACCCCTCAAGTTGAAAGGACCAGCTCGCCACTGTTTGAAAAGCCTCCCTGAAAACTCAATTGGAAGTTGGGAAGAACTTGAGGATGCTTTTAGGGCCAATTTTCAAGGGACCTATGTCCGACTTCCGGACACATACGTCATAAGTCACATAATTCAACAGCCCGGAGAGTCAGCCCGAAAACTTTGGAACATATCTTATATTTACTAATTGGAGGCACCACACGAGGCTTCACGTTAATCCTCACAAACTAATCAAATTGTCCGTCGGATCTCCAGATTAATTATCTACAACCATCAGATGAGGTTAGGAGTCCTGGGCTTCTGTCCCACGTACATCTTTTCTAGGAAAAAAACATTGCCTTCCATACTTCTTCATGTGCCAATCCCTAGCGCTCCTCTTGATGATTAATTATCTACAACCATCAGATGACGTTAAGAGTCCTAGGCTCTTGTCCCACGTGCACCTCTTCTAAGAAATAAAGCACCGTCGTCCCAAAATCCTTCATTTGCCAATCCCTAGCGCTCCACTTCATCATGTCCTCTCCTCCTGCCCAATTCCTCCAATCAAGCTCTTACGTTTAATCTGGAGAAATAATCTGATCCATATGATCTGCTGCCTACTAGAAATCAAATCATCCATTAGTCGCTGACTTAACCTAGGCGCCTTCTGCAATTCCACGTGAACTCTCCTTCTCTTCTGCTTCTTACGTTCCAGCCTTCAGCATCGTTTCCGCCGCCTTCTCCTTGAGCGTAAAGAAATAACAATAGAAGTAGAAATCTCCTCCTGTTGCAGAATCATCTTCTTCCTCAATGTCTTCGTCCAATCATTTTTCTCCCCTCCCTTCTCCAAGTGATACAATGAGAACTTCGTCCTATTCTTCAGATCGCTGCCGCCGCCTAACCAGCTCAACCCATGTTCTTTCTGATCAGCCACATCCTCTAGGAAACATACTCCTTCCTCGACTTCGCTGCAGTCGCCTAATGTCCTAGCTAAAATTACGGTGCAGCAAGGAGTATTGGTACGCTAACAGCAAGGGAAGGCCGGGAGGGTTGCAGTGCTTCCTCATGGGAGAGAAATTCTAGAGGCGCCTACACTCTATTAAAATTGCTTCCTCACGGGGGAGCAAGGGGAGGAGAGTTAGCCTAGGTAAAATATTAGAGCGAGCTTTTCATTGTACATTATTGTTTCTGTTCTATTCAATTGTGATGTGAAAGGAGAAGGTATTAACTTTGCGCCTCTTTATCCATCTGGGATAGTAACCGTGTGATTTTAATTCATGGTTTATGTAGTTAGTTCAGTTAGATGTAACCCATTCATAGATGATATTTCATTGGACTTGACAATGTTGATTTTTTTCCTTTGCACTTTGTATCTTGATTGATGCATAGGAGGAGCCAATGAACTGATGACAGATTCAAAGACAGATGATGGTTGTTGTGGTTGTCTGGGAACTACGGTCGTAATTTCTCGGACACATCCTCTGAGGCTCCTTGCACCAATGCAACACTAACATTACGGCAAGGATGAGTCCAAAAGCTGTGGACGCGCCATGACTCATGAGACAGTAATCCAGCCTTTTCTCATGGTCCGGTTAATTTCTATGATGATTGCTACAGAAGTGGAGCCGATGTACTGATGACATTTTCAACGAAAGATCCTAGAAATTTGTCCCACATGCGGGCTCGATGGATCCGACAATGAAGCACTGCCCTTGCAACCTCCCTGCAGGACGTCCAAGAAGCCATTGTTACCTTCAGTAAAGAAAACTACAAAGTGAATCGATTGTCTTTCAATTTAAAACTCAATCAGAGTGTTCTGCAGCGGCTTGAAAGGTTTGGATATTTTGGGTTGAAAAGGTGCAGCTAAATTATAAACAGTACCCTACGTATTCAGCATGATCAATCCCAGGAGAAGGTTGCAACATCTGTAGTTGTGGGGTGCAATCTGTCGATGTAAATTAAAGCAGGACGACACCGATCAAAGCTAGGGGCGTTGGCCCAGCAATGTAATATAATTCGTGTGCCTTGGTTGTTCTCTAGCCTGTAACTTATGGCTGCTGTGAGCTGAAGTATTATATCGTGCTATTTTTGTCACAACTAAGGTCATAATCCTTCCACATGCATAATTCTAAGAAGCATTGCATCAGGAGTCCGGCGGACGACAACGCATCTCATGTGGCTCCTGACGTTCTAATTGTAAAGTGTTTCCTGATGTTGCTTGGGCAGAAAACTGGATTGATCGTCACTTTGTTCCAGTTTTGCTGATGCGTAGTTGTAATTTCTACTACTGTAAAGTGTAAAGCAGTGATAATGGCATTTATTTGGCTGCAAATACAATAGATGATTATGCATTTTTCTGGCTCTCTCTCTGAGCTCTTTTCTTTGTAGGTGATGCTTGCTGATCACCATTTATTCCTCTATAATATGTGAGGTTTCACGGGCAATGTCAGATGAATGCATCATATTTGTAGATGATAATTACCCAAATAGTAAGTTTTCAACATTTTCCTACTCTATAAATTTGATCATTAAATTCATGTGTATATCCTGTACAGTTGTGGTGATGGATTTGGAATTATACACTTAACTTTTCATCTATGCCCGGGAGCATAATTCTGTTATCTGCATAGAGGAGTCTATGGCCTAAATTTGTCCACCATGGAAGCTATGAGAAGTAATAGACATAGCCTTCCAATTCATATAATTTGCACTTTATCTTTCTTTCATGCACTTTCTATGATAATCTGTTATATACGATTAACAAAACAAGTAACTTATAGTGCAGATTTGCTAGATTCAGCTCAAGTAAGAAGTTTCATATGTCAAGGTTATCTTCGGAATATCGTCACCATTTTTACAATGAGATGGAGTCCTGATTTTACATCTACACCTTATTGTCCATTCTTACTAATAGAAAAAGTTACCTTCTTCACGACACGTAGTTTTGGCATTCACCTACACTTTTATGTTTATATTCTGTTGGTATTGTTTTAATATATTTGGGTTTCATTGTTGGTATTTTTTTGTAGGGTCTTACCTTCTCTCAACAATATATCAGGTCAGTGTCATGAGAACTTGATGCTTCACAAGGACCTTTTTTCCAAGTTACTTCTCCTTAGCTGCAAATGTTTGTCATTTTCCCTTCGACCTCATTACCCATAAACGAGTGAACATAACATTGGTTTTTCAACCATCTCACTCCCACTGATCTTGTAGGCTAATTATGTTAAAATGGAAATGTTTTTCTTGGCATCTTGGTAGTATGTATTTACATTGTAATATCCTACTCAATCCAGTGTATATCCATAAGCATACTATTTTTTTATGTTCAAATTATATAACTTCACAAAGTTTTCTGATAAGAAACAGGAGTCACTAGATTTAATGATCACTTTCTCTCGACTTCAAACCATAAGAAATTATAAGTGTGTCTACATAGACAATTATATGTTACAATATTGAATTGTAAAGAAAAATATGATGTAATATTCACATATATACTTATATAAATCTCATGATATTCAATTTTTTGAAAAGTTTCCTGACAATGTTTTGAAAACCACTTCATATTCTTAATATCCACATGTTCCTCGAAATAGCTAGCCCGTGCAGGTGCATGGGTTGATGACTAGTTTCTTACTAAGAAGAATCAAATCATTGACTGCCCGGACGCCGAAGCCTTAGCGGCCTTCAAGCAAAGTATTCGGGACGAATGGCTTGCCAGACACCTCGGCCAGGAAGAGCCGAGGACAATGGTAGCCTTAACAAGCCTTATGACCCGCTTTTGCATGGGCGAGGACAGTTGGCTAGCCCGTAGAGGCACCAGCGACCCAGGCACATCCGAAGTCAGGGGATGGCAATGGCAACGGAAAGCCGCGACGTAATAAAAACAAGCGTCAAAACAATGAAGACAATCCAGATAACACAACAGTCAATGTCGGATTCAGGGGCTCTCGACCCGGTGAATGGAAGAAGCCATTCAAAGGCAGTAGAGATGGACCGTCCAGCCTAAATAAGATTCTAGACAAGTTATGTTAGATTCATGGCACCCACGAAAAACCTACAAATCACACCCACAGAGAGTGCTGGGTTTTCAAGTAGGCCGGCAAGCTAAATGCCGAACACAAGGGGAGGGAGACGCCAAGTGAAGACGAGGATGAGCCTCGCCAGTCGAACACTGGGGGACAGAAAAAATTCCCACGAGAAGTCAAAACAGTGAATATGATTTACGCAACTCACATTCCAAAGAGAAGGCGCAAACGTGCACTCGGAGACGTATATGCTGTGGAGCCCGTCGCCCCCAAATTCAATCCCTGGTCGGCCTGCCTGATCACTTTTGATCGCAGGGATCATCCGACTATTATCCGGCATGGAGGATCGGCTGCCTTGGTGCTCGACCCAATAATTGATGGATACCATCTCACTCGAGTCCTTATGGATGGCGGTAGTAGTCTTAACCTGATATATCAGGACACTGTCCGCAAAATGGGGATAGACCCGTCAAGAATCAGCCAAAGCAATACTACCTTTCAAGGAGTGATACCAGGCGTCGAGGCCCGCTGCACGGGCTCTCTAGTACTAGAGGTTGTATTCGGTTCTCCCGACAACTTCAGAAGCAAAGACCTAATCTTCGACATCGCTCCATTCCACAGCAGCTATCACACACTACTTGGGAGAACTGCCTTTGCTCGGTTTAATGCAGTACTGCACTACGCCTATCTTAAACTTAAGATGCCTGGTCCACGTGGCATCATCACAGTTAGTGGAAGTATAGAGCGTTCCTTACGTGCGGAAGAATATGTGGCGGCTCTAGCAGCCGCACACTAAGCGGCCCCTCCAACCAGAATAAACGGTCGGTCGTCAAGACCACGGACACGGTTAGATGAGTCTGGCGCTCCACCAGATGTAACAGCCCAGATAAACCTGAGCCGGGGTTGATGGATATACCCCCATAAGTGGTGCTAGGGGCTGCTCGCAAACAAAAAGAAGCCCATAGTTTGGCTCGAACCTATTAATACAATAACATATTGCATTTTCATGGTTCATTCAGATTAGCCAACTCTTCGCATGAAGTCTTTCACTGGGTTTTTTCCTTTTTTTTACAGATGATCATCGTGCTACACCCTTCCAGGATATGACACAACGGAGATAAAGGCACAGACATGCAGCAGGGCCCCGCTCAAAGGTTTCTTTTTAGATTAAGACCCCGCGCAAACCTTTTTTAATGCCTATTGTTGCTTCATACCCTCCGGACACTTAACACAACTGGGAGGGATACTGGCGTTCTTGACACTTCGTCACGCCAGACTAAAGCATGTACCTAGAAACATAGGGCCCATTATCGAGGGCGTTACTCAGCCCAGTATATGTCGTAAAGTCCGAATACCTTAGGGAGTATTCGGCGTCGCGAGTTTGGCCTTATATGCATTACCTCTGAATCATGTATTTGGTCAAATGTTTGGTTTGCCCGGCTCCTGTGTTTTGCTACCTTACGTTTCGCTCTATCGGCTAAGGGGGCACCGGGAGAACTACTACGATTGTGCCCTGGTTCATCTGGGTGAGCACCTCAGTAGAGAAAGCCGAAAACTGACTGTCATGACATAGCGCGAGACTGGTCAACCACTCGATGACTCAGCGGAATCTTCGCGATTCCTCCGCATTAACGAAGGACTGGTTTCCCGGTCATGTACGTACGCGCACCACATTCGGATGAACGCGGAAGTACCAGGGGCTATATAGTAGCCCCACCGTCAAACTCCTATGGCTAAGTGAAAGTGTTAAAGCTATATAGTCCGATTGCCTGGTTCGCCACGTTATCACCTCCTTAATGGACCAAGACATTGGATCAAGTGTTATTACACGCTTTTTCGAACAGCCCCGCATTATATGCGTGGGGGATGAAGACGACGACTGCAAACTTTCAGGTTATATACATACATACATAAACGGCCGCAACGGAGGCACTATAATACTTTCAGGCAAAAGTATAAACACAGCCTCTATAATCAAAATAGCATTGTTTTTACAAATCGGGCACATGTCACTCGAACATGGTACTCTTCGAGCATCGAGCCTCTATTAAACGGGCACCTTCTAGGACTTCTTCAAAATAGTGTTCGGCCGGGTCTTGGCGTCCTGCCGGACCCCGGGTTGCCATAGCGGTGGCCTCCATCCCTACCCAGTACGTCTTAACACGGGCAAGAGCCATCCGCGCACCCTCCATGCACGCCGACCTCTTCACAGTGTCGATATGCGACACAGCACTAAGGAATTGTTGCACCAAGCCAAAATAACTGTCCGGCCTTGGTCCCTTCGGCCAAAGATGATCCATGACAGACCTTATAGCAAGCCCGGACAACCTATGGAGTTCGGCCCATGCGGCCATTCTCTCATTCAACGGCAGCGGACGCGTCAGGGCACTGAACTGCGACCAGAACAACCTTTCTACCCCATGGTGTTTTTGATCTTTGTAAAACTCAGTCGCGTCAGTAGCACTCTTTGCGAGGTCTGCATACGCGTCTGCAGCACTCCACAACTAATCCAAAAGGGCATACTTTGGATCTCGAAACTTCATCCGCAACAAATAGGGACTCCCAGCCGTGATATCTGTGGCTTCACGAAGCTCCTCCCTTATCCCTCTCATTTCAGAGCGGGTTTCCTTGGCTGCCACTAGGGCCTTCTTGAGGTCAGCCGCTTTCGCTTGGATTTCCTTTTCAAGGAGCTCATAGCGGTCGGCGACATCCTTCAGCTCAACAGCCATTTGGCTATCCTTTCTTCGCTCTGGCGATGAGCAGCCTGTTCAGCTCTTAACTCTTTGACCGCCTTAAGGGCGGCCACATCACTTATTCGGGCTTGTTCCTTGGCTCGGGCAAGCTCCACTCGAAGGGTCTCTATGGCAGCAGCTTCATCTGCAGTCACAGCAGATTATAGATACTAGCATCATGCTCCTCTTAACATTTGCTGACAAGTTGAACATACATACCCTGGGCCTCGTCAAGCCGCTTGTTAACAAGCGCGATGTCGGCATCGGCCACGTCAAACTGCCGCTTCAGTTCGGCAAAGTCAGCAGTCCGGTCAGCCGCCGGACAATCAGCTGCCTGCACATAAAAGCAGCGCGGTCATTACATGGTATTATGATCCTCTGTTTGCCACCTCTGGATGGCAACCAGAGTCTCGGGGGCTACTATCTATACAGAGCACACCTAGCATGTGCGGTACCGTCAAAAATACATATATTATTTTTTGCGTACCTCAAAGCCTCTCAGTAGACTCGTAAAAGCTTCATTCAAACCGCTTTTGGCGGATGAAATCCTCTCAACCACCGTACCCATTAAGGTACGATGCGTCTCTGAGACAACCGCTCTCTCCAGTAGACCCATCAGTGTGTGCGGTCGGGTGCCGGACAGTCCCGCACTCTTTCTGTTGCTCTCTTTGGGAGCCGAATACTCCGGACTTCGGACAGCCGAAGTGTTGACTTCTGGCCTTGTTGGATCATGAGAAATCCTCCGTGACGACACCTCGGGGTCGTCCGCCCCATGTGGCGGGGAGGCAGGAGGAGGCGTTTCGCTCTCCGTCATCTCCGGAAGAAGATCCCCCGAAGACGAACTCTGTGGAGAAGGGCTATGAGCCGGACTGCAACAAATATGTCTCGGTTATTATTCTTAGAGACAAAACATGATATATTTACCAAAGTACCTTTTTTCACTTACAGCTCGGTTGAGGGCTGGCCCCCTTGCGGACATTGTGCGGTAAGGGTGCCCTCTCGGGCAGGGCCCCCTGGTGAGGGTTTCTTCCCTCGTTTGGAAACCTCCGTTTCCAAGTCTTCAGAGGCGGCCCTTTTCTTACCGTGAGGACAGGGGATTTTATATTCACCTTCCCGATTATCCTCCTTCACGGAGGCACTTACTCCCCCGATTTGGATGTGTAAAGTATGAGGCCCACCGGTGGCTTCTCTATTCCTCCCCTCATCATCTCCTCATAGCACCTGATACGGTGCACACTCAAGCATCCTGATCAATAGAGGATCCGGTGAGCCTTCAGGAAGGGGGGCCGAACACCTAATCCTCTCCGCCCTCCTTAGCCAGTCCTAACAGAGAGCAATTTTTCAGAATGATGTTATAACAAACATAAAGGACAACGTGTTCGGAAGCAGAATTACTTACTTCGGTATCCGGACGGTTGCAGTTGAGACCCACGTCCTCGGTGGTGTCCGGACACTTTATTCGTGATCCGAAGAACGATCCATACATCTCTTTGAGCGTCACGCCGAAGAATTGTTGAAAGGTTCACGGTCCTTCTGGGTTAAACTACCACATATGGAGAGGTCGACACTGGCATGGCAGGATCCGATGAACCAGCATTACTTGCATTATCTTGACAAGACTGACAACCTTCTTAAGGAGGTCTCGGATGCGGCTTTGCAGTGTCAGCAAGTCGTTAATTGGCCCCTAGTCCAGCCCCTTGTTGACCCATGATGGCAGTTGCAGCGGAGGGCCCGAGTGGAACGCTGGGGCGGCCGCCCTCTTTGTACCTCTGGGAGCGGTGATGTAAAACCACTCCCGTTGCCACAAGTCAGAAGTTTCTGTGAAGGAACCCTTTGGCCATGGGGCGTCGGCGCCTTTGCTTATTATAGCGCCTCCGCACTCCACGTGACGCCTGTCAATCACCTTCGCCCTCACATTGAAGGTCTTGAGCCATAGGCCGAAGTGGGGGGTGATGCGGAGGAAGGCTTCACACACGACGATAAACGATGAGATGTGAAGGATGGAATCCGGAGCTAGATCATGGAAATCTAGCCTGTAACAGAACATGAGCCCTCTCACGAAGGGATCAAGACTAAAACCTAGCCCTCGGAGGAAGTGGGAAATAAATACGACACTCTCGTTGGGTTCGGGAGTGGGGATGACCTTCCCTTGAGCAGGCAGCCTGTGCGGGATTTCGGCGGTGAGATACCTGGCCTCCCTAAGCTTCTTGATGCCCTCCTCTGTGACAGAGGAGGCCATCCACCGGCCTTGAAGGTTTGATCTAGACATGGTTGAAGGTATGGAGCGCTTAGCTTGAGCCTTGGGTGTTGGAACTCGAGGTGCGGGAGGGGAAGGATCAAGCGTGGGAAGAAAAGATCAGGCCTTGGCCCCCTTATAAAGAGGCCGAATATCAAACGTCCCCCACGTGGCCGTTTGGGACTTGCCTAAAATCGAGGAGTCATATTAAACAAGCACGGTTGGGTTACCCACACTTGTATTCACGAGAATCCCGTGATAAAGAGAACACAATCTCTGCTTCGACAAGATGTGCCAATAAAACCGCCTCACAACATGTGTAGTGGCTGGGGGAGAAAAACTGTTCGCATAATGACTGGGCCGTGGCGTGATGTCAAGCTATGAAAAGTTTTCAGCAGATTAGATTTGTGGGATATGGTGCTCTCTATGGTGGTATGTGGAATTTGTTTTGCAGAGCCGAACACGACTCTCGTGTTCAAAATCTTCTATGGAGTATTCGGAGAAGGAACCCGCCTTGCAATGCCGAAGACAATCTGCACGCCGGACTCATCATCATTGAAGCCTGGTTCAGGGGCTACTGAGGGAGTCCTGGACTAAGGGGTCCTCGGACAGCTGGACTATATACTTTGGCTAGACTATTGGACTATGGAGATACAAGATTGAAGACTTCATCCCGTGTCCGGATGGGACTCTCCTTTGCGTGGAAGGCAAGCTTGGCAATTCGGATATGTAGATCTCCTTCTCTGTAACCGACTCTATGTAAACCTAGCCCCCTCCGGTGTCTATATAAATCGTAGGGTTTAGTCCGTAGAAGAACAATCAGAATCATAGGCTAGCTTCTAGGGTTTAGCGTCTACGATCTCGTGGTAGATCAACTCTTGTAATACTCATATCATCAAGATCAATCAAGTAGGAAGTAGGGTATTACGTCCATCGAGAGGTCCCGAACCTGGGTAAACATGATGTCCCCTGCCTCTTGTTACCATTAGCCTTAGACGCACAGTTCGGGACCCCCCTACCAGAGATCCGCCTGTTTTGACACCGACAGTGACCTACGCGCCCCCTCCCGGCAAGCCCTTGACGGGGCAACTTGAGAAGAGACCAGCAAGGCCACCCCCCTTGGGTTTCAGAGATCCGACACCATCGACAATGAGGAGGACCAAGACTTGAAGAGCACATGCCTGGTAGCATGCGACTCCTCATGAAGATTTACGACCCACGAGTCCACGTGGGATCAAATGATGAAGACCCTCGGCAAGACCCTTGCCGGGGACGACTGCAAGGCCCCTGGCAAGCCTTGCCGGGGATGATCCTTGTGCCGCGTCCAGGCCCGCGCTCGGCAGGGTTCCGCCACCTCACCACAACTCCGACGCGGTGATAAGCACGCCAGCGAAGCAGACGCCTGCGTGGAGGCATGCAGATCTTCATGGAAGCCTACCACTTTGCCAACACAGCAGCTGGTTGGCCAGCATGGCGCCACATGCCTCTTCGGCCCAGATGTGTGGCAAGGCGAGGGGAGGCGGCGAAGGATGGGATGGCCACTGTTGCGACCCCAATAAAGCGAGAGGACACGTAGGCATCGCATTAAATGCGCTTGTCCTATGTTGATCGAGCGATAAGCTCGTACCACTGTAGCTTGCCACCTCATGTGTGCCACTGTGGCAACCCCTTTTGTGTATAAAAGGGGGCCCGAGGTGCACAGAGAGGGGATTCGGACTTTTGGACAAGGCACGCATCATAGCTAGTTCAAAAGCTCAAGAACACACATATAACCAGATAAAGCAGGACTAGGGTATTACGCATCTTTGCGGCCCGAACCTTGATAAAAATCCCCTGAGTCCTAACGACTCGACCAACTCTTTGTGCAACTAATCCCCCGCCAAACATAGAAGGGATCCTTGTGACCCCATAGGTTATAGGTTTCCTCGACATCTTTGGCGCGCCAGATAGGGGGGTCTTAGTTGTGAGAATCTGGTCTATAGTTAGTACAATAGCTCTCTCGTCGCCTTGGCTCTGAAGAAGAAAGGCGAGCGGTGGTGCCCATAATCGCAACAATGATCTACGCAGCGATCGGAAAGCTAAGTTATATCAACTTTGAGTAATTCTCCTTTTTTATGAAGTTATCAGCTGTCAGGTTCTTAAAGGAGCTAGTCCGCCGTTTTGGTGTGCCAAATAGGATCGCAACTGACAACGGCGCAAAGTTTTCAAGTGCAACATCGTGCAGCAAGCAAGACCCTGGTAGCAAGGACAAAAACTTTGGACAAGCTAAGCAAGTACGGAAGGCGCTGGATTGATGGGTTGCCGACGGTTCTTTGGCCAATCAGTGACGCCAAATCGAGCCATTAGCCAGACATCCCTCTCCCTCTTATCCGGGGCAGAGGTTGTTCTCCCCACGAAACTCACATACGGGTCACCTCGAGTGCTCGCTTATGACGAGATTGAGCAAGAGCGGTTGCGGCAAGATGACGCAGCGCTCCTTGAGGAAGATCGTCTTCGGGCGACTGTGTGAGCTGCTTGCTACCAGCAAACTTTGTGCCGCTACCATAGCCGCAAGGTTCATGCCCGAAGCTTTGAGGAAGGCGACCTTGTTCTTTGGCGCGTTCAGTTGGCCAAGAATTCTAGCAAGTTGACGCCAAAGTGGGAAGGCCCTTGTCGGGTAATATGAGTCACCAGGCCCGGCCCTGTCCAACTGGCGACCAAAGATGGTGTTCCGGTGAGCAACTCCTGGAACAGCAAACATCTTCGTAAGTTTTACCCATAAGGCGTGGTTGCCGGGCCTCCCGGCAGACCACTTTTTGTACAAGCCTTGCCGACAAGGCATGTCACCCTTTGTACAAGCCAGGCGCAAACCCTGAGCAACAGATAAATAAACGAAGCACTGACACCCTAAGTTTTAGCATGCATGCTAGGTCAAGTTTTTCTCTCTGTGTGTTAGGGTCGATAGTGCTTAAACAACGACTAACCCCTGGCCCAGAGGTCGAATGCGCATCTTTCTGTCCCTTCCGATCCTTTTTGGTTCGCGGGCTACCCAGGAGTTTTCTACCAAGCCCTTTGGAGGAGAGGAGATAGATTGGCGTCCTGACCCCGGCAAGCCAAGGTTGTTGGGGGCTGCAACTTCAAGTATCCAAACCCGGCAAGCCAAAGTTGCCGGGGCTACAGACTTAGATAAGTCTTTTCGACCCATGCTATGTACTTCCGTATGGAACTTGGACGTACGAAACTTCGTTCATTCCCATACCATCGTGCTCCCTCTTTCCCGTGCCCAAGAACCCTTCTTTGGGCCGGAACTTGGTTGTAGTGCGATGGGAGGGAAACGAATGAAGGGCCTAATCCTACTCCGCTCCTACTCCCGCCAAGGGCATGAGTATAGGCTAGCTATGGAGCGGGAGGACGGCAAGGTCTGTTGCCGGGTGACGATGTTTGTCTTAAGATAACGAGGACCCGTTCCTTGGTGTGAGCCTCGCTCGCGCACAAAAGAACTCGGCGAGCACCCTTTTCTTCATTGATACATTGTTTACAAGTACAATTCATACGGGATGTAAACATAAGCAAGGAATTACAAAGTCTAAATTCAACAAGTACTCGTAGGCCTAAGATTTAAATAGGAAAGAGATAAGGTGCCTGTAATCCCTTTCTTGTCCCTCTCCTCGGGAAGCGGACCGGGATAGCAGGAGGGCAAAAGAGCGCCTAGGCGAGGTACGAGCAGTAGAAGACACCAAGAGAACTTCTCGCCGACCGTCCAGGAGAGGGCTGGTGATGACGTTGCCGGAAGAGAGCTGGAAGATGAGGCAGCAGTCCACCAATACGAGACGAAGGAATCGGTGAAATGGTACTCCGACTTGACGGTCCGCCACCCGCCTTCTTCGTCCTCTCTGGCCTTCCGGCGCTAGCGACCAAAAGCGGCGGCTCTGAGAAGTTCATGGAGCTAGCCCGGGAAGCCACCGCTAAGAACTACTCCCCGGCAAATTGCTCTGCCGGGGAGGAGGCCAGGTGCAAGTGATGGTGCTGCCGGCGTCGCCAGGGACGGTGTGTCCGACACCTAGTCGGACCCATCATCCTCCTGCCCGCTACCCCTGTCGTCGCTGTCGCTGTCCTCCTCGCCGCCGTTACTCGAGGAGGAGCTCTCGTCGTCGGTCGAGCTCTCCACACATCATCCTAACATGTGTCCCGAGCGCCCGAAGACCTTGATGGAGAGCAGGTCTCTCTCTAGTAGTTTTAAGTGGAGAACGTGCCCCTTCATCAAGCAGTGGGCGCGTGTGAAGGTTTTCCACCCTGGGCGAAGGAGCATCACATGAGGGATGAGGAACCTTGTGTTCGCCCACATGTCGCCATTGCAGCACCCCTTCATGTGAAGCCTCAGCTTCGGTGGCTGATCGATCTCCATCACCCTTGCAAACGCCTCGAGGAGGCAGAGGCTACTGCACGGTGGCTCGCGCAACTGCAAGATAAACTCCAGCACCGTGTCTCCAACATGGTCGCTCAACAAGGCAGGAGGAGACGAAGGCGGAGAAGGCAGCGCCACGGATGCCCCTCTTCCACGCCCACCTCTGCCTCGACCACCTCACCGTCCATGGCCCCGTCCGACGCCTTCGCCTTGAGCATATGGCTCTTCCTTAACCGCCACGACCTTCTGGCAGGAAGAAGATCTAGTCGCCTCCCCATAGTGACGACCACGGCCGCGCCCTCTCGGCATAGTGATGGATGGAGGACGAGGAAAGGAGAAGACTGGAGAAGATGCCTATCGTTCTCCTCCTGGACCCCTTTTTATAGCCAAATCAAGGAGACGGAAGGCTGGCTTTGCACCTCTGAAAAAGCCCTTTCAAATCCTGCTCGTTAAAGCCTCTGATAACGAGCAAGGCCGTTGACCGCCCTCCCCGCACGAATCGAAGGCGCATGGGTATCGGCCATAGCGCGCTTTTCCATACCCCATGCGTCCATCACCTACCCCGCGTCGTGCATGTGGCGTACATGGCAGAAAAGGTGGGCGTAAGAGGAAACGTGGAACGGCGGCTCCAAGATTGAGGAAGGAAGGAGAATAAATGAGTAGCGCCCCCACGATTTCTCCCTCTTTTGTGAGGCAGAAACGGGCCGCCTCTTTACTATTCACCATGGGATGACGCAAGCATTCTGCGATCACTCCATGCACGACCCCCACGTCAAGCACACGATGCGGGGTGTGGGGAAGCGCAACTGCCAGAAAAATCGTGGTGGTTTGCCTCTGCCACGCCCGCCCGCCCACTGCTTTGGGCCTGGCCCAACTACGCCTTGCGCTTATGTGTGTCTCAGGCCCGGGGGCTCCAGTCTGTGTACAAAAGTATGGGTACTTCTGTACCCCTTACTTGTGCACGGATGGTCGCAGCCACCCCTACAACAGGGCATGGTGAGGCAGAGGAAAACAGCAGAAGGCAAGACAGGCACAGAGAACATCAAGGCAAGTGCCCGGAGTAGCAAGCAGCAAAGAGGCAAGCAGGGCCACGCCCAGCAACAAGCCTTGCCGAGGCGACCTACGCGCCCCCTCCCGGCAAACCCTTGCCGGGGCAACTTGCGAAGAGTCCAGCAAGGCCACCCCCCTTGGGTTTGAGAGCTCTAACACCATCGACAATGATGAAGACCAAGACTTGAACAACACATGCCTGGTAGCATGCGGCTCCTCACGAAGATTGACGAGCCAGGAGTCCATGTGGGATCAAATGATGAAAACCCCTGGCAAGACCCTTGTCGGGGACGACTCCAAGGCCCCAGCAAGCATTGCCGGGGATGATCGCTGGGCCGCGGCCAGGCCTATGCTCGGCAGGGTTCCGCCACCTCACTACCACTCCGACGCGGCGATAAGCATGCCAGCGAAGCAGACGCCTGCATGGCGACATGCAGATCTTCGTGGAAGCCTACCACTTTGCCAACACAGCAGCTGGTTGGCCAGTATGGCGCCACATGCCTCTTCGACCCAGACGCCTGGCAAGGTGAGGGGAAGCGGCGAAGGACGGGATGGCCTCTATTGCCATCCCCAGTAAAGCAAGAGGACACGTAGGCGTCGCATTAAATGCGCTTGTCCTATGTTGGTCGAGCGAGAAGCTCGTACCACTGTAGCTTGCCACCTCCTGTCACTACTAGGGAAAAGCCTATACACAGAATCTTAGCAGCAGCGCGGTTCAAAATAGAGCGCTGCTGCTAAGTAGTTGTAGCGCGAGTTACGTAAACTCGCTGCTGATAAATATTTAGCAGTAGCGCGCTCGACCAGAAACGCGCTGCTACAAATATCGACCGGCGGTGTTCCCCCAACTCTAAGTAGCAGTAGCGCGGTCGCAGTAACAGCGCTACTGCTAAGTACGTAGTAGTAGCGCGGTTTCCTCGAGATCGCTGCTGGTAAGTTTCAAATTGCCACAATTTTTTGTCCCAGTTAGCAGTAGCGCCTTACAGAAAAGCGCGCTGCTGCTAATTTCTTAGCAGCAGCACGTTTTTTCTCCCGTGCTACTGCTAACCCCACCAACCCCCAACCCGTCCCTCCCCTCCCCCCTCCTTTTTCCCTTCCCCCTACCTCCCCCTCTCCTCTCTTCCCTCCACCACATGCTCCCACTCTCACTCTTCTTCTTCTCAATACTTCTCCCCCATTACTCTCTCTCTTCTCTATCCACCTTC
>NC_041391.1:245832526-245855801 GCF_002162155.2 Triticum dicoccoides
CCCTACCTCCCCCTATCCTCTCTTCCCTCCACCACATGCTCCCACTCTCACTCTTCTTCTTCTCAATACTTCTCCCCCATTACTCTCTCTCTTCTCTATCCACCTTCTCTCTCTTCATTACTCCTACATAACTACACCACCTCCATTAATGCATCTCCTTTCTCTTTTTCCTTCCCCCTCCACTAGTTGAAGTTGTCTCCTTCCAAATTAGGTAGCTAGGTAGATGTAGGATTTAGTTAAGTGACCTATTTGCCCCCTAACTAGATCTATCTTTGTCAAGAAGAGCTTTGTGCACTTTTGATCTCCCTACAACATCATCTCCGGCCATCGAGATAGAGGTGATGAAAATTTCATGCTTTTGCAAAATGGAAATGTGTTTATGTGTGTGTGATATGTTTGTGAAAATTGTGTGTGTGGCATGAGTTAACGCCGCCAAATTGTGCTTTTGAGTTGCCTATGTTTTGCCGAAATGTCAATTTATTTCTATTTCGGCGAATTCCGGGCAAACTCTAGATCCATATATGTCCTATTTTTAGGGAAGGTCATGCCAAATTTTTTTATGACTTTGATGCATGCATGCGTTTTTACAATCAATTTTTTTATTATTACCGTGCAGAGTTAACGATGGTCAGTGGACAGGTGGTTGCGGTCGGCGGTGCAAGACATGAAAGAAAATAACCGGACAGAGGTTTTATGTCCGTGTCGAAAATGCAAAGGAATAGTTTGGCTCGACCCCCATGATGATGGTCGTGTCGAAGCGCACCTGCTCATGACTGGTTTCATGGATGGATATACTAGGTGGATAATTGAAGATGAGGATGACGATGTTGAGGATGCCGACGGGGCAGGCAATGATGACACGGGGCAAGATGAAGAGATGATCGATAATGGCGGCGGGGAAGAGGCCGAACATGGCGGCGGAGAAGGGGCCGGACATGGCGAAGGAGAAGGGGCCGGACATGGCGGCGGAGAGAATGACATGGACTCCACGCAGCAGAGTTCATCGGTACTAAGTTCAATTGTGCGGGACCCTCATGTTCAAGCATTGCTTCGCAAGGAGACGAGTACTGAGAGAGCTGCTTCTAGAGAGGAGGCTAAGCTGGAGCAACTGGTGGTAGACTCGAACACTCCATTGTATGATGGTTGCAATCCTGAGGTGACCCGGTTGAGTTTCACGCTCCAACTCCTGAAGACGAAGGCTAAAAACAAATGGACCGACACTAGCCTCGATGAGCATCTCAAGTACCTAAAGGATGTTCTTCCCGCGGGTAATCTATGTCCTACTAGTGTTGATGAGGCCAAGAAGATCGTGTGCCCTCTTGATCTGCCACATGTTAGATACCATGCATGCATCAACGATTGCATAATTTATCGGAAGGAGCACGCGGAAAAAACAAGCTGTCCGGTGTGCAATGCTTCTCGATACAAGAAGGCCGGGAAGAAATGTCCCCAGAAAGTTGTATGGTACTTACCGATCACTCCCCGTCTCCAGAGGTATTTTGTAGATCCCAAGGAAGCAAAGCTAATGCGCTGGCACGCGGAGAGGAAGAAGCCCGAGGATGGAGATGATCCGAAGCTGAGACACGTGAAGGATGGAAGCCAGTGGAGAGCGTTGAACAGCTTCTATCGGTATTTTGAATGTGATGCAAGGAACATCGTGCTCGACGCGTGTACCGATGGCATGAATCCGTTTGGCAACCACAACACCAACCATAGTACATGGCCCGTGTTTGTACGGATGTACAACCTCCCCCCTGGTTGTGCATGAAATCAAAGTACATTCACATGAGCATGCTTATTCAAGGGCCGAAACAACCAGGAAATAATATTAATTTGTATCTGGGGCTACTTCAAGAGGAGTTAGACACGTTATGGAAAACACCGGCCAAGACATGGGACGCCAGCAAAGGTGAGTATTTCAACATGAGAGCCGCGCTGATCACGACAGTGCAGGACTATCTCGGTTACGGATATGTGGCAGGCAAGGTGTGCCATGGATATTGCGGATGCACGCAGTGCATGGATGATACAACGTCTCAGCAGCTAACGTCAAGGAAAGATGGTGGGTCTGGGAAAATCGTGTACATGGGGCATCGGCCGTATATCATGAAAGAAGTCGTCGATGAGAAGGGGATGTTCCACCACGGCCCTATATCGCGAGCTGACGTCCGAACTCGCATAGGCATGCAACGTCTAGACCTCACGCCGTTCAAGCAGCTAGGGTTCGTCCTCAATGATATGGAAGGATGGAACTTCTAATGATTTATGATGCCGATGATGATGATATGTGTCGGTTGAACTTGTATACTTTTTGTAGCGAAGAAACTTTGTGATGTCCACGGTCCCTCCCGAACTTGCGTAACGCTACTTTGTTAGTTTGCGTACGATGACCTGCGTACCTCTAGTTAATTAATTTGCATACTGTATATGTTGCATCTAGTTGCTAACCTTTCTTTTTTGGTGTTGCTCTAGTATATTTTTTGCATATATATGATTGTACATCCTCTTCATGAACATGCATCTCTAACAGGTACCTAGTTTCTTTATGGCGAGATGGAAATGCTATGTCATGTACAAAGGGAAGGTTCCGGGGGTGTACAACGAGTGGCATGAGTGTCAGGCGCAAGTGAATGGGTTCACGGGCGCCAGCCATAAAGGCTTCAAAAGCAGACAAGAAGGAGAAGCTAGTTACTTGAGGTTCACGCTAGCGTGAGAGAGGACTCGTAACCGCCACCTCATGTACTGCATGGTTCCGCTCTCACTCATAGTGATAGCACTTCTTGCGTATGCCTTTGTTTAGATGGATGACGTTCTTGTAGTTGCAAGTATTCGAGACTTGCATGTATTGCTATTTTCGAGATGATAACAAGATATCACTTTGTGTTGGATGATGATTATGAAGAGACTATTTGTATGTACATGCTATGATTACATTTGTGGTCTCGCATGCATTTGTATGTGTATCATGATGAAATTTCTATGTGCTAAAGATTCTTCTACAAAGCCGGTTCAAATACAAAACAAATATGCCAAAAAAACTACTTAAATTAGCAGTAGCGAGTGTACAAAAGTTAGCAGCAGCGCCGCAATAGCAGTAGCGCGTCCTGCCAAAGAGCGCTAGCGCTACTAGCGGTAGCGAGCTTCCCAAAACCGCGCTGCTGCTACACTTGTATAGCAGTAGCGCGGGTGGGCACGCGCTACTGCTATGAGTTAGCTGTAGCGCCGTATTAGTAGCGCGGGTACCCGCGCTACTGATACATCTAAAACCCGCGCTGCTGCTAGCCTTTTCCCTAGTAGTGTGTGTGCCACTGTGGCAACCCCTTTTGTGTATAAAAGGAGGCCCGAGGCATAGAGAGGGGATTCGGACGTTTGGACAAGGCACACATCGTAGCTAGTTCAAAAGCTCAAGAACACACATATAACCAGATAAAGTAGGACTAGCGTATTACGCATCTTTGTGGACCGAACCTGGATAAAAATCCTCTATGTCCTAATGACTCGACCTGCTCTTCGTGCAACTAACCCACGCCGAACATAGAAGGGATCCTTGTGACCCCATAGGTGATCGGTTTCCCCGACAATACCCAATGCTCAAGTACGATCGTAGTGTCCCTTAGTTGGTGCTTTATAAGAGAAGATGGAGACTCAAGTAAAAATAAAATTTGCATAAAGTAAAAGAAAGGCCCTTCGCAGAGGGAAGTGGGGATTTGTAGAGGTGCCAGAGCTCAAAGCGAAAATTGAGAGATAAAAACATATTGGGAGGCATACTTTTTCCACCAATGAAAACGAATTAGAGTTCCCAACACTTTCCATGATAGATATATCATAGGCAGTTCCCAAACAGAAAATAAAGTTTATTCCTTTTTCCACCATACTTTCACTTTCCATGGCTAACCGTATCCACGGGTGCCCTCCATACCAACACATTCCAAGGAAATTATTATTTGACAACATAAAGTAAATTCATTTTCTATTTCGGGACTGGGCATCCCTAATACATGTGCCGTACTCTCGTGCAATGACAAGTGAATAAACACTCATCGTGAGAATAACACATCTAGCATGGAAAACATCAGCCACCCCTCACCACCTCGCGAGCGGTATAAGCACAGAAAAGAGAAATTTATTTCGAAAAGTAGAGATGGCACATGCAAATTTGCTTACAATGGCATGTAAATACCGCATATAGGTAGATATAGTGGACTCATATGGCTAAACTGGTTTAAAGGGTTTTGGATGCACAAGTAGTGATCATACTTAGTGCAAAATGAAGGCTAGCAAAAAGATTGAGAAGCGTCTAACCAAGAAACAAAAAATCTCGTACGTGAGCATTAAGCATAAGTAACACCGAATAATGCACCACAAGTAGGATATAATTTCATTCCATAACTATTGACTTTCGTGCTTGCATAGGGAATCACAAACATTAACACCAATATTCTTACTAAAGCATAATTACTCATCAACATGACTCACATATCATATCGTCATATCTCAAAACCATTACTAAGAACCAAGTTTATTTTGTCCAATGATGTTCATGAAAGTTTTTATTATATCCTCCTTGGGAATCTATCACTTTGGGACTAATTCCATATGTTGCTTTTAATAAGCTCAAACAAATATAAGTGAAGAACATGAGCATAATATTTCTTTCTCTCAAAATAATCTAAGTGAAGCAAGAGAGAATTTCTTAAAAAAATTACTAACTCCCAAATAAATCTAAGTGAAGCATGAGAGCATTTCTTCAAAAATAACAAAGCACACCATGCTCAAAAAGATATAAGTGAAGCACTAGAGCAATTCCAAGGCTCTAAAAAATTAAGTGAAGCATAGGAGCAAGCATAGCATAATTTTTCGCTCTGTCAAAAAGGTGTGTCTGAGGGAGTCCCGGACTAGGGGGTGTCTGGATAGCCGAACTATCATCTACGGCCGGACTCCTAGACTATGAAGATACAAGATTGAAGACTCCGTCCCGTGTTCGGATGGGACTTTCCTTGGCGTGGAAGGCAAGCTTGGCAATACGGATATGTAGATCTCCTACCATTGTAACCGACTCTGTGTAACCCTAACCCTCTTTGGTGCCTATATAAACCAGAGGGTTTTAGTCCGTAGGACGACCAACAATCATACCATAGGCTAGCTTCTACGGTTTAGCCTCTCTGATCTCATGGTAGATCTACTCTTGTACTACCCATATCATCAATATCAATCAAGCAGGAGTAGGGTTTTACCTCCATCGAGAGGGCCCGAACCTGGGTAAAAACATCGTGTCCCTTGTCTCCTGTTACCATCCGCCTAGACGCACAGTTCGGGACCCCCTACCCGAGATCCGCTGGTTTTGACACCGACATTGGTGCTTTCATTGAGAGTTCCTTTGTGTCGTCATCTTTAGGCCCGATGGCTCCTTCGATCATCCACAACGATGTGGTCCTGTGTGAGACTTTTCTTCCTGGACATATCTTCGTATTTGGCGGCTTTGCACTGCGGCCAATTCGCTTGGCCATCTGGAGCAGATTGAAAGCTACGCCCCTGGCTGACGTCCGCGGAGACTTGATCTTCGACAGGTTCGAGCCACAGCCAAGCACGCCGCACTGTCACGATGGGCATGATCTAGCCCTGCAGCCGAACTGTGCTCTGGAGGCCGCACTAATGTCCGCTCCGACCCTTAGCTCGGAGCCGACTACGCCGATCGAGGACGGGTGGCTGGACACTGCCTCGGGGGCTGCGATCTCTACGACGATTGAGCCGAACACCAAGCCTATCCTTTGCGAAGCTTGTGACTCCAAGGTGCCAGACTCCTCTCCGGACTCCGAACCTCCCATGACCCTGCCAATCGAATCCGATTGGGCGCCGATCATGGAGTTCACTACTTCGGACATCTTTCAGCACTCGCCCTTTGGCAACATCTTGAATTCACTAAAGTCTCTCTCTTTGTTAGGAGAGCCCTGGCCGGATTATGGTCAGGAAGGTTGGGATGCAGACGATGAAATTCAAAGCCCACCCACCACCCACTTAGTAGCCACTGTCGATGATTTAACCGACATGCTCGACTTCGACTCCGAAGACATCGACGGTATGGACGACGATGCAGGAGACGACCAAGAACCAGCGCCTACAAGGCACCGGAAGGCCACCTCATCATAGGACATTTACATGGTGGACATCCCGAAAGATGGGAATGGCAATGGAACAACGGAGGATGACCCCTCCAAGAAACAGCCTAAGCGTTAGCGTCAGCGGCGCCGCTCTAAATCCTGCCACAGCAAAAATGGAGATTCCGGCACCGGAGACAATAACACCCCGGGCAGTGCCGAAGACAACTCCCTCCAGCAGGATTCAGTGTGGGAGGATGGAGAAGCCAGCCCTCATGAGAGAGCGGCAGGCAGAGAGGTAGAGGACGATAATTACATGCCTCCCTCCAAAGACGAGGCAAGCCTCGACGACGACGAATTCGTCATGCCTGAGGATCCCGTCGAACAAGAGCATTTCAAAAGCAGGCTTATGGCCACAGCAAGCAGCCTCAAGAAAAAGCAGCAACAACTTAGAGCTGACCAAGACTTGCTAGCCGACAGATGGACTGAAGTCCTTGCGGTCGAAGAGTATGAACTCGAACGCCCCTCCAAGAGCTACCCAAAATGCAAGCTGATACCCCGATTAGAGGAGGAAGCACCTAAACCTACATCACCAGCGCATAATACAGCCGACCGACCACCTCGTGGCCACGACAGAGAGGCCTCTCGGCCCTACACTCAAGCCGCACCACGGCGCTACTCAAAAAATACCAAGGCGTGGGAAAATGCGCCAGACCTGCGGGATATACTTGAGGACAAGGCAAGGCAAACAAGATCGATCTACGGATTGCGTGGGTGCCCCACAATACGTGATGATAACCGTCACGCCAGATATGGCAATTCCGGCCGGGTCAAATACAGTAGAAAAAGCTCATTTGAGCTGCGTCGTGATATAGTCCAATACAGAGGCGCCGCACACCCGCTATGCTTCACAGACGAAGTGATGGATCATCAAATCCCTAAGGGTTTCAAACTCGTAAACATTGAATCATACGATGGCACAACAAATCCTGCGGTCTGGATCGAGGACTACCTCCTCCATATCCACATGGCCCGCGGTGATGATCTACACGCCATCAAATACCTCCCACTCAAGCTTAAAGGACCAGCACGGCATTGGCTTAACAGCTTGCCAGCAGAGTCAATCAGCTGTTGGGAAGACCTGGAAGCCGCATTCCTCGACAACTTCCAGGGCACCTATGTGCGACCACCAGACGCCGATGACCTAAGCCACATAATTCAGCAGCCAGAAGAATCAGCCAGACAGTTCTGGACACAGTTCCTAACCAAGAAAAATCAAATCGTCGACTGTCCGGATGCAGAGGCCCTTGCAGCCTTCAAACATAACATCCGTGACACATGGCTTGCCCGGTACCTAGGACAGGAAAAGCCGAAATCCATGGCAGCCCTCACAACACTCATGACTCGCTTTTGCACGGGAGAGGACAACTGGCTAGCTTGTAGTAACAACATGACCAAGAGCCCTGGTAATTCGGATACCAAGGACAGCAACGGCAGGTCGCGTCGCAACAAGCACAAGCTTCGCATTAATGGCAATAATGCTGAAGATACGGCAGTCAATGCCGGATTCAGAGGCTCTAAACCCGGTCAGCGGAAAAAGCCATTCAAAAGAAATACTCCGGGCCCGTCCAATTTGGACCGAATACTCGATCGCTCGTGCCAGATACACGGCACCCCCGAAAAGCCAGCCAATCACACCAACAGGGATTGTTGGGTGTTCAAGCAGGCAGGCAAGTTAACTGCCGAAAACAATGACAAGGGGCTGCATAGCGATGACGAGGAGGAGACCCGGCCGCCGAACAATAGAGGACAGAAGGGTTTCCCCCCATAAGTGCGGACGGTGAACATGATATATGCAACCCACATACCCAAAAGGGAGCGGAAGCGTGCACCAAGGGACGTATATGCGATGGAGCCAGTCACCCCAAAGTTCAATCCATGGTCCTCCTGCCCGATCACTTTTGATCGAAGGGACCACCCCACTAGCATCCGCCATGGCGGATTCGCCGCACTGGTTCTAGACCCAATCATTGACGGATTTCACCTCACTAGAGTCCTGATGGATGGCGGCAGCAGCCTGAACCTGCTTTATCAGGATACAGTGCGCAAGATGGGCATTGACCCCTCAAGGATTAAACCCATGAAGACGACCTTCTAAGGCGTCATACCAGGTGTAGAGGCCAACTGTACAGGCTCAGTTACAACTTAAAGTGGTCTTTGGATCCCCGGATAACTTCCGAAGCGAGGAGTTAATCATCGACATAGTCCCGTTCCGCAACGGCTATCACGCACTGCTCGGACGAACCGCATTTGCAAAGTTCAATGAGGTGCCACACTACGCATACCTAAAGCTCAAGATGCCAGGCCCTCGAGGAGTCATTACGGTCAATGGAAACACTGAATGCTCTCTCCGAACGGAGGAGCATACAACGGCTCTCGCGGCGGAAGTACAAAGCAGCGTCTTAAGGCAATTCTCGAGTCCGGCTATTAAACCACCGGACACCGTCAAGCGCGCCCGGAGTAACCAACAACAAGACCGCCTGGCATGTTCCGAGCATGCATAGCAATGCGGCCCCAACCCCAGCCCTCGCGAAATTGCAAAACCAGTACTACGCGTACATAACTACACTCTGGAGATACCATGGGCATTGGGGGAGGGGCACGACCACGGTGGGCCCAGAATGCGGCTCAACCGCACCAGGGGCTCCCAATTGTGTCATTCTTCTTTTTTCTCTTACTTTCAGGACTCCTTTCTCAAGAAGCCCTGTCCGGCAGTAGAATTGCCGAACACACGATGCAACAGCCAGGGAAGCGGAAAGCTACGTCGAGTGTACAGGTGGTCTCTATAACGAGCAGTATACTTGTTTTACATATCATCCCGCAGCTCGCTCCTGGAGGGGGACATGTCAAATAGTCCCGTCCCTTGCTTATCGCACTATTTGTATTGTTCTGCTTTTACCGCAGCTTTTTTAATAAACGATGCACATCTTTTGCCTATTATTGCAATTCTTTTTTTATCTATATATGTTCACTTATGACATGTTGCATTCGTATGCTTTGGTACGGCCAAATACACTAGGGGCTTAAGTTCCCCAAAATATGGTGTGATAAGTCCGAATACTTTAACAAGTGCGGCACCCGAACTTATAGCATTATATGCATCGGCTCCGAATCATGTCTTGGGTCAATAGTTGGGTTTGCCTGGCTCCCATGTTTTGGTACCTTACGTTCCGTTATATTGGCTAAGGTAGCACTGGGAGAACCACTGCGATTGTGCCCCGGTTGAGCTGGGTTAAGCACCTCGGTGAAGAAAGCTAAAACTGACCGTCATGATAGGGCGAGAGCCGGTCGCTGTTCGAGAGGTCAGCAGCGCAGCCTGCATTCCCATATTGACATACTTATGTTAGACTCTTGCGTACATCTTTTTAGATCCCCAATTCGACTTTTCTTTCCGAACACCAAACTGAGCATCAGGGGCTACTGTCTATGCGGTAATATTTTTACATATCTTAATACATACCTCAAAACCTGTTAGAAGGTTGGTACAGGCTTCGGTCAGCCCACTTTTGGCAGACTGAACTTTCTGGATCACCACACTCATAACAGTGCGGTGCTCCTCGTTGATGGAGGCGCTGTTAAGCGCCTCCAGCAAATTATCCGGTGCCTCCGGTTGGACGGAGGTCACCGGTGTCGCAGTCTCGCCCTTCTTACGAAGGGGCCGCCTGCAAGACTCCGGAACCACTGAAGCTTCCGGTGCGGAGTCCGGTCCAGGGCCGGACTTAGAGCCCTTTGGGGTTTGATCCCCCTTATGCTCGGAGTCCGGGACGTTGCCTTGCGGCGCCTCCGGGACCTCCTCCTCCTGGCTGGGCCCCTTTTGGGACCCCACCTCGGCATCGTCCGCAGCGCGAGGAGAGGAGGCGGCCGGAAGTGAAGTGCTATTCACGTCCGACGGAGCCAGGGAGCCGCTCGTTGAAGTGTCGAGCCCGTCCTTGGGCGGGCTGCAGGGTTGTATTCGGTGTTAGGAGATTCTATGCGACAAATGAAACACCATGAGTTATTCTGGTATCCGGACACTTACGACGTCGCCAGGGGCTTAGCCCTCGGTGGCCACTCCTCTTCGCCGTCGTCGGCGTTGGTGGAGTAGTCCGGATGAAGGGTCCTTCCCTTCTTGGACCCTCCGGCCTCCCAGTTGGGGAGGCCTTCCTTTTCTTCTCTCCCCCCGCTGGGGGAGAGGCCTCTTTTTCCTCCTCCTCGCCTTCGCGGGAGGAGTCCGCCTTGGAGTCATTGGACGATGAGCCCGACAACACCTGGCGCCAGGAACTCTTTCGAGTTCCTGTGGCCTCCTTGGCCTTCTTCTCCAGCACCACGTAAGGTGCCGGAACCAGCAGACCCGTCAATCGGGGGTCTGCTGGGTATTCTGGCAACGGAGCCGGACAGTTAATCTACCCGGACTTCTTTTGCCAAGCCTGTCAAAGGTAAGGGAGTTTAGATCCCGCATAGAGTCAAACTATGAAAAATAAGTGTCCTGTAAAAGGTAAAATAGCTTACCTCGCCGGCTTGACGCTGCAAGCCGAATCCGAGATCTTCGGTAGCGGATGCAGGAGCCTCGGCACCCTTGAACATCACCTTCCAGGCATCTTCGTACATAGTGTCGAAGAGCCTGCTCAAGGTTTGGTGCTGTGCCGGATCAAACTCCACAAGCTGCAGGCCCGTTGTTAGCATGGGAGGATCCGGCGGATAAGCATGACCTGGACTACGTTGACAAGATTGATCTTCTTGTTCACAAGGTTTTGGACGCAGGTTTGGAGTCCGGTCAGCTCCTCCGAATTACCCCATGTCTGGCCCTTCTCTTTCCAGGAGGTGAGCCGTGTGGGGATGCCAGATCGGAACTCGGGGGGCCGCTGCCCATTCTGGGTCACGCGGCTCGGTGATATAGAGCCACCCTGATTGCCACCCTTTGATGGTTTCCACGAAGGATCCCTCGAGCCATGTAACGTTGGGCATCTTGCCCACCATGGTGCCTCCACACTCCGCCTGCTGGCCCCCCACTACCTTCGTCTAGACATTGAAGGTCTTCAGCCATAAGCCGAAGTGGGGATTGATGCGGAGGAAGGCCTCGCACAGGACGATGAATGTCGAGATGTTGAGGACGAAATTCGGGGCCAGATCGTGGAAATCCAGGCCGTAGTAAAACATGAGCCCCCGGACAAATGGGTGAAGTGGAAAACCTAGTCCGCGGAGGAAGTGTGTGAGGAACACCACCCTCTCATGGGGCCCAGGGGTGGGGATGAGCTGCCCCTTGTCGGGAAGCCGATGCACGATGTCGCTGGACAAGTATCCGGCCTTCCGCAGCCTTTTGATGTGCCCCTCCATGACGGAGGAGGCCATCCACTTGCCTCCCGCTCCGGACATAGCTGGGGAAGGTTGAGGTGAGATGTGCGGACTTGGGCGCTGGAGCTCGAGTGCACGGAAATGGATAAGCAAAGGAGGAAGAAGGCGTAGGTAAAAAGGAGGATGCTTATCCCCTTATATGGACGGACGAAACTATGCGTCCCCACTGTCCTGGTAAAACTCGCTTATCTCCCAAGCGGCATAATCAATGGCGCGGTTGGGTTACCCACGCCCGTATTGATGAGAATCCCGGAATAAGGGGACACGATCTCTGCTTCGATAAGACATGCCAAGGAAACCGCCTCGCTAAACGTGCTGAGGTGGAACAGTAAAAACGATTCGAATAAAGGCTTGGCCGTGGTGTAATGTCACGCCACGAAATACATCAGCAGGTTGAACTTGTGTAAATATTATTCTCACTACGGTGGTATGTGGAACTTATTTTGCAGAGCCGGACACTATCCTTGTGTTCAAAATCTTCTATGAAGTATTCGAAGGAGGAACCCGCCTTGCAATGTCGAAGACAATATGCGCGCTGGACTCATCGTCATTGAAGCCTGGTTCAGGGGCTACTGAGGGAATCCCGGACTAGGGGGTGTCCGCATAGCCGAACTATCATCTTCGGCCGGACTCCTGGACTATGAAGATACAAGATTGAAGACTCCATCCCGTGTCCGAATGGGACTTTCCTTGGTGTGGAAGGCAAGCTTCGCGATACGGATATGTAGATCTCCTACCATTGTAACCGACTCTGTGTAACCCTAACCCTCTTTGGTGCCTATATAAACCGGAGGGTTTTAGTCCGTAGGACGAACAACAATCATACCATAGGCTAGCTTCTAGGGTTTAGCCTCTCTGATCTCGTGGTAGATCTACTCTTGTACTACCCATATCATCAATATCAATCAAGCAGGAGTAGGGTTTTACCTCCATCGAGAGGGCCCGAACCTGGGTAAAAACATCGTGTCCCTTGTCTCCTGTTACCATCCGCCTAGACGCACAGTTCGGGACCCCCTACCCGAAATCCGCCGGTTTTGACATCGACAGTGTCCATCAAGGATTCAAGACTTAAAGTAAAATTCAAAACAAGCAAAGACTCATATCATACAAGACGCTCCAAGCAAAACTCATAATATGTGACGAATAAAAATATAGCTCCAAGTAAAATACCGATGGTTGTTAGAAGAAAAAAAGAGAGGATGCCACTCGGGGGCATCCCTAAGCTTAGTTGCTTGCTACTTCTTGAATATTATCTTGGGGTGTCTCGGGCATCCCCAAGCTTAGCCTTTTGCTAATCCTTATTCCTTCATCCATCATAATATCACCCAAAACATGAAAACTTCAATCACACAAAACTCAACAAAACCTTTGCGAGATCCGCTAGCATAAGAAAGCAAACCACTACTATAAGTACTATTGCAAACCCATTCATATTTTATTTTTGCATTATACTACTGTATTCCAACTTTTCTATGGAAAAACTCTTCAAAGAAAACCATAGAATCACCAAAACAAGCACAGAACGCAAAGAAAACAGAATCTGTCAAAAACAGAACAGTATGTAGCAATATGACTACTTTGAATACTTATGTAACTCCAAAAATTCTGAAACATTAGGACAATACTTCTTTAATTCTTCTTAATGGAGTTCCTGGGAGAAAATTTATTTGTAAGAAAGGAGTCAGGCAGGGTGATCCTATTTATCCTTTACTCTTTTTTATTGCTGCTGACCTTTTGCAATCTGTCATGATGACATGTTCAGAAGAGGAATCCTTCATCTATCTATCCCTTGTCATGACCAGGATTACCCTGTGATCCAGTATGCTGATGATACTCTAATCATCTTACCTGCTGACATGATTCAGCTTTTGGCTTTGAAAGATATGCTCCAAGTGTTTGCTTAGTCCACTGGCCTTGATGTCAACTATCACAAATCTTTCCTCATCCCCATAAATGTTGATCCTATTGTGATGAATGATCTTGCTGTTGCTTTTGGTTGTCAGATAGGAAAGATGCCTTTCACCTATCTTGGGCTACCAGTGGGAACCACAAGGCCCAAAATGGTGGACTTTATGCCTCTGGTGGACTGTATGGAAAGAAGAATGACTGCTAGTTCTTCTTTTCTTAATCAAGGGGAGAGACTACAATTCCTGAACTCTGCTCTGTCCTCAATGCCCATCTTCTTCATGTATAGCTTGGCTGTTCCAGCTGGTATCCTCAAGCAGTTGGAGAGAATTTAGAGGCAGTGTTTGTGGAGAAAGAATAGAGATGAACCTGCCCCCTCCCTTGCAGCTTGGGAGCTTATTTGTAGGCCAAAAAACAGGGGTGGTCTTGGTATTCTCAATCTGGGGGTACAAAATGTTGCTTTGCTCCTCAAACATGCTAGTAATTTCCTAAATAAAAAAGATATTCCTTGGGTTTCTCTCATTTGGAATTCTTACTACCATGAAAGAGTGCCTCAAGGAACATCTGCATGTGGGTCTTTCTGGTGGAAGGATATTTGCAAGGTTATGATCAGTTTTAGAGAGTTCTCTTGGGTTGAGGTTAATGATGGTGATACTGCTCTGTTCTGGTCAGATAGCTGGAATATTGGTGATGAGGTCTCTCCTCTCCAATCAAGATTTCCTAGGTTATTTTCTTATGTTAAAGACCCATGGATTACAGTGAAGGAATTCTTCAGTTCTCAGGATATTGTTCAGCATTTTCATCTCCCCCTGTCTGCTCAGGCTATTGGAGAGTTGGGCTTGATTCAATCTATGATGGGTTCTCATAGCAGAGTATCTGGCTCTAAGGATGTGTGGTTTTGGCAGAATTCATCCAAGCAGTTTAGACCCAAGATGTTTTACTCCCACACATTTCAGTCTGAGGCCTTTAACCCTCTGCTCTCTTGGATATGGAAATCTTCCTGTACTCTCAAGATTAAGGTTTTTGCTTGGATGCTCATCATGGACAGGCTGAATACTAAAGATATGGTAGAACGAAGGCATTGGGACATGGAGGATGGAGTGCATTGCAGGCTCTTCCCCCTGCAGGTTCGAGAAACCTGGGATCATCTTTTCTTCAACTTCAATTTCAGTGTTCGTGTCTGGAATTATCTACAAATTGATTGGCCTGCTAGGCACTCTATGTCTGATGTGGTTATTCAGGCTAGGAATGATTCTGACAAGCCATTTTTTCTGAAGTGGTGTTCACTACATGTTGGAACATCTGGATCATTCGAAATGCCAAGGTTTTCAGAAATGGGAGGGCTAGTTTTTATAAATGGCGTGCTGCCTTTAGACATGATATCTCCTTGTTGCAATACAGGATTAAATCTGCCCACAAGGATGACCTTCTCAAGTGGATCTCCTTCCTTCCCCCTTAAGGCTTAGTGTAGTAAGGCTTCTCTGCCTCCCTTCCCTCCTTTTAGTTTAGTCTCTCTCTGTAGATTACCCCTTGTAATCACCTTTTGTATCTTGTTACTTTGTTTTAATAAAGGTTCTGATTTGCTGTGGGGGTTTCGCCCCACAGTTCCCAGTCAAAAAAACATGAATAATTTGTTTATTAATCTTATGCAAAAAGAATCAACTCAAAATCACGCTTCTATTAAAAATGGGAAATATTTCAATGAGCACAAAAGTTTCTGTTTTTCAGCAAGATCAAGTCAACTCTAACCCAAATCATCCCAAAGGCCTTGCTTGGAACAAACACTAATTTAAACCACAAAGACACATCTAATCAGAGGCATAATTGTGTATTTTATTGAAAACAGCAAGAAAACCAAAAAGCAAAAATATACAAGTTGGGTTGCCTCCCAACGAGCGCTATCGTTTTACGCCCCTAGGTAGGCATAACGCATGGGATCTTAGGGTTGCCTAAATTTTCTACGAAAGAAACCATCTTGAGATCTAAAATAGCAAACCATTTATTGCAAAGGGTAATCAAAGTGTTCATCTAATTGATACTACCGTTGAGATGTTTGAGACGTTCATTATATTTTTGTAATTCAACCATATGCTTATGCAAATCATCAAGTTTGTTCAAAATTTGAACTCCCTCTGGGGTGAAAGAGAATCCTTTCTTTTGTGGTGGAATCCCCAAAATTCTTTCTAAGATTTCATAGGTAGAATTAACATCAAGCTCAATAACATTCCCTTTTGCCGCAAAATCTAAAAGTTGTCTATGATGCAAAGCCAATCCTACATAAATATTTGTGACAAGAAAGCAAGAACACGAATAAATCTGACAAGAAAACAGCAAACGAAACAGAGGGGGAATAAAACGACAAATATTTGTGAAGTGGGGAAGAGGAAAATGATAGGCAAAAGACAAATATTGTAAATTGCAAGGAGATGAGATTTGTGATTAGGAACCTGGTTGATGTTGATGATGTCTCCCCGGTAACGGTGCCAAAAATGGCTAGTGGCCGGGAGACTATCTTGACTTGATCCTCCCCGGCAACAGCGCCAGAAATTCCTTTTGATGTTTGCTAGAACTACGTAGGTATTTCCCCAAAGAGGAAGGGTTGATGCAGCATAGCGATGGTAGGTATTTACCTCAGTGATGATACCAAGGTTATAAAACCAGTAGGAGAACCACGCAACAGAACGTAAAGAGCTCCTGCACACAAATAACAAATACTCGCAACCCGACGTGCTAAAGAGGTTGTCAATCCCTTTCGGGTAACGGCGCTAGAAATTGGCACGGAGACGGGAGAAAGTTGTAATATATTGGATAAATAGAATCGCAAATAAAATAACGCGCAACAAGGTATTTTTGTATTTTTGGTTTAATAGATCTAAAAATAAAAGCAAATAAAAATAGATCGTGAAGGAATATATATTAAAGAAGAGACCCGGGGGATGTAGGTTTAGCTAGTGGCTTCTCTTGAGAAAAATAGCAAATAGTGGGAAAACAATTACTGTTGGGCAATTGATAGAACTTGAAATAATCATGACGATATCCAGGCAATGATCATTATATAGACATCACTTCCAAGATTAGTAGACCGACTCCTGCCTGCATCTACTACTATTACTCCACACATCGACCACAATCCAGCAAGCATCTAGTGCATTTAGTTCTTGGAAAAAAGGAGTAATGCAATAAGAACGATGACATGATGTAGACTAGATCTATTTATGTAGAAATAGACCCATCTTGTTATCCTTAATAGGAACGATACATACGTGTCGTTTCCCTTTCTGTCACTGGGATCAAGCACCATAAGATCGAACCCATCCCAAAGCACCTCTTCCCATTGCAAGATAAATAGATCAAGTTAGCCAAACAAATCCCAAAAATCGGAAAAGAAATACGAGGCTATAATCAATCATGCATATAAGAGATCAAAGAAGACTCAAATAACTTTCATGTTTAAAAACATAAATCTGATCATAAACTCAAAGTTCATCGGATCCCAACAAACACACCGCAAAAAGACTTACATCATATGGATCTTCAAGAGACCATTGTATTGAGAATCAAGAGAGAGAGGAAACCATCTATCTACTAAATACGGACCTGTAGGTCTACAAAGAACTACTGACGCATCATAGAAGAGGAACCAATGGACATGATGAACCCCTCCGTGATGTTGTCTAGATTGGATTTGGTGTTTCTGGAACTTGCGGCGGCTGGAATTGATTTTCCTCGACTCCCCTAGGGTTTCTGGAATATTGGGGTATTTATAGAGCAAAGAGGCGGTGCGGGAGGCCACTGAGGTGGGCATAACCAACCTGGGCGCACCTGGGGGCTTGGTGGGTTGTTCCCCGTCGCGGCACCCCTGTAGTACTTCTTCGTCCCATCTTGTGTCTTCTGGTCAAGAAAATTTCACAAAAAGTTTCTTTGCGTTTGGATTTTGATTGGTGTTGATTTGCGATGTAAAAAACAAGGAGGAAACAGCAACTGGCACTGGGCACAATGTCAATAGATTAGTACCAAAAAATGATATAAAATGATTGTAAAACATCCAAGTATGATAATATAACAACATCAAACAATAAAAAATAAAGATATGTTGGAGATGTATCAGTATCCCGAAGCTTAATTCCTGCTCGTCCTCGAGTAGGTAAATGATAAAAACAGAATTTTTGATGTGGAATGCTGCCTAACATGTTCATCACAAATACTTTCTTTGTAGCATGGAAATTTGTACTTTTATATGGTTCAAAGCAATAGTCTAGTTTTGACATGAAGACTTTAATACTCAAGCATATCAACAAGCAACCAAGTCTTTCAAAATATCAATGCTAAAGCAACTTATCCCTAGCCCATTATGCTCAACCATTGATCAATTCATGAAACACATTTGAATACTAGCTATAACCAATGCTCAAGTAAGATCATGGTGTCCCTTAGTTGGTGCTTTTTAAGAGAAGATGGAGACTCAAGTAAAAATAAAAATTGCATAAAGTTAAAGAAAGGCCCTTCGCGGAGGGAAGTGGGGATATGTAGAGGTGCCAGAGCTCAAAGTAAAAATTGATAGATAAAAACATTTTGGGAGGCATACTTTTTCCACCAACGAAAATGACTTAGAGTTCCCAACACTTCCCATGCTAGATATATCATAGGCGGTTCCCAAACAGAAAATAAAGTTTATTCCTTTTTCCACCATACTTTCACTTTCCATGGCTAACCGTATCCACAGGTGCCCTCCATACCAACACATTCCAAGGAATTTATTATTTGACAACATAAAGTAAATTCATTTTTCATTGTGGGACTGGGCATCCCTAATACCTTTGCCGTGTTCTCGTGCAATGACAAGTGAATAAACACTCATCGTGAGAATAACACATCTAGCATGGAACACATTGGCCACCCCTCACCGCCTCGCGAGCGGTACATGCACAAAAAAGAGAAATTTATTTTGAAAAGTAGAGACGGCACAAGCAAATTTGCTTAGAATGGCACGTAAATACCGTATATAGGTAGATATAGTGGACTCATATGGCTAAACTAGTTTAAAGGGTTTTGGATGCACAAGTAGTGATCATACTTAGTGCAAAATGAAGGCTAGGAAAAAGATTGAGAAGCGTCAACCAAGAAACGAAAATTTTTGTACGCGAGCATTAAGCATAAGTAACACCGAATAATGCACCACAAGTATGATATAATTTCATTGCATAACTATTAACTTTCGTGCTTGCATAGGGAATCACAAACCTTAACACCAATATTCTTACTAAAGCATAATTAATCATCAACATGACTCACATATCATATCATAATATCTCAAAACCATTACTAAGAACCAAGTTTATTTTGTCCAATGATCTTCATGAAAGTTTTTATTATATACTTCTTGGAAATCTATCACTTTGGGACTAATTCCATATGTAGCTTTTAATAAGCTCAAACAAATATAAGTGAAGAACATGAGCATAATATTTCTTTCTCTCAAAATAATCTAAGTGAAGCAAGAGAGAATTTCTTAAAAAATTACTAACTCCAAAATAAATCCAAGTGAAGCATGAGAGCATTTCTTCAAAAATTAACAAAGCACACCGTGCTCAAAATGATATAGGTGAAGCACTAGAGCAATTCCACGACTCTAAAAAATTAAGTGAAGCATAGGAGCAAGCATAGCATAATTTTTCGCTCTCTCAAAAAGCTGTGTCCATCAAGGATTCAAGACTTAAAATAAAAAGCAAAACAAGCAAAGACTCATATCATACAAGACACTCCAAGAAAAACTCATAATAGGTGACAAATAAAAATATAGCTCCAAGTAAAATATCGATGGTTGTTACATTATACCTACTGTATTCCAACTTTTCTATGGCAAAAACTCTTAAAAAGAAAAGCATAGAATCATCAAAACAAGCACACAACACAAAGAAAACAGAATCTGTCAAAAATAGAATAGTGTGTAGCAATCTGACTACTTCGAATAATTCTGTAACTCCAAATTTTTTGAAACATTAGGACAACGTGAATAATTTTTTATAATATTCTACAAAAAGAATCAACTCAAAAGCACTCTTCTGTTAAAAATGGGAAATGTTTCCGTGAGCGCAAAGGTTTCTGTGTTTCAGCAAGATCAATTCAACTCTCACCCAAATCATCCCAAAGGCCTTGCTTGTAACAAACACTAATTTAAACCACAATAACACATCTAATCAGAGGCATAATTGTGTATTTTATTGAAAATAGCAAGAAACCAAAAAGCAAAAAATATACAAGTTCGGTTGCCACCCAACGAGTGTTATCGTTTTACGCCCCTAGGTAGGCATAGCGTGTGGGATCTAAGGGTTGCCATCTGTAATCTTTGCCACTTTAGTAAGGGTCTTTTCAAATCCGGGAGGCTCTGTGCACTTCCCTAAGTTTTCCGGGAAAGAAACCGTCTTGAGATCTAAAATATCCAACCGTTTATAGCAAAGGGTAATCAAAGCATTCATATGATTGATACTACCGTTGAGATGTTCATCATATTTTTGTAATTCGACCATATGCTTATGCAAATCACCATGTTTGTCAAAAATTTGAACTCCCTCTGGGGTGAAACAAAACCCTTTATTTTGTGGTGGAACCCCCAAAATTCCTTCTAAGATTTCATAGGCAGCATTAACATCAAGATCAATAAAATTCCATTTTGCGGCAAAATCTAAAAGTTGTCTATGATGCAAAGCCAATCGTACATATAAAATTCTAAGCAAATTTTTTGCAACGCCCTTAAATTGCAAACACGATAGGACTCCATTAGCCTATACCAAGAATCTTTAAAATTTTCTCCTTGTCTTTGTTTGAAGTATAGAATTTCAAAATCTGGTAATAAAGGAGGAGCGGTCAAACCAGCCATTGGGACGAGATAGCAAGAATGCGAATAGATCTGACAAGAAAACGGTGAACAAAAAAGAGGGTGAATAAAATGGCAAATTTTTGTGAAGTGGGGGAGAGGAAAATGAGAGGTAAAAGACAAATAATGTAAATTGCAAGGAGATGAGATTTGTGATTAGGAACCTGGTTGATGTTGACGATGTGTCCCCGGCAATGCTGCCAGAAATGGTTAGTGGCCGGGAGACTATCTTGACTTGATCCTCCCCGGCAACGGCGCTAGAAATTCATTTTGATGTCTGCTAGAACTACGTCGGTATTTCCCCAAAGAGGAACGGATGATGCAGCACAGTGATGGTAGGTATTTCCCTTAGTGATGAGACCAAGGTTATCAACCAGTAGGAGAACCACGCAACACAGTGTAAATAGCTCCCGCACACAAATAACAAATACTTGCAACCCGGCGTGTTAAAGGGGTTGTCAATCCCTTTCAGGTAACATGCCATAAATTGGCACAGAGACGGGATAAAGTTGTAATAGATTGGATAAATAGATCGCAAATAAAATAAAGTGCAGCAAGATATTTTTGTATTTTTGGTTTAATAGATCTGAAAATAAAAGCAAATTAAAATAGATCGTGAAGGCAAATATATTAAAGAAGAGACCCAGGGGGCATAGGTTTCACTAGTGGCTTCTCTCAAGAAAAATAGCAAACAGTGGGAACACAATTACTGTTAGGCAATTAAATAGAACTTCAAATAATCATGACGATATCCCGGCAATGATCATTATATATGCATCACATCCAAGATTAGTTGACCGACTCCTGCCTGCATCTACTACTATTAGTCCACATATCGACCGCTAGCAAGCCTGCATCTAGTGTATTAAGTTCATGGAAAAAGAGTAATACAATAAGAACGATGGCATGATGTAAACAAGATCTATTGATGTAGAAATAGACCCCATCTTGTTATCCTTAATAGCAACGATACATACGTGTCGTTTCCCTTTCTGTCACTGGGATCAAGCACAGTAAGATTGAACCCATCACAAAGCACCTCTTCCCATTGCAAGATAAATAGAGTGTTGGCCAAACAAAACCCAAATATCAGCGAAGAAATATGAGGCTATAATCAATCATGCATATAAGGGATCAAAGAAGACTCAAATAACTTCCATGTATAAAAATATAGATCTGATCATAGACTCAAAGTTCATTGGATCCCAACAAACACACAGCAAAAAGACTTACATCATATGGATCTCCAAGAGACCATTGTATTGAGAATCAAGATAGAGAGAGAGAGAGAGAGAGGAAGCCATCTAGCTACTAACTACGGACCCATAGGTCTACAAAGAACTACTCACGTATCATTGGAGAGGCACCAATGGACATGATGAACCCCTCTGTGATGGTGTCTAGATTAGAGCTGGTGTTTCTCGAACTTGCGGCGGCTGGAATTGATTTTCGTTGACTCCCCTAGGTTTTCTGGAATATTGTGGTATTTATAGAGCAAAGAGGCGGTTTGGGAGGCCACCGAGGTGGGCATAACCCACCTGGGCGCGCTCGTGAGGTTGTCCTCCATCACTTTGATCCAACAAGAGAGAGGTTAATTTGACCACCAAGGAATTATTCTTTTTGGTGTGTGCTACGGTAGGAGTATATATACCACGCGTTGCATGGGGGATATCATACATACCACGCATCATGAACCATGCTCTTTGTGGGACTTTCCGGCTTCTGAGGTATATATAGGTGCCACATCAAAGTTCTACATTGCGTATTCAAACATCACACAAACACATCCTTGGGCCACATGCAGACGGCGGTTGTCCTATATAGGACGCTCACTCGATCGCGTGTGACATATGTTTCACTCTTGTGGGCCCGCGAGGTCGTCGTCCATAACTTTGACCCAACGAGAAAGAGGTATAGTTTGATGAACAAGGAGGATTAATTCTCTTAGGGTTGTGTTACTGTAGGAGTACATATATAGTACATGTCGAGGGGGGATGGAACCAGCATATACTAGGTGTAATGAAACTCACTCCGTGTGGGGACTTACGGATTTCAAGGCAGAGATGGCACATCAAAGTTGTGCATTATGTATTCAAAATAGCATAGCCACACACCTCTCCATATATATGTTTGGCAGTCATGCAAGCGATGGTGGTTATCCTCTTGCACTCCTCACGTGGTTATCAGATGCTTCCATCTGTGGGCCTGCTTGGTCCATCACTTTCACCGACAGCGAGAGGGAGTTAATTAATTTGACTTAGGAGGTGATTATTTTTTTGTTTGTCTCATGGTATAGCTAGGTAGAAATTAATAGCGCATGTGTTCACATGAATTCATCCCGCTGGACCGAAGTGGGGTGGGGGGCAAGCACACGACACGTCATGAACCTCTTGCTCTGTATGGGGACCTGTGCGATTTTCAATGCATCCACCACATCAGTGTTGTGCATTGGGTATTCAACACATATGCATGCATTACGCACCACCATAAATATGTTTGGGACACATGCATGCAATGGTTGTCTTTGGACACTCACTCGCTTGGTTATCGGTGGCAAGCCTATATATTCGTCGGCTCGAATGTGGACATTCGTCATTTCGACCAACAACGAGAAAGGTTACCAGGGTGGATTCTTCTTCTTTGGTTTGTGTTACCGTATAGTAGGTCGATCATTCCAGACCTAATTAAGTTTGAGCGCACGCTACACGTCATGAAACCTCGCTCAATGTGGGGATTTTATGGTTCCAAAGCATGGTGCCACATCAAATTTGCGCATTGGGTATTCAAACACCACACACCACTTCCATATACATATGTTTGGTCCACATGCATATAGGGAGTTTTGTCTTCATGCACTCTCTTGCAAGGTTATCGGTGACAAGCCATCCCATTTTGCAGGGCCGTGTGGACGTCCATCACTTTGACCAACAACGAGCAAGAGAGGTTATACGACCAAGATGGATTCTTCTTGGTCTGTGTTACAGTACGTCTTGGTGAGATGCCCTCTCCC
>NC_041391.1:245856092-245887359 GCF_002162155.2 Triticum dicoccoides
ACGTCGCACTACCTGCAACCTCCGTGGGGTCGGGGAAGTCCGGTTAATTTGCAAGGCACATGTGTCACATCAAAGTTGTGAATGGTAGTTAAATATTACACCACACCTTTTTCATATATATATTAGGGCCACCCGCAGGTGGTTCATATGTGGTCTCACCCATCTCGTGCCAAAAGCACACATTTGTGGGCTGGCACACGATCCTCCTTTGTCCGGAAGCGAGAGGGGGTTTGACCATGATGGACTCCTACATGTTTTGTGTTACGGTAGGTTGAGATTTAAGACCTACCAATTCGGGAGCATGCGTTCATAGCTAGGATTCCCATACCGGTATTGTGTTTGACGGAGCATCTCCTTCGATGGATGTGCTTCTTGGTAGGTTGAAGTCCAAAGGGAGGATATGGTCGGTAGCCGGCAAGTTCAAAGGGGATGTAGACCCCTTCTTTGGTAGTTTAGAAAGGTGGGCGCGTAGGGAAGGTTAGCGTGTAACGGAACTCTTGTAAACTATGGTGGAGGCACTCTTTGCATTTTTTTCTTTAATATATAATATGCACGCTCGTGCATATTCAAGAAAAAAAGGATTCCCATACCGCTGACATGAAGTTGGGTTCGTAGGGAGCTAACTAGCAATACTATATGATTTGTGCGACAGGTGCCACATCAAACTTATGCATTGGGTATTTGAACATCAAACCACCCTTTTCATACGTATATTTGGTCCACATGCAAGTGTGTTCGTGTTCTGACCCTTTCCCGTGTTATTCTTTTTTCTCCAAATTTATAAACAACAGACGACTTGGATGCAACAACCATCAACGATTGGGGATGCAACAGACACGGTTCGCTCAGACTAACCGTGTGCCACACCCGTACCCCTGTCACTCACATCAGCATAGTAGATTGGGCTCCACGAGGCTTGCCTCCAGCTCTTCAAAATATCTACTACCTTGCAATCTCGAAAATATCTACTGCCAAGAAGGTTTTTATTGATAGCACATGATCAGTATGTGTGGACCATGTGCAATGTCTATTACTCCCTCTCTACTTCAATCCCTTAGTTCAAATTTTCAGTACCCTTGGCATTTTACTCCTGCCTGCATCCATCGCAGTCTCAAAAATATCTGCTCGCCTAGAGGTTTTTCTATTTGATAGCACATGATTAGTATGTTTTGACCATGTGTGATGTTAGTAACTCATGCTCTGCTTCTATCCCTTGATCCAAATTTTTAGTAGCCTCGGCATTTTACTCCCACCTATGCATCCCTCACAATCTCCAAAATATCTACTCGCCCTTGATCCAAATTTTCAATAGCCCCGACATTTTACTCTGGCCTCTACATCCCTCGCAATCTCAAAAATATCTGCTCGCCCTTGATCCAAATTTTCAGTAGCACCAACATTTTACTCCTAGGTAGTAATTTTTTTCAGTTTTTGCGGTATTTCCTCAAACAACACCTTGGCCCCCTCCACACACACACACCCCAAAACCTCCGCTTACACAGACACATACCACCTGTTGAGGATATAACTATTGGGTATGAGACGCCCAGGAGGGGCTGGGTCATACCACCGGCGGTTCATAATGAGAAGGCCCATGAAGGTGCTGAAGATGGCAGTTCATGAAGCAAGCTTACTGAAGGCCCACGGGCGTAAGCCACCATATGTTAACTTGTATGTTAAGGAAAGTGTAATTCTGTCACCGAGCCGGACACGTTGTGTATGAGCTCGTCGGGACTTTGTAAGCCGCCAGGCATCAGCCTGTGTATAAAAAGGGGTGACCCGGCGGCGGTTTAGGGCAAGAGACCACAAGTCGAGAACTAGGTCAAGCGTATTCGCTCCTTGGTAATCAAAACCCAAGCAATACAACCTAAAGCAGGAGTAGGCCTTTACCTTGTTGTGAGTTGCCGAACCAGGGTAAACTCTCCGTGTCCCTTGTCCCATTTTAACCCCTTCAAGCTAACCTCATAGCGATGGCTCCACACCTAAGTCCTTATGCTAGGTCATCTGTCGCGACAATTCCAAAATAGTTGGCGCCCACCAAGAGGCTCGCGTACGGTGGTTTCAAGTTCTTGAAAGGCAGCTTTGCAGGGCTCAAGGGATACGCTGTGGGCTGGATGACTAAGAGTCGTCGCGGCAAGCTCTACATCGACGACGTAGGCTGGGGCCCCGAGGCCGGCTCAATCTAGTACGAGTATCGAGTCCCCTTTGGCGGAATCCACGTCTTCATTGGCAATATTGGTGAGTCAGAAGCTGAGCCGGACATCTGCACCGACATCATTGAGACGGCTCGGCGCGGGTGACCCACCAAGGTTCAAGCATCCCCGAAGCATGTCTTTGTTGGCTTTGTTCAAGGATCAGAGCTAGAAGGAGGATCTGAATCCGGTGGTGAGATGGTTGTCTACTCAGGCGACGAGTCCTCAACCAGTGAGACCAATTCCATCTATCAGGTTCAGGATGGTGGGCTTGGGGGCTGTTCCGATGGTGACAGTATTCCAGACCCCTACGAGCCGCCACACCGGGTTGCGATCTTCATGGCCGGTACATAGCCAGGGCAGAATTCTTCAAATGCAGTGGCAATGATCTCTAGGTCAGCAACGACGACGGCTGCCGGGGCAGGTGGCCTTGTGTGCCCGCCGGCTCAAGTTTTATCTGATCTATTGGATGCCTTGGCAACGTTGTTAATGGCGGAGGTAAACCCGGCGAACCAAACTCAGCATAATGCAGACATTGCAAAGTTACTTGACGAGATAGCCCAAGCCAAGGAGGATTTAAACGCGGAGAACACCCGGATGGCAACGGAGCGAGCCGCCTTGTAGAGGGAGGCAGAACGGCTTCTGGCAAAGAGCTTCCGCTTAAGCTTGGACCGGGATGCATCAAACGTTGTCTTTAACAGAATGCATGTGAGTCGGTTACCCCGGCTTATGATGTGAGGAACCTTTTTAACACGCCTGGTGCAGGAACTAGTAACCCCCCTAGTGTGGATCGGGCCATTAAGGCACCGGCGGCTGGAGAGACAGTTCAACCTCATGGTGCAGAACCCCCACGCTTTAATTTGACCCCTCCTCAGCATGCTCCGACACCTCTATGTCATTTTTCTAATCCTTTGGATAACATGATAGCTGAGGCTACTCGACTGGCGGCTCTCCCGATTCAGGATCAGTCACCAGTGGTGATGGAGATATAGAGAGCCAGAGAGCTTCTTCAAACCGCGGTGGCTCATCAGGCGGCCTATTCATATAGTCGTGATCGTATCCATTCAACACCACGTCCAAGCCAGAGTTATAGTAGGCATATTAATGAGCCGGCGTGTCAAGCAGTGAGTTGCACCACAATCAGCCTCATAGGCCTGACCCGACGCATGCTGGTAATGGTGCTCAGGATTTGGTGGACCAGGGCAGAGCATGACGTGAGGCGGAGCTGGCGGCTCAACAACAATCTCCGGTTTATTCATCGGTGTCTGTGGAGGAAGGAGTGACCTCTAGAACCTTGGGTGTGCCATGTTTAGTGCCGACTCTACGCAACGAGCGCTTGCCTGAGGATTTCAAGGGCCCTTGCAAGGTACCTAACTACACAGCGGATCAGCCCCCATAAGCTTGGATTGAAAGTTATGAGATGGCTATGGAGATGTTGGATGTTAGTGATGCTGCATGTGCTAAGTATTTCTCCATGATGTTGGATGGGCCGGCTCGTACTTGGTTGAAAGGGCTGCCCGTTAACTCCATTGGGTCATGGGAAGAGTTGAAAAGACGATTTATTCAAAATTTTAAAGACACATGCAAGCAGCCTATGTCGATTCTAGATATGGATTCTTGCGTTCAAGGTGAAGGTGAGTCAACAACCGATTGGGTGTGCCGAATCTTAGCTGTTATACACTTATCAGACAGTATCAACGCCGGTTCGGCAGTCCTGATGTTAGAGAAAAATTGTCGTTTCATTCCCCTTAAGCAGAAATTGTGCGGCTTAAGCATAATTGGAATGATATGGGGGAGCTCATGGCGACTCTAGTCAATTATGTCGACTCTGATAGCACTATAGATCCCGAGTCTGATGATGAGAATACTGTGAAGGGGAAGAAGGGTGGCAACACAAAGGGACAACACAACACGGCGGGTCAAGGTGGAAATGGTAAACATAAGGCGGATGGTGGTTTAGACTTTGTGGCTAACACCAACACCCAGAGTAATAACCCGCGTCGTAGGGGGAAAACGCAGGCGCCCTGGTTTGGAGGGCCCAAGTTCAACCTTGAGGCCATGATGAATCATCCTTGCCCAAAACATGGAACCCAGGATAAGCCGGCCAGTCATCTGTGGAAGGATTGTTTCGTCATGAGGGAGTATAGAAACTCTAATTTTTTCTAGAATAATCATGGCCCGCATGGTAGTTCAGGATCCGGCTCTCACGGACCTGGGTTTGGAGGCGGCGGTTCAAGCTCCGGGGCTTTCAGGGCCAGGGTAATCAAGGTGGTTTTAATCAACAATCTGGCCAAGGGAATCCCTAGCAGCAGTTTAGTTATCAGAGCAATCCAAAGCAGCTGAATAGTCGTCAATATCATGTGTTCACCACAAGCCCGTGCAAGCGAGATCAAAAAATCCATAAGCGGGCGGTGAACTCTATTGAGCCGGCGGTGCCTCGTTATTTGAGGTGGTCCGAGCAGCCTATTGTATGTTGCCGTGAGGATCACCCTCCCCAGGTTGACAATCCAGGTCAGTTGGTGTTGGTGGTTGCTCCATAGGTAGGAGGATACAAGCTTACGAAAGTGCTCATGGATGGGGGTAGCAATATCAATATCCTTTACTATGAGACTTTTCGTCGTATGAATTTGACTGATAAAGATCTTAAGGCGTCTTCTACTATTTTCCATGGGGTGGTGCCTGGTAAGATGGCATGTCCAGTGGGTAAGATAACACTGGAGGTAGCTTTTGGAGATGACCATGATTCCAGAGCTAAGAAATTGACCTCTGAGGTGGTTAAGATCAAAAGGCCGTATCATGCTTTGTTTGGGTGGCCGGCTTACACCAAGTTTATGGCACGGCCGCGTTATGTTTATTTGCAGCTTAAGATGCTGGGTCATAAGGGCACCATCACAATGCATGGTTATAGGAAGATAGCTTTGGACTGTGAAGAAGGCGATGCTGCGTATGCTGAGTTGGCCTGTGCCACTAAGGAGTTGAAGTTTTATAAAGACAATGTTGACCCGGCGGATATGACGCCTTTGAAGAAGCCAACCACAGAAAATGACCCCTGTTGAAGTTTAAATCGGCAGATGACACTAAAATGGTTGATTTTGTTCCCGGCGACTCGTCCAAGCAGTTCAGCATCAGTGCTAATATGGATCCAAAATAGGAAAGCACGCTCATCGAGTTCATTCATGAGAACCGGGACATCTTTTCATGGAAACCTTCTGACATGCCGGGTGTATCGAGGGAACTCGCTGAACACACTCTTAATGTGGATCCCAAGTTTAAGCTGGTCAAGCAGTTTCTTTGTCCTTTTAATGAAGAGAGGCGCAAGGCAATTGGTGAAGAGGTGGCCCGGATCTTGGCAGCAGGGTTCATCATTGAAGTTTTCATCCTGAGTGGTTGGCTAACCTGGTGCTGGTGCTTAAGAAAAACGGCACTTGGCATATGTGTGTGGATTATACAGACCTTAACAAGGCCTGTCCGGCTGATCCTTTTGCTCTCCCACGTATTGATCAGATTATTGATGCTACAGCGGGTTGTGAGCATTTGAGATTTTTTCTGGTTATCATCAGATCAAAATGGCAGTTAAGGACCAGGAGAAGACAACTTTCATCACCCCCTTTGGAGCCTTTTGCTATGTGTCTATCCCCTTTGGGATCAAGAGTGCCCAGGCGACTTACCAACAGTGTGTTCAGAATTGCCTCCATGGCTAGATTGGGCGTAATGTTCATGCTTATGTGGATGATATTGTTGTGAAATCCAGGAAGGAGACCTTGATAGATGATCTGAAAGAGACCTTTGAAAATCTCCGGTTCTATAAAATGATGCTTAACCCGGCCAAGTGCGTCTTTGGCGTGCCAGCAGGCAAGTTATTGGGTTTCCTGGTTTTGGAGAGAGGCATTGAAGCTAACTTGAATAAAATCAAGGCTATCACTTCTTTGGCTAAGCCAGCATGTATCAATGACGTCCAGCATTTGGCGGGTCGTATTGCGGCTTTGAGCCGGTTTATAAGCCGCCTGGGAGAGAAGGCTATCCCTTTGTATCAAATGATGAAGAAGACGGATGACTTTGTCTGGAGCGATGCTGCTAATGAGGCGTTTGAGGCGCTTAAGAAACAGTTGGCTAAGCCGCCGGTTCTTGCAGCTCCTATTGAGAAGGATCCCTTGCTTTTATATGTGGCTACAAACAACAGAGCTGTGAGTGTGGCAGTTGTGGTTGAAAGGAAGGAGTCAGGCAAAGATTATCTGGTTCAAAGGCTGGTTTATTATGGTAGTGAGGTGCCATTGATTCTAAACAGAGATACCCACATTGGCAGAAATTGGTTTACGGCGTGTTCATGGCGAGTCACAAGTTGAAGCAATATTTCCTTGGCCATCCCATCACTATAGTCAGTTCTACTCCTTCGGGGGATATTATTCAAAACAGAGAAGCCACAGGTCGGGTAGCTATGTGAAAGTGCAACTAATCCCCGGGTGGTTTTGGTAATTAATAACAACATATATATCATTGAACTAATAGTTACTTGAGAATCATTTCAGAGAGTTCAGTGATATGGGTATGGCAAGGACTGAAGAAGTGGACCCCTCAAAATGCTAAGGCAAGCATTGGCAAAAGCTCAAGACTCCATTTTTGGTTTAGTGATCCAAGATCACATTGAGTCCATAGGAAAAGCCAATACTATTAAAAGGGGATGAGGTTATGATGATGATCTGGTTGCTCAAGTGCTTAGTGATACATCTCCTAAACTATCAGCAACTTTCACTGCCATATACACTCATAAGTAGTCTCGGTCCCACCGATATTCCAAACTCAGTCACACCAAGATGAACCACCTCAGCCATAAGCCAAACCCTAGCAAACTCGGATTTTCCGATTCTGAACTCGGTCTCACCGAAACTTGAGTTGCCAAGCTTCTGTAACCTTCTGTCATCAAATCGGTGTCACCGAGATGATCAAGTCGGTCCCACCGAAATTGGCATGCTCTTGTCATTGCACGAATCGGACTAACCGAGATAGTATATTCGGTCCCACCGAAAATCCCAACGTTCACATTATTTGAACTATCGGTCTCACCGAGTTGTCCACTTCGGTCTCACCGAGATTGCTCAAATGTGTGTAACGGTTGGATTTTGTGTGGAGGCTATTTATACCCCTCCACCCCCTCTTCATTCGTGGAGAGAGCCATCAGAAAGAACTACCACTCCTACCTTACATTTCTGAGAAGAGAACTACCTACCCTTGTGTTGAGATCAAGTTGCTCCACTCCCACCATATGAAGCTTGATCTCTAGCCTTCCCAAGTTGCTTTCCACTCAATCCTTTCTTCCACCATAGCCAAATCAGTGAGGAGAGTTGAGTGTTGGGGAGATTATCATTTGAAGCACAAGAGCAAGGAGTTCATCATCATCTACAACATCTATTACCTTTTGGAGGGTGGTGCCTCCTAGATTGGTTAGGTGTCGCTTGGGAGCCTCCGTCATCGAGATGTGGAGTTGAACCAAGAAGTTTGTAAGGGCAAGGAGATCGCCTACTTCGTGAAGATCTACCCCGAGTAAGGCTAGCCCTCCGTGGGCGTAGGCCATGATGGAATAGACAAGGTTGCTTCTTCGTGGACCCTTTGTGGGTGGAGCCCTCCGTGGACTCTCGCAGCCGTTACCCTCCGTGGGTTGAAGTCTCCATCAACGTGGAAGTACGATAGCACCACCTATCGGAACCACGAGAAAAATCACCGCGTCTCCAAAATTGCGTTTGCTCTTCTCCACCTCTCTTTACTACATGTGCAATTTACTTTCCGCTGCCTATACTCTAGAATTGCATGTGTGGGGTGATGCTTGACTTGATCATAATTGTGAATCTGCCAAAAACTGTTCTTTGTCAAAAGGCAGAATTTTTATATTGACAAGTAGTCTAATCACCCCCCTCTAGACATACTTTCGATCCTACAAGTGGTATCAGAGCTTTGGTCTCCATTGTATTGGTTTCCATTGCATTGGACTCCATAAGCTTGGTTTCACAACCTAGGAGAGTATGGCGTCTAGTGAGGGTAATTTTCGTAGAGGTCCTTACTTTGATGGTACAAATTTTGCTAGTTGGAAGCATAAAATGAAAATGCATATTCTTGGTCATAACCCAGCCGCATGGGGCATTATTTGTGTTGGTATGCAAGGTGAATTCTTCGAGGAAGGAAAAGTTCCGGATCACGAAGCTACAACGGAAGAATTGCGGATGTTGCAAAACAATGCTCAAGCTTGTGACATTCTCTTCAATGCCTTGTGTCCCGAGGAGTTCAACAAAATCAGCCGTCTTGAGAATGCAAAAGAGATTTGGGATACTTTGGTTGAAATGCACGAGGGTACCGAGTCCGTGAAGGAATCAAAGCTAGATATTCTTCAAGGTCAACTTGACAAGTTCAAGATGAAGGATGGTGAAGGAGTCGCTGAAATGTACTCTAGGCTTGCTCTCATCAGATGAGATTGCCGGCTTAGGAAGCGAAGAAATGACCGACCGATTCATCATCAAGAAGATTCTCAGAGCTTTGGATGGAAAGTATGACACCGTGTGCACTTTGATCCAAATGATGCCAAACTACAAGAATCTCAAGCCAACCGAAGTCATTGGAAGAATTGTTGCTCATGAGATGACACTTAAGGATAAGGAAGAGCTTCACAACAAGTCAAGTGGTGCTTACAAAGCTACAAGTGATGCTCCCACAACCTCAAGTGACAAGTTAGTTTCCAATGAAGAGATAAGCCTAATGGTCAAGAACTTCAACAAATTCTACAAGAATAGAGGCAAAGAGAGAAGCTCAAAGTCTAGATCATATGATGAAAAGAGATCTTCTAGTCGTGATCGAAACTGCTACAATTGTGGAAGACCCGGACACTACTCAAATGAGTGTACGGCTCCCCACAAGAGAAGAGAAGAATCTCCAAGAAGAAGAAGCTCAAGAGATGAGTCACCTCGGAAAGAGAGAAGGAGCAGAGATGATCGTTATGAACGAAGACCCTCTCGGAGAAGCAAGGATTCGGAGAGGAAAGACAAGTCATCAAGGAGCTACACAAGAAGAAAACATCAAGCTCATGTAGGTGAATGGGTTTCCGGCTCCGACTCCGACAATCAATCCGAAGGAAGCTATCACTCCAACTCCGACTACAGTCAAGATGAAGGTGTTGCCGGTCTTGCTCTCGTATCCTCCAACTCCAACTCCTACGACTTATTTGATTCACCAAATGAGGGAATTGGAAGATGCTTCATGGCTAAAGGCCCCAAGGTATCACACCCTGAATTCATTGACTTCAATAGTGATGAGGATGACTTGCTTGGTGAAGATGAACTCTTGCTTGATAAATCCAGTGAGCCTAGTAACGATGAACATGCTAGTAATCTTTATAGTCGAGAAGAGTCGAATGACAATGCTATGAAGGAGATTGAGCGTCTAACTAAAGAACTAAACACTCTTAAGTTAGCTCATGAAACAACTCAAGAAGATCATAGAGAGCTCCTAAGATCTCATGAGAAGCTACGCTTCGAGAAGCTCACTCTAGAGCAAGAACATGAGTTTCTAAAAGCAATCAATGACGATCTTCGAAAGAAGAGTTCTTCATATCTTGCCAAACGACTTCTCTTGTCTAATTTCTTGCCACCCATTAAGACTAAGCATGACAAGCATAAGAAAAATTCTTCCTCTAGTAGTAACAATAACCATGCTAAATCCAATGTTGTTGCTTCTAGTAGTTCTGTTGATTCCACTAATAATGTTTCAAGCCAAGTTACACTTGAGCAAGAAAATAGTTTATTGAAAGGGATCATAGAGAAAGGTGTCTACAAGAGCCTTGCCGGAAGCAAGAACTTTGAGGAAATCATTCGCAAGCAAGGAAGGCACCGGAAGAATCAAGGAATTGGTTTTGAGCGAAAGTTCAACGCCGAAGGTGTTGAGTGGGAAGAAGGTCAATATCCTACTCCACAGTTTGTTCCTCAAAAGGAGAAGTATGATCCTACTTCTTCCAATGTGGAACAAGCTCAAGATGACCTTGCACCACAAGACCACAAGCTAAAAGGCAAGGACAAGCTTCAAGAGGAGATTGATGCATTTGTTGAAGCACCTCAAGCCATGGTCAAGTGGGTTCCCAAGGAGACGTCAAGTTCTACTTCGTCAAGCTCAACTACAACCCCAAGGATTCCCATCAAGATGATGTGGATCCCGAAGAAGAAGAACTAGAAAGTTCTTGAGGGTGACTCCGCCAACATACTTCACTCACATTCATTTTGGCGAAAACTTGTGCAATCAACTTCCACATCGGGCACTAGTTCATGGAGTCACAAACCCTCTTGTTGGTAAGTCAAGGGACAAGGTAATCATTGCTTTCATGGACATCATCTATTGTGAACTTCAATCTATGTCCATGGATATCCTTGTTTGTTCCTTGTGGGACTAACCCATGTAGGTATTGAAAGTGCCCGAATCCAAAGGATAGCTCCCAACTCTTGATGATCTCCATCAACATTGAGCATCCACATCTTCAACATCTACATGAAGTCTTCTACGACAACCCAAGGTTAGTTTGACCCTTTAAAAGGGGTTCTCACATCTAGGGGGAGCTTTGCTCTAAAAAAATTGAGCTAAAGCATCTTCAAATGATGTGAACACATCAATGCTTTATGTAAAAGTGGTAACCCCACTTGTGCTTAAACGATGAGTATGACCTATGATCAAATGTTCTCATTTGGCTCCTAAGTCAATATACTCATATAAAGATGACCTAGTCATCGACAAATTGTGTGTTAGTTGCTAGAGTTTTGGTTGTGCATGTTTGACACATATTTCATTTGCTATCTTATTGTGTGAGCATGTTGGATGCATGATTTTTTCCATTCGAGGACATCCATTTGTTGTCTTGGTCGTTTTGAGTTTTCTGACCAAATGGATGGACAAGAATGCCTAAGTACCTCCCCTAGCTATCTATGATTTCTTGTCTCAAATTCTATTCATGCTTACATCACAAATTTTGAACAAGTCTTTTTCGGACCCTCCGGGTGAGGAGCACTCGGAGCCACCGATCCGTCAAGGGCTAATTTCCAAAACCTTCTAATTGATTTCGGTCAGACCAACTCACTCAAACTCGGTCGAACCGAAAGCATTTAGACTGATCTAGGTTTTCACCTCGGTGAAACTGAGTTGTGATTTTCGGCGTGACCGAAGTGCATAACTGCCTAGCAGTTATCCATCTTGGTGCCACCGAGTTTTACAACTCGGTCCCACCAACAGCGAAGGGGTATATATATACTGAGGGCCGCGCGCGTTGATTCCTCCTTCAAACGTTTCGCCCCCACACCCCTTGCTGCCGTCGCCTTGGTCTCCGGATCGTCGCCGTCGTCGCCTGTGCGCCCTCGCCGCAGGTCTCCGTCGCTGTCAACGGACATCTCCTCCGAGCCGTTGCCGCCGTAGAAAAACTCCACCAAGTTAGGGTGAGTTTTGATCCCACTCGTGCTCCCATCTCCGATTCAATGCACGTTTGGTTTGCCTAGTATCTTGCCACGATTGAAATCCTCCTGTACACCAGATTAGTTCGTTTGAACTAGATTCGAGTAAAAGTTTTAGGGTTAGGTTTCAGCAGAACACATCTCGGTGAGACCGATTTTACATTTTCGGTATGACCGATTTGGCCTATAGCCATTGCACTGCACCCTTCGGTCCAACCGAGTTGTGCAAAATCGGTGTGACCGAAATGAGGATTCTGTGAAACCCTAGTGTTTTCGGCAGGACCGAAACCCACTTCGGTCAAACCGAAAGTGGTGTGCCAAGCTCCTGTTTAACACTTCGGATTCACCGAATCTTAAACTCGGTCTGACCGAAATGTCTTCTGTGAAAACTTAATACTAGAATTTGAACTCATTTTTTTTGCAAAAACTTCTGCAGTTTGTGATGACTCTTCTTCTCTGCCTACACCTTATCTATTCACAGGTTGTCAGCCATGTCAGATGCCAGTGACAGTCAGAACAGGTCAGAGACACCCATTGCAGACATTCCAGAGGCAGGCACTAGTCCTGATCCTAGTAGCTCATCTGATGATGGTGAGAGGAGTACACCAAGTGGCATGCCTCCTGCAGCCACCAGAGCTAGAAAGAAGAGGAATTCAGATGATGAGGATTCAGATTTCGTTGTTGAGGAAGAAGTGACCTCAAAGCCCAAAAGGAAGGTTGTTGCCAAAGAGGAACAAGGTCAACAAACTAAGAAGGGCACCAGCAAAGTCAAGCAGTCAACTGTTGCTAAGAAGCTAAATTTGGGAGAGGCAGCTGCAAGCAAAGTGAAGAAAACCTCCAAGAGAAAGAGGATAGTGCATGATGCAGCAGTAGAGGATGAGGATGAGGAAGCACCCCAGCCTACTCCTCAGAAGCCGAAGCTCATGGGTGATGCCATTAAGGCTGGAGCCACATCAAAGCCCAAGAAATCTGCTCCAGCTAAGGAAGCTCCAGCAAAGCCTGCTGCCAAGCCCAAGAAGACCGTCAGAAACATTCCAGCGTCTGAAAAGAACAAGGATGATGTGCCACCAGCTGAGTCAGACGATGAAGGACCAGTTTTGCAGAAACTTCGTCCAAAACTGCCACTACATAATGATGCTTATCCTCAAGCTGAGGATATGAAGGCAAGGAAAGATAAAGGTCTCAGGCTATGAAGACAAACTGACCCATATGCCGTGAGGAGAAGAACTGCTGTAGATCCCAGATTTCACACCAGAGAGCAGCAGGACTTCTATGAGACCGTGCTGATGGACAAGAAGCCCATAGTCGCAGACACCCGATATGTTGACTGGAAGTACATTGACAGCGAAGAGCACAGAGATTTCTTTCCACATGTGCATGAAAGTTTCACTGCATGTGGAGTTGCAGACTTTGTAGGTCAGAAATTGACCAGTTGGAACGATGAGATGATAATGCAATTCTATGCCACAGCTCATTTCTACCCTGATGGAAAGATTATATGGATGACTGAAGGTCAAAGATTTTCTTCTTCTGTTGAAGAATGGGCAGAAATTCTGAATGCTCCAGTGCAACAAGAAGATGATATTGATGTATATGGGATTCCAAAGAAGAATCATGAATCCATGAAGAACATGTACAAAGAGATTCCAGCAAAGGATTTGGGAATCTGGAAGCTCGGCTCAGTCTACTATCTCCAGGCAGGCTTACCTACCACTAATACCATTTTGAGGCATACCTTGATGCCCAAATCTGGAGATGATCGCATGATCAGAGGATACTCTATCAACATGCTGCACATACTTGATGAGAAAGCACCTTTCAAGGTGATGGACTTGATGGTAGAGACCATTAAGAGGACTGCAGCTGACCAGAAAAGGTCATGTGGATTTGCCCCGCAGATTCAGATGCTTATCAATGCCAAGTTTGGCACGGGCACATTCTTGTTGGATAGAGCACATTTACCGTTGCAGCCAGAGCATGAGGACAATGTTGTTGTGATGGATGAGGAGGATCCGACATCTGTTGAAGGTCAAGCCAAGATCGAAGCTGCTAAGAAAGCCAAAGCTGACAAGGAAGCAGCAGCAGCAGCAGCTAAACCAAAGAGTTTCGGAGAGCAAATTCTTGAAGCTACTCAAAGGATTGAACAACGCCTGGCCAGCATTGAACAGTCTCAGGAGAGCTTAGAGAGGATTGTTGAGGACAAGATCCATGCTCTGGACGTGAAGCTGACTGAAGTACAAGTGACCGTCAACAAGCTTGAGGCAGACATTGAGGAAGCAAAGCGGGAGAAGGAAGAGCTTATGCGTGAGTTGCAGGATGACTTAGTCCAGGATTCTCAGCGACAGACTGCTCCGGTTCCCAAAGGATCCCGATCAGCTGCTATTCCAGTGACAGACACCAGGACTACAACTTCAGCACCTCCCACAGTTCCAGCAGTTACTCCAACTCCAGCTCCAGTGACCACTCCTCCAGCACAGACATCAGCTGAAGTCTTCGCCGATGCTGTCATATCCACTCCGACATCAACCCAGACGGGAGCCGCCAGCAGAGTCCACAGTGACGCTTAGCTCTATGCTTTTTCGAACTTTTTGGTAACTTGTTGCCAAAGGGGGAGAAATTGTATAGATCATAGGACTTCGAGAGAGAGAGTGTTGTTGTCTTTGCGCTTTTGCTCTTTCGTTCTTTTGCGGTTTCTTTGAGATACTTTTGGTTTTCGAGACATTCAGTGTGTTTGATACTACGTTTGATTCTACCTTAATGAGTACTTGGTCGTACTATGCTTTAATGTGTGCTTAATGCTTATCATTTGCCATTCCTATCTTGTATGACCATTTACTCATGTCTTGGTGATTGGGTGCATGCTGTTCATTCTTATCATTATGTGCGCTCCACCAAGATGTATGTGACATGGAAGAGTGACCCATGATCCTAATCGATTGTGCATTTGCATTCAAACGCAAATCTTAAATAATGCACAAATTTAGGGGGAGCTCTTGCTTATCACATACTACTCAAAGCGACGATATTATTCATTGATTATATCCTTTGTCGAAGCTTTGATCTATATGTTGTCATCAATTACCAAAAAGGGGGAGATTGAAAGTGCAACTAATCCCCGGGTGGTTTTGGTAATTAATAACAACATATATATCATTGAACTAATAGTTACTTGAGAATCATTTCAGAGAGTTCAGTGATATGGGTATGGCAAGGACTGAAGAAGTGGACCCCTCAAAATGCTAAGGCAAGCATTGGCAAAAGCTCAAGACTCCATTTTTAGTTTAGTGATCCAAGATCACATTGAGTCCATAGGAAAAGCCAATACTATTAAAAGGGGATGAGGTTATGATGATGATTTGGTTGCTCAAGTGCTTAGTGATACATCTCCTAAACTATCAGCAACTTTCACTGCCATATACACTCATAAGTAGTCTTGGTCCCACCGATATTCCAAACTCAGTCACACCGAGATGAACCACCTCAGCCATAAGCCAAACCCTAGCAAACTCAGATTTTCCGATTCTGAACTCAGTCTCACTGAAACTTGAGTTGCCAAGCTTCTGTAACCTTCTGTCATCAAATCGGTGTCACCGAGATGATGAAGTCGGTCCCATCGAAATTGGCATGCTCTTGTCATTGCACGAATCGGACTAACCGAGATTATATATTCGGTCCCACCGAAAATCCCAACGTTCACATTATTTGAACTATCGGTCTCACCGAGTTGTCCACTTCGGTCTCACCGAGATTGCTCAAATGTGTGTAACGGTTGGATTTTGTGTGGAGGCTATTTATACCCCTCCACCCCCTCTTCATTCGTGGAGAGAGCCATCAGAAAGAACTACCACTCCTACCTTACATTTCTGAGAAGAGAACTACCTACCCTTGTGTTGAGATCAAGTTGCTCCACTCCCACCATATGAAGCTTGATCTCTAGCCTTCCCAAGTTGCTTTCCACTCAATCCTTTCTTCCACCACAGTCAAATCAGTGAGGAGAGTTGAGTGTTGGGGAGATTATCATTTGAAGCACAAGAGCAAGGAGTTCATCATCATCTACAACATCTATTACCTTTTGGAGGGTGGTGCCTCCTAGATTGGTTAGGTGTCGCTTGGGAGCCTTCGTCATCGAGATGTGGAGTTGAACCAAGAAGTTTGTAAGGGCAAGGAGATCGCCTACTTCGTGAAGATCTACCCCGAGTAAGGCTAGCCCTCCGTGGGCGTAGGACATGATGGAATAGACAAGGTTGCTTCTTCGTGGACCCTTCGTGGGTGGAGCCCTCCGTGGACTCTCGCAGCCGTTACCCTCCGTGGGTTGAAGTCTCCATCAACGTGGAAGTACGATAGCACCACCTATCGGAACCACGAGAAAAATCACCGCGTCTCCAAAATTGCGTTTGCTCTTCTCCACCTCTCTTTACTACATGTGCAATTTACTTTCCGCTGCCTATACTCTAGAATTGCATGTGTAGGGTGATGCTTGACTTGATCATAATTGTGAATCTGCCAAAAACTGTTCTTTGTCAAAAGGCAGAATTTTTATATTGACAAGTAGTCTAATCACCCCCCCTCTAGACATACTTTCGATCCTACACTATGTGGCCCATTGAGCTTGGACTCCATGGCTTGAAGTATGTGCCTCAGACGGCCATAAAATCTCAGGCACTGGTGGCCTTTGTCAATGATTGGATAGAGCTGCAGATGCATGAGGATAAGCCGGACAATACGTAATGGATTATTCACTTTGATGCGTCTAGGCAATTGGAAGGCTCGGGGGATGGAGTTATATTGACTTCCCCACGAGGTGATAAATTTTGTTATGTTTTAAGGTTGATGTTCCCTTGTGCTAACAATGCAGCTGAGTATGAAGCTTTACTCCATGGTCTTCGGATGGATAAATAGAATCTGAGCCGGGTAAGGTGCTTTGGCGACTCAGATTTGGTAGCTCAGCAAGTATCAGGAACATGGGATTCAAAGGATCCACTCATGGCGGCTTATCGCCGAGAGGTTGATTCTATTGCTAGTAATTTCAAAGGTTATCAAGTGGAGCATGTTGATCGGAGGAAAAATGAGGCGGCTGATGCTTTAAGTCGGCTGGGGTCTCAGCATAAGCCGGTCCCCCCTAATGTTTTCCTTGATGTTTTGCATAACCCATCAGTTAAGTTGCCTAGGGAGGAGGACTTGGCAGTCCCTGACCCGGAGGCACAGTTGGTGGCGGCTCTCCATGTTATCCCTGATTGGACTGTTCCATATTTTGCTTATATGACCCGGGGCGAGTTACGTGAAAATGAAACCTTGGCCAGGGAAATAACCCGGAGGTCTAAGTCTATGACTATTTTCAATGGCGAGCTCCATAGATGCGGTGTTACAGGAGTATTGCAATGATGCATTTCTCCTGAGGAGGGCCATGAAATTCTAAGGGAGATTCATGAAGGAGATTGCAGTCATCATGTTGGCTCTAAATCTCTCATTGCTAAAGCTTTTCGTCATGGGTTTTATTGGCTGACGGCTCATGCAGATGCAGAAGATCTAGTCAGTAAGTGTGATGGTTGTCAGAAATTTTCCAAACGAGCTCATGTGTCAGCTCAAGAATTGAGGATGATTCCAATTACTTGGTCGTTTGCAGTCTGGGGGTGGATATGGTTGGGCCTTTTAAAAGGTCCAAGGATAAAAAGACTCATCTTTTGGTAGCTATTGACAAGTTTACAAAGTGGATTGAAGCCGAGCCGGTCAGCAAATGTGATGCAGTCACGGCAGTTCAATTCATTAAAAAGGTGATCTTTCGTTTTGCCTATCGTCATAGTATCATTACTAATAATGGTACTAATCTGTCTAAGGGGGCAATGAAAGAATTCTGTCAATAAGAGCATATCCGGCTTGATTATCATCAGTGGCTCACCCCCAGTCTAGTGCTCAAGCTTAACGAGCTAATCAAGAAATCTTGAAGGGTATCAAGCCCCGGCTTGTGGTCCCTTTGCAGAGGACACCGGGTTGTTGGGTGGAAGAATTGCCCTCCATGCTTTGGAGTATCAATACCACCCCCAACAGATCTACGGGTTACACGCCTTTCTTCATGGTACGGAGCAGAGGCGGTTATCCCTAGTGATATACGTCACGACTTGCCCCGTGTGGCGGCTTATGTTGAAGCTGATAATGAGAAAGCACGTCAGGATGCTATTGACCTATTTGATGAAGAGCGTGACCTTGCGGCGGCTCGTTCGATGATTTACCAGCAAGATCTGCGTCATTATCACAGCTGCCTGGTTAAAATCAGAACCTTTCAAGAAGGAGATTTGGTGCTTAGGCTCATCCAGGATCAAACTAACATGCACAAGCTATCTCCACCTTGGGAAGGACGCTTTGTGGCCAGCAAAAATCTGAACAACGGGTCATACTACCTTATCGATGTTCGAGACCACAAGGACTCATGCACGTCGGAGGAGACCCACCGACCATGGAATATTGCTCATCTTCGGCCTTATTACACCTGAGCCACCGGCTCTCATGATCTACATATCTTCACCAATGTATACATTATGATTAGTATAATAAAGTCGGCATCACTGATGATTCAGGGCCTCCGTCGTTTCATTTCCGAGAATCTGAGTCTTTATTGTTACTTCATAACATCACTTGGGGGCTTCCTGCTCATTGAGCATAGCTATGATAACCCTTTTGATCCGACTTGTACGCCTTGATTACAAAAAACATGGGGGCTTCCTTCTCATTGAGCATAGCTGTGACTACCCAACTGGTCCGGCTTGAACGCGTGGATCAAAGTATTACTTGGGGGCTTCTTGTTAAATGAACATGAACTTTGTTGTCCTTCGTAATAGGCTTGGACGCCACATGTATTCACCAAAAATCTGGGTTATCCTGCCTTTGTATGCTTGCCACTCCGACCAGATAATCCTGGAATGACTCGTCGTACTCTTGACAGTTACTCTTTTAAAGACCCTGAACTTGTCAATGTTAAAACATCAATTGGTCATGTCAGGCCCGGCTTACAGGTTTGAATTAAGGAATAACTAAGTGGCTGTGCGGTACTTGAATAGAACTTGATGTTGAGACCTGGCAGGCTTTGAATGCCTTGACCTTTCTGGTTTATATTGACTTTGAATTTTTTTTCTTGACAATTTCTATTTGTGCCATATCGATATATGGTTGAAATTTGATTCAGACCATGATGCCTTAATCGTTATTTGCTAATACCCGGTGTTTGTTAACCCGGCCTGGCTTTGGACGTTAAGTCGCGAGTATATGATTAACATATGTTTGGAGTCCTGTACTCCCAAATTTTGGGGGATGTTGCCCTTTGCTGTCTAAGGCGTGGTAAGCCGGCAGCGTCGATAAATTACACAGAGTTGCGCTCTATATTGGGACTGTTGCCCTTATTGCATATGGCCTGGTAAGCCAGCAATACACATAAGTATCATAGGTATGATATTTATTTTGTAATCATTATATGAGGTTTTGATAAACCGGCCCTGGTTATGGATGTTACCATCACCAGTGGCTTATTATATGGGGATTATTGAGCTGCCTTGGGGTAAACCGCCAAGGCACTTGTGCTCTGTTTGTATGCAGGGTTTATGACAATGAGCTTAGGCAAAATTGATAATGAGTATGAGCATAAATATTGGATCATCAAAGAAGATCAAAACAGCTCAACAGTGTTATGCAGATCAACATGCTTGATGGCATGACAGACAATCGTTTAAAGCTAGCCTATTACAAGGCAGCTGACGGCCCAAAAGAATAAGTGTTTTTTGCAAAGTATTTCAGCTGGCAGATGCTAAGCTGGCCTGCGGCTCACATGTCTTGGCCTTGGCGAGTTGAGGGTTGTGGGTCATCCAGCGCCGGTTCATCCTCCTCCTCTTCACCCATTGGCTATAAGTCAGGGGTTGCCCAGTTGATCCCAGTCAAAGCTTCATCACTAATAAGTGTTGACGGGTCAATGTCAGGAGCAAAAGTGTGCTTACGGATTGGAGGAGTAAGGTCTTGTGAATCATGGGTTGGCGCCTTGACCTTCTTGTTGTCAGCGTCGTAAGCCGGCTAATAATGCGACAGATCGGTATCTTCACCTAGCTTGCTTGCTAGAGGATGCATCTCCCTTGCTATTAAAGCGAAGTCCTCAGCGCTAAAGGGATATCCGTCCTCTTTCACGCTGGGGCAGCCGTTAGCCAAGTCTTCCGGGTCAAGATCTGCTTGCCATGCTTTAGCCCGGGTCAGCATGGTGAGTGCACTGGCTTTTGCAGTTGATTTCTTAAGTTCCTCGATCCACAGGGGCAGCACAGATAGCTTCTCCAACGTGTCCTTGATGAGGGTTGGTGGTTGTTTCTTATGCACAGCTGTGCAAATGGCTCGTTGCGCACCAGTATATAATTGCTCTACAAGGGTGTAGGCGGCTTTCAATTTCTTGCGCATATCCAAGCCAAGGTGGGCGATTCTGGAGCCTGCATTATCAAGAAAATCTATAAGCCAGATGAATAGTGATTACAATGCATTGGTAGTAACAAATTGAGATGATGTTACTTACTGACGATGGCAGCAGTCATGGCATTTATTTGATGTTTTAAACCGGCGAGCTCTTCAGTCACCGGCTTAAGAGCCGCTTCAGTATCCTCCGCTCTTTTCAACAGAGCTGATTTCTCTGTCTCCCAGCCTGCTTGATCAGTCTTGCAGTCTTTCTTCAGCTTTTCTATCTCTGCCAAGGAGGTGGTTAATTCTGTTTTAGCCTTGGAGGTTTCAGATTGCTGAGACTTGATGTTTTCTTGAAGATCAGCAACTTGGGAGTCTTTGGCAGTAAGTTCAGCCTGTAGGATATAAACAATAGCCGGGTTAAAGTCATCTTATTTAAAAGTCCCAAGCACATACAAGTATTTCACTTAGCACTTGGGGGCTAATGCACATTGCTCTTTTCCAAGACAAGTTTATGATGACCCGACTACTTTATGATGACTATAGCTGATTCATGGGGGCTATATATTTGGATTTTATGGACAACTATGGTAATGAGACCCGGCTCATCTTGACAGATTAAGCCGACTGTCGGTGTCAAAACCGGCGGATCTTGGGTAGGGGGTCCCGAACTGTGCGTCTAGGCGGATGATAACAGGAGACGAGGGACACGATGTTTTACCCAGGTTCGGGCCCTCTCGATGGAGGTAAAACCCTACGTCCTGCTTGATTAATATTGATGTTATGGGTAGTACAAGAGTGGATCTACCACGAGACCAAGGAGGCTAAACCCTAAAGCTAGCCTATGGTATGATTGTTGTAATGTATGTTGTCCTACGGACTAAAGCCCTCCGGTTTATATAGACACCGGAGGAGGCTAGGGTTACACAGAGTCGGTTACAATGGTAGGAGATCTACATATCCGTATCGCCAAGCTTGCCTTCCACGCCAAGGAAAGTCCCATCCGGACACGGGACGGAGTCTTCAATCTTGTATCTTCGTAGTCTTGGAGTCCGGCGGACGATGATAGTCCGGCTATCCGGACACCCCCTAGTCCAGGACTCCCTCAGTAGCCCCTGAACCAGGCTTCAATGACGATAAGTCCGGCGCGCATAATGTTCAGCATTGCAAGGCGGGTTCATCCCTTGAATAATCCAGAGAAGATCATGAACACCAGGATAGTGTCCGGCTCTACAAAATAAATTCCACATTCCACCGTAGAGAGAATAATGCACATAAATCCAATCTGCTGACGTTTTATGCGGCATGACATCATACCGCTTCCAAGCCTTTATTTGAATCGTTTTTATTATACCACCTCAGCACGTTTAGCGAAGCGGTTTCCTTGGCACGTCTTGTCGAAGCAGAGATCGTGTTCCCCTTATTCCGGGATTCTCATCAATACGGACGTGGGTAACCCAACCGCGCCATTGATTGTGGCGCTTGGGAGATAAGCGAGTTTTACCAGGCTGGCGGGGGACGCATAGTCTTCATCCGCCTATATATACGGGATAAGGATTTACCTTCTCACCTACGCCTTCTTCCTCCTTTGCTTATCCATCTCCGCGCACTCAAGCTCCAACGCCCAAGCTCACGCATCTCGCCTCGACCTTCTCCGAATATGACCGGAGCGGGAGGCAAATGGTTGGCCTCCACCGTTAAGGAGGAGCACATCACCAAGTTGCGCAGCGCCGGATACCTGTCCAGTGACATCGCGCATCGGCTGCCCGACAAGGGGCAGCTCATCCCCACCCTCGGTCCCCATGAGAGGGTTGTTTTCCTCCCCCACTTCCTCCGCGGACTGGGCTTTCTACTCCACCCATTCGTCCGGGGGCTCATGTTTTACTATGGCCTGGATTTCCACGATCTGGTGCCGAACTTCATCCTCAACATCTCGGCGTTTATCGTCGTGTGCGAGGCCTTCCTCTGCATCCGGCCCCACTTCGGCCTGTGGCTCAAGACCTTCAACATCAAGGCGAAGGTTGTGAAGGGCACGCAAGCGGAATGCGGAGGCGCCATGTTGGGCAAGTTGCCCAACGTCCTCTGGCTCGAAGGGGCCTTCGTGGATTCCGTTAAGGGGTGGCAGTCGGGGTGGTTCTACATTACCGAGCCGCGCGAGCCCACATGGGCGGCGGCCCCCGAGTTTAGATCTGGCATCCCCATGCAGCTCACCTCCTGGAAAGAGAAGGGCTTGTTGTGGGGCAATCCGAAGGAGCTGAAGGGACTCCGAGCCTGCATCCAGAAGCTGGTGAGCAATAAGCTCGGGCTCGTCGACGTGTTCCAGGTCATACTCATCCGCCGGATTCTCCCATGCCAAGAACGGGCATTTAATCTGTGGGAGTTCAATCCGGAACAGCACCAGCCGCTAAGAGGGCTCTTCGACACGACGTATGAAGGCGCCTGGAGGGTGCTGTTTAAGGGCGTCGAAGCCCCGGCATCCGCGACGGAAGATCGCGGATTTTGCTCCCAGCATCCAGCTGACGAGGTAAGTGATTCAACCCCTTTACGGGACACTTGTGGTAAATAGATTGATTCTAAGAGGGTTTCAATCTCTCCTTTCCTTTGGCAGGAATGGATGGAGAAGGCCGAGCAGCTCATCTATCTGGCTCCCATGCCAGAAGATCCAGTGGACGCCAGTCTAGCGGGGCTGCTGGTTCCGGCACCGCACGTGGTGCCGGAGAAGAAGGCCAAGAAGGTGGCCGTGGGGACTTGAAAGAGTTCCCGCAATCAGGCGTCCGACGATGAGGCGGACTCCTCCCCCGAAGACGAGGAGGAGGAAGAAGACTCTCTCCCGAAGGAGGGAGAGAAGAAGAGGAAGGCTTCCCCAATAGGGGAGGCCGAAGGGTCCAAGAGGGGGAGAACTATTCCCCCGGACAGTTTCCCCAACACCATCATTGGCGAGGAGGAGTGGCCTTCAAGGGCCAGGCGTCCGGCGAGATCGTAAGTATCCGGATCCCTGATATGCAATTTCTTTCGTGTCACCTTGTGTCCTACTAATGCCGCATTCTGTCCGTAGTCCGGCCGATGATGATCTCCCCACTTCATTGAGCGGGTCGTTGGCCCCGTCGGATGTGGATTCACTTCCGACTGCCTCTACCCCCCGCGCCAACGAGGACGCCGAGGTGGGATCCCAGAGAGGGACCCATCAGGAGGAGGCTCCGGAGGCGCCGCCAGGCAGCTTCCCGGACTTTGCGCCGGACTCTACATCGGAACCTGCTGTGGTTCCAGAGTCCGGCAGGCGGCCCCTTCAAAAGAAGGGCAAGACCGTGACCCCGGCGACCTCCGTCCAACCGGAGGCGCCGGATAACTTGTTGGAGGCGCTTAAAGGTGCTTCCATCGAGGAAGAACACCGCACTGTCATGAGTGCGGTGATTCAGAAGATTCAGCTCGCCAAGAGCAGGCTGACCGAAGCTTGCAGCAGCCTTCTAACAGGCTTTGAGGTAAGAAGTTATAATTATGTAATGTAATATCGCATAGACAGTAGCCCCTGATGCTCGGTTCGGTGTTCGGAAAGAAAAGCCGGACTGAGGATCTAATAAGATATACGCAGGGTTGCTTAAAATATGTCAATATGGGTTTGCAGGCTGCGCTGCTGACCTCTGCCGCACTGACTGCGGAGGTCGGTGCGTTGAAGCAAGATCTCGAGCGGTCCGAGCAAGAGCTCGGCCATGCCAAGAAGCAGCTCGAGGACAAAGAAGGTGAGTAACACCACTTTGAATAGTTACCTTACAGAAAAGGATTTAGGTTGCAATAAAATTAACAAGGATAATATGGGTATCGCAGGGGCCACGAACGAGGTGGCAGCCCTGAAGGAGGCTGTGTCCGCAGCCGAACGCAGTGCGGCCGCGGAACGGGCAGAGCGAGAAAAGCGGGAGGCACAAGTGGCGGAAGTACGGCAAGAGCTCCAGGCTCTCATGGAAAAGCATGAGAGCTTGGAGCGTGACTCCAAGACTCGAGAGTCCAAGCTTGCCTCGGCTCTCGAAAGTGCCAAGTCCGCCAAGGCCGAGGCCCGTAAGGCCCTTCAGGAGGTTGAAGATTTAAAGAAGATAGCGGCGGGTAAGGCATTTTTCATGCAAAGCAAGCATGTTAATGTAAACTACCTGACACTTACCCGCATTCGGAGCTCTCCAGGGGCGTTTGCAGATCTGCCGCGTAGTGCGTCCGATGCCGCCGCATTCTATCGTGGCGAGGAGGGGAGCTCGACGGAGAAGGTCTTCTGGTCTCAGTATGCTGAGGCCGGCCATCTGGTGCCCCCAAGCGACCAGCTGAAGCAGCTGGTCGAACTCCACAAGGTAGCTGAGGAGGCCATGAAGGGCCTTATAGTCCGGCTGTGGCCTGGACAGGCCATGCCTGGGAGCTACTTCGGCCTTGTGCGGCGGCTGGTGGATGCGTGTCCTTGGGTGGAGGTCATCAAGCGCTCAGCCTGCATTGAAGGTGCTCGTCGGGCCCTTGCCTGCACAAAGGTGCACTGGGGCAGGCTGGATGTGGAGAAGCTTCTCACGGACGCGCCGCCACCGGGCAAGGAGTATCGTACGCCCGAAATGTATTACAAAACTGTCCTGAAGGGAGCCCGCGATATTGCGGATGAGTGCCCCAGAGATGTAATTTTTGAGTAAACCTGCTATGTGTTATCCTGTGCGCTGAAAACTTTGTTCATGTGCGCATTAAGCAACGCTTGTTTAATTTAAAATATTACCTTCTGTGCGGCCGTTTATAAAATCTGAGAGATGGCAAGTCGTTGGCTTCAGCCCCCGAGCCACGAGTGCTGGGGTATTCGGGATAAACTTGAGCACTCTTGTTCCCATTTTTGGGTCCATCTAGGGAGGCGCTCAACACAACGAACAAGGCAACCGGACTTATAATGCTTGAACACTCTCACTTAGCCATAGAATTCTATAATTTTAAATTTCGGCGAAGCCCCTGGTATTCGGAAGACCGAATCCGGGGCGCTATCCACGCCTTCATCGGACATTGTCCGGAACTTCGCTCGAAGCGGCGTGAGTCTTTAAGGACCCGAAAAAACCTCTCGAACAGCGACCAGTCTCTCGCCTTATCATGCTGGTCAGTTTTAGCTTTCTCCACTGAGGCGCTCGCCCGGCTCAACCGGGGCGCAATCGCAGTGGTTCTTCCAGTGCCACCTTAGCCGACAGAATGGAACGTAAGGCACCAAAACGTGGGAGCCGGGCAAACCCAACTATTGACCCAAGACATGATTCGGAGCCGATTCATATAATGCTATAAGTTCGGGGTGCCGCACTTATGAAAGTGTTCGTACTTATCACACCATAATGTGGGGAACATAAGCCCCTGGTGTATTAGGCCGTACCAAAATATACGGGTGCAAGATGTCATGTAATGAACATATATATATATAAGGTAATGTAATTGCAGTCAAAAAGGTGCTGATTATTTATTAAAGGAAGTCTGCTATGAGTGCGGACTGATACAAACAGTGCGGTAAGCAAGGGATTTGGACTAATCTAACATGTCCCCCTCCAAGGATGGGCTGCGGATGTTGTGTATATAATCAAATTTAATGCTCGTAATTAAGACCACCTGAGTGTTCGTCGCAGCCTTCTTTCCTCCCTGGCTGTTGCATCATGAGTTCGGCAGGTCCACCGCCGGACAGAGCCTCTGGTTAACGGAGTCATGTGTATACAGAGAAGGAAAATGATAATAAAAAAAGGGGGCACACTTGCGAGCCCCTGGTGTGGTCGAGCTGCACTCTGGTTCCATTGTGATCGTGCCCCTTCCCCCGCGCCCATGGTATCTCCAAAGCGTAATGATGTACGTGGAGGGTTGTTATTGCAATCATGCGAGGGCAGGGGTTAGGGCCGCATTGCTACGCGTTCTCGTATCGTGCCAGGTTGTCTTGGTTGGTACTGCTTCGGGCACGTTTTGCTGTATCCGGCCGTTTAACGGCCGGACTAGAAAATTGCCTTAAAAGGCTGCTCTGTACTTCTGCCGCGAGAGCCGCTGTATGTTCCTCTGTTCGGAGGGAGCGTTCCGTATTTCCGTTGACCATGATGACTCCAAGAGGGCTTGGCATCTTGAGCTTGAGGTATGCATAATGCGGCGCCGCGTTGAACTTTGCAAACGCGGTTCGTCCGAGCAGAGCGTGATAGCCGCTGCGAAATGGGACTATGTCAAAGATTAACTCTTCGTTCCGGAAATTGTCAGGGGATCCGAAGACCACTTCCAGTGTGACTGAGAACGTACAATTGGCTTCCACACCTGGTATGACACCTTTAAAGGTTGTCTTTGTAGGTTTAATCCTTGAGGGGTCTATGCCCATCTTGCGCACTGTATCCTGATAAAGCAGGTTCAGGCTACTACCGCCATCCATCAGGACTCTCGTGAGGTGAAATCCATCGATGATTGGGTCTAGAACCAATGTGGCGAATCCACCATGGCGTATGCTGGTCGGATGATCTCTTCGATCGAAAGTGATCGGACAAGAGGACCATGGATTGAACTTCGGGGCGACTGGCTCCATCGCATAGATGTCCCTTAGTGCGCGCTTCCTCACCCTCTTGGGTATATGGGTTGCATAAATCATGTTCACCTTCCGTACTTGTGGGGGGAAGCCCTTCTGTCCTCTATTGTTCGGCGGTCGGGTCTCCTCCTCGTCGTCGCTGTTTAGCCCCTTGTCATTGTTTTCGGCAATTAACTTGCCTGCCTGCTTGAACACCTAGCAATCTCTGTTGGTGTGATTGGCTGGCTTTTCGGGGGTGCCATGTATCTGGCATAAGCGGTCGAGTATTCGGTCCAAGTTGGACGGACCCGGAGTGGTTCTTTTGAATGGCTTCTTCCGCTGACCGGGTTTAGAGCCTCGGAATCCGGCGTTGACTGCCGTATCCTCCTTATCGTCGCCGTTAATGCGGTGTTTGTTTTTGTTTCGACGTGACCTGTCGTTGTTGTCCTTAGTATCCGGACTGCCAGAATTTTTCCTGAGGTTGTTGCTGCGAGCTAGCCAGCTATCCTCTCCCGCGCAGAAGCGGGTCATTAATGATGTGAGGGCTGCCATGGATTTCGGCTTTTCCTGTCCCAGGTGCCGGGCTAGCCACTCATCACGGATGTTATGTTTGAAGGCTGCAAGGGCCTCTGCATCCGGACAGTCGACGATTTGGTTTTTCTTTGTCAAGAACCGTGTCCAGAATTGTCTGGCCAATTCGTCTGGCTGCTGAATTATGTGGCTTAGGTCATCGGCGTCTGGTGGCCGCACATACGTGCCCTGGAAGTTATCGAGGAATGCAGCTTCCAGGTCTTCCCAACACCCAATTGACTCTGCGGGCAAGCTGTTAAGCCAATGCCGAGCTGGTCCTTTAAGCTTGAGTGGGAGATACTTGATGGCATGGAGATCGTCCCCGCGGGCCATATGGATGTGAAGAAGATAATCTTCGATCCAAACCGCGGGGTCTGTTGTGCCATCGTAGGATTCGATGTTTACGGGTTTAAACCCTTCAGGGATTTGATGATCCATTACTTCGTTAGTGAAGCATAGCGGGTGTGCGGCGCCTCTGTATTGAGCAATATCACGACGCAGCTCGAGAGAGCGTTGTCTGCTGTGTTCGGCCCTGCCGGGGTTATTGTATCCGGCACGATGGTATTCTTCATGGGTCGTGGGGCGCCCACGTGATCCGTAGATGGATCTGGATTGCCTTGCTTTGTCCTCCAATATATCTCGCAAGTCCATCGCGTTCCCTCTTGGCTTCGTACTTTTGGAGCGATGCCGGGGTACGGTCTTGGTTGGGGGCCTGGATGCCTCTCTGTCACGACCACGGGGTGGTCGGTCAGCCGTATCGTGCGCTGGTGATGGAGGTATCTATGCTTCCTCCTCTAATCGGGGGAGCAGCTTGCGTCTTGGGTAACTTTTGGAGGGGCGTTTGACTTTATACTCTTCAGCTGCGAGGACCTCGGTCCATCGATCGGCCAGCAGATCCTGATCAGCTTGAAGCTACTGCTACTTTTTCTTTAGGCTATTTGCCGTGGCGATAAGCCTGCGTTTGAAACGCTCTTGTTCGACGGGATCCTTGGGCACGACGAATTCGTCGTCGTTGAGGCTTGCCTCGTCTTCGGAGGGAGGTGTATAGTTATAATCCTCAACCTCTTCGTCTGCCACCCTCTCGTGAGGGCTTGCTTCTGCATCCTCCCGTGCTGAGTCTTGCTGGAGGGGATTATCTTCGGCACTCTGTGGGGTATTATTATCTCCTGTGCCGGAATCTCCATTCTTGCTGTGGCGGGATTTAGAGCGGCCCCGCTGACGCCGGCGCTTGGGCTGTTTCTTTAAAGAATCTGCCTCCGCTGCTTCTTCGCCGTGCCCGTCTTTTGGGGTGTCCACCATGTATATGTCATATGATGATGTGGTCTTCCAGTGCCCTGTAGGCGCTCGTTCCTGTTTGTCTCCGGCATCGTCGTCCATAGCATCGATGTCTTCGGAGTCGTAGTCTAGCATGTCGGTTAGATCGTCGACAGTGGCTACAAAGTGGGTGGTGGGTGGGCTCTGAATTTCTTCGTCGTCCGTATCCCAACCATCCTGGCCATAGTCCGGCCAGGACTCTCCGGATAGCGAGAGATGCTTTAGCGAGTTTAGGATGTCGCCAAAGGGCGAGTGTTGGAAGATGTCCATTGCGGTGAATTCCATAACCGGCGCCCAATCAGATTCGATTGGCAGGGGCGCGGGAGGTCTGGAGTCCGGCAAGGAGTCCGGCACCTCGGAGTCACGAGCTTCGCGAGGGACAAGCGTAGTGTTCGGCTCCATCGCCGTGGAAGTTGAAGCCCCCGAGGCGGTGTCTAACCACCGGTCCTCGATCTGGGTGATCGGCTCCGGTCTAAGGGCCAGAGCGGATTGTTGTGCGGCCACCAAGGCACTGTTTGGTGACAGAGCTAGATCATGCCCATCGTAATAGTGCGGCACGCTCGGCTGTGGCTCGAGCCCGTCGAAGATCAAGTCCCCGTGGATGTCGACCGTGAAGTTTAGGCTTCCGAATCTAACCTGAAGGCCAGGGGCGTAGCTTTCGATCTGCTCCAGATGGCCAAGCGAATTAGCCCGCAGTGCGAAGCCGCCGAATACGAAGATCTGTCCGGGGAGAAAAGTCTCACCCTGGACAGCGTCGTTGGTTGAAGATGCCATCGAACCTATCAGTGACGACACAGAGGAACTCTCAATGAAAGCACCAATGTCGGTGTCAAAACCGGCGGATATCGGGTAGGGGATCCCGAACTGTGCGTCTAGGCGGATGGTAACAGGAGACGAGGGACATGATGTTTTACCCAGGTTCAGGCCCTCTCGATGGAGGTAAAACCCTACGTCCTGCTTGATTAATATTGATGATATGGGTAGTACAAGAGTGGATCTACCACGAGATCAAGGAGGCTAAACCCTAAAGCTAGCCTATGGTATGATTGTTGTAATGTATGTTGTCCTACGGACTAAAGCCCTCCGGTTTATATAGACACCGGAGGAGGCTAGGGTTACACAGAGTTGGTTACAATGGTAGGAGATCTACATATCCGTATCGCCAAGCTTGCCTTCCACGCCAAGGAAAGTCCCATCCGGACACGGGACGGGGTCTTCAATCTTGTATCTTCGTAGTCTTGGAGTCCGGCGGACGATGATAGTCCGGCTATCCGGACACCCCCTAGTCCAGGACTCCCTCACCGACCCTTGGGGGCTATAGGTGAAGTTAAATCATTACTATTCAAAGTCCCACCTCATCTTGACATATTAAGCCGGCCCTTGGGGGCTACATATGCAAAGTTGAAGTATTATTATTGGAAGTCCCAGTTTATCTTGAAAGTATAAATCGGCCCTTGGGGGCTACTGGACTTGATCTACAAAGCTATTTGAAGTCTACAACAAATTCTATTCTATCGTGTCCAGTAAACTTGGCGGCTAATGGAAGTGTATTCATATGAAGAGAGTTGTAATGTTTACCTCAAAGCGCTCCTTCATCAAGTTTACTAAGTCAGCTTCAAAGTGATGGCTTGTGTACAGGAGGTTCAGGTACCTAGAGTGAATCTCTTGGGAACTAAAGTGGGCATAGCTTAATAGATTGGCTGACCACTTGCCTTTGTCAACAACGGAAATTTCTTCCTTAGCGTTGTGCTTTGATAGGACAGTGGTGAAGGAAATATGCCCTAGAGGCAATAATAAAGTTATTATTTATTTCCTTATATCATGATAAATGTTTATTATTCATGCTAGAATTGTATTAACCAGAAACATGATACATGTGTGAATACATAGACAAACATAACGTCACTAGTATGCCTCTACTTGACTAGCTCATTAATCAAAGATGGTTATGTTTCCTAACCATAGACATGTGTTGTCATTTAATTAATGAGATCACATCATTAGGAGAATGATGTGATTGACATGACCCATTCCGTTAGCCTAGCACTTGATCGTTTAGTATATTGCTATTGCTTTCTTCATGACTTATACATGTTCCTGTAACTATGAGATTATGCAACTCCCGTTTACCGAAGGAACACTTTGGGTGCTACCAAACGTCACAATGTAACTGGGTGATTATAAAGGAGTACTACAGGTGTCTCCGAAGGTACATGTTGGGTTGGCGTATTTCGAGATTAGGTTTTGTCACTCCGATTGTCGGAGAGGTATCTCTGGGCCCTCTCGGTAATGCACATCACTATAAGCCTTGCAAGCAATGTAGCTAATGAGTTAGTTACGGAATGATGCATTACGTAACGAGTAAAGAGACTTGCCGGTAACGAGATTGAACTAGGTATTGGATACCAACGATCGAATCTCGGGCAAGTACCATACCGATGACAAAGGGAACAACGTATGTTGTTATGCGGTTTGACCGATAAAGATCTTCATAGAATATGTAGGAGCCAATATGGGCATCCAGGTTCCTCTATTGGTTATTGACCGAGAATAGTTCTAGGTCATGTCTATATAGTTCTCGAACCCGTAGGGTCCGCACGCTTAACGTTACGATGACAGTTTTATTATGAGTTTATAAGTTTTGATGTACCGAAGTTTGTTCGGAGTCCAGGATGTGATCACGGACATGACGAGGAGTCTCGAAATGGTCGAGACATAAAGATTGATATATTGGACGACTATATTCGGACACCGGAAGTGTTCCGGGTGGTTTCGGAGAAAACCGGAGTGCC
>NC_041391.1:245887733-245948420 GCF_002162155.2 Triticum dicoccoides
AGGGGAGTCCTACTCCCACTAGGAGGAGGACTCCCCCCTCCTTGGCGCTCCCCCTATGGCCGGCCGGCCTCCCCCCTTGCTCCTTTATATACGGGGGCAGGGGGCACCCTAGAGACACGTAAGTTGATCTACGGATCGTTCCTTAGCCGTGTGCGGTGCCCCCCTCCACCATATTCCACCTCGGTCATATCGTCGCGGAGTTTAGGCGAAGCCCTGCGCCGGTAGAGCATCATCATCGTCACCACGCCATCGTGCTGACGGAACTCATCCCCGACACTTTGCTGGATCGGAGTCCGGGGATCGTCATCGAGCTGAACATGTGCTGAACTCGGAGGTGCCGTACGTTCGGTACTTGGATCAGTCGGATTGTGAAGACGTACGACTACATCAACCGCGTTGTCATAACGCTTCCGCTTACGGTCTACGAGGGTACATGGACAACACTCTCCCCTCTTGTTACTATGTCATCACCATGATCTTGTGTGTGCGTAGGAAATTTTTTGAAATTACTACATTCCCCGACAGTGGCATCCGAGCCTGGTTTTATGCGTAGATGTCATATGCACGAGTAGAACACAAGTGAGTTGTGGGCGATACAAGTCATACTGCTTACCAGCATGTCATACTTTGGTTCGGCAGTATTGTGAGATGACGCGGCCCTGACCGACATTACGCGTACGCTTACGCGAGACTGGTTTCACCGTTATGAGCACTCGTGCTTAAAGGTGGCTGGCGGGTGTCTGCCTCTCTCACTTTAGCTGAATCGAGTGTGGCTACGCCCGGTCCTTGCGAAGGTTAAAACAGCAGTAACTTGACGAACTATCGTTGTGGTTTTGATGCGTAGGTAAGAACGGTTCTTGCTAAGCCCGTAGCAGCCACGTAAAATTTGCAACAACAAAGTAGAGGACGTCTAACTTGTTTTTGCAGGGCATGTTGTGATGTGATATGGTCAAGACGTGATGCTATATTTTATTGTATGAGATGATCTTGTTTTGTAACCGAAGTTATCGGCAACTGGCAGGAGCCATATGGTTGTCGCTTTATTGTATGAAATGCAAACGCCCTGTAATTGCTTTACTTTATCACTAAGCGGTAGCGATAGTCGTAGAAGCAATAGATGGCGTAACGACAACGATGCTACGATGGATATCAAGGTGTCGCGCCGGTGACGATGGTGATCACGACGGTGCTTCCAAGATGGAGATCACAAGCACAAGATGATGATGGCCATATCATATCACTTATATTGATTGCATGTGTTGTTTATCCTTTATGCATCTTATCTTGCTTTGATTGACGGTAGCATTTTAAGATGATCTCTCACTAAAATTATCAAGAAGTGTTCTCCCTGAGTATGCACCGTTGCAAAAGTTCTTCGTGCTGAGACACCACGTGATGATCGGGTGTGATAGGCTCTATGTTCAAATACAACGGGTGCAAAACAGTTGCACACGCGGAATACTCAGGTTAAACTTGACGAGCCTAGCATATAACAGATATGGCCTCGGAACACGGAGACTGAAAGGTCGAGCGTGAATCATATAGTAGATATGATCAACATATTGATGTTCACCGTTGAAACTACTCCATCTCACGTGACGATTGGACATGGTGTAGTTGATATGGATCACGTAATCACTTAGAGGATTAGAGGGATGTCTATCTAAGTCGGAGTTCTTAAGTAATATGATTAATTGAACGTAAATTTATCATGAACTTAGTACCTGATAGTATTTTGCTTGTCTATGTTTGTTGTAGATAGATGGCTCGTGTTGTTGTTCCGTTGAATTTTAATGCGTTCCTTGAGAAAGCAAAATTGAAAGATGATGGTAGCAATTACACGGACTGGGTCTGTAACCTGAGGATTATCCTCATTACCGCACAGAAGAATTACGTCCTGGAAGCACCGCTGGGTGCCAGGCCTTCTGCTGATGCAACTGACGACGTTAAGAACGTCTGGCAGAGCAAAGCTGATGACTACTCGATAGTTCAGTGTGCCATGCTTTACGACTTAGAACCGGGTCTTCAACGACGTTTTGAACGTCATGGAGCATATGAGATGTTCCAGGAGTTGAAGTTCATATTTCAAGCAAATGCCCGGATTGAGAGATATGAAGTCTCCAATAAGTTCTATAGCTTCAAGATGGAGGAGAATAGTTCTGTCAGTGAACACATACTCAAAATGTCTGGGTATAATAATCACTTGATTCAGCTGGGAGTTAATCTTCCTGATGATAGTTTCATTGACAGAATTCTTCAATCACTGCCACCAAGCTACAAGAGCTTCGTGATGAACTATAATATGCAAGGGATGGACAAGACTATTCCCGAGCTCTTCGCAATGCTAAAAGCCGCGGAGGTAGAAATCAAGAAGGAGCATCAAGTGTTGATGGTTAACAAGACCACCAGTTTCAAGAAAAAGGGCAAAGGGAAGAAGAAGGGGAACTTCAAGAAGAACATCAAACAAGTTGCTACTCAAGAGAAGAAACCCAAGTCTGGACCTAAGCCTGAAACTGAGTGCTTCTACTGCAAGCAGACTGGACACTGGAAGCGGAACTGCCCCAAGTATTTGGCGGATAAGAAGGATGGCAAAGTGAACAAAGGTATATGTGATATACATGTTATTGATGTGTACCTTACTAATGCTCGCAGTAGCACCTGGGTATTTGATACTGGTTCTGTTGCTAATATTTGCAACTCGAAACAGGGACTACGGATTAAGCGAAGATTGGCTAAGGACGAGGTGACGATGCGGGTGGGAAATGGTTCCAAAGTCGATGTGATCGCGGTCGGCACGCTACCTCTACATCTACCATCGAGATTAGTTTTAGACCTAAATAATTGTTATTTGGTGCCAGCATTGAGCATGAACATTATATCTGGATCTTGTTTGATGCGAGACGGTTATTCATTTAAGTCAGAGAATAATGGTTGTTCTATTTATATGAGTAATATCTTTTATGGTCATGCACCCTTGAAGAGTGGTCTATTTTTATTGAATCTCGATAGTAGTGATACACATATTCATAGTGTTGAAACCAAAAGATACAGAGTTGATAATGATAGTGCAACTTATTTGTGGCACTGCCGTTTAGGTCATATCGGTGTAAAGCGCATGAAGAAACTCCATACTGATGGGCTTTTGGAATCACTTGATTATGAATCACTTGGTACTTGCGAACCGTGCCTCATGGGCAAGATGACTAAAACGCCGTTCTCCGGAACTATGGAGCGAGCAACTGATTTGTTGGAAATCATACATACTAATGTTGGTGCTCCAATGAATGTTGAGGCTCGCGGTGGGTATCGTTATTTTCTCACCTTCACAGATGATTTGAGCAGATATGGGTATATCTACTTAATGAAACACAAGTCTGAAACATTTGAAAAGTTCAAAGAATTTTAGAGTGAAGTGGAAAATCATCGTAACAAGAAAATAAAATTTCTACGATCTGATCATGGAGGAGAATATTTGAGTTACGAGTTTGGTCTACACTTGAAACAATACGGAATAGTTTCGCCACTCACGCCACCTGGAACACCACAACGAAATGGTGTGTCCGAACGTCGTAATCGTACTTTACTAGATATGGTGCGATCTATGATGTCTCTTACTGATTTACCGCTATTGTTCTGGGGTTATGCTCTAGAGACGGCCGCATTCACGTTAAATAGGGCACCATCGAAATCCGTTGAGACGACGCCTCATGAACTATGGTTTGGCAAGAAACCAAAGTTGTCGTTTCTTAAAGTTTGGGGCTGCGATGCTTATGTGAAGAAACTTCAACCAGATAAGCTCGAACCCAAATCGGAGAAATGTGTCTTCATAGGATACCCAAAAGAAACTGTTGGGTACACCTTCTATCACAGATCTGAGGGCAAGATTTCCGTTGCTAAATTCGGATCCTTTCTAGAGAAGGAGTTTCTCTCGAAAGAAGTGAGTGGGAGGAAAGTAGAACTTGATGAAATAACTGTATCTGCTCCCTTATTGGAAAGTAGTTCATCACAAGAACCGGTTCCTGTGACAACTACACCGATTAGTGAGGAAGCTAGTGATATTATCATGAAACTTCAGATCAAGTTTCTACTGAACCTCGTAGGTCTACCAGAGTGAGATCCGCACCACAGTGGTACGGTAATCCTATTCTGGAAGTCATGTTACTTGACCATGATGAACCTACGAACTATGAGGAAGCAATGATGAGCCCAGATTCCGCAAAATGGCTAGAGGCCATGAAATCTAAGATGGGATCCATGTATGAGAACAAAGTATGGACTTTGGTTGACTTGCCCGATGATCGGCAGGCCATTGAGAATAAATGGATCTTTAAGAAGAAGACTGACGCTGATGGTAATGTAACTGTCTATAAAGCTCGACTTGTTGCGAAAGGTTTTCGACAAGTTCAAGGGGTTGACTACGATGAGACTTTCTCACCCGTAGCGATGCTTAAGTCTGTCCGAATCATGTTAGCAATTGCCGCATTTTATGATTATGAAATTTGGCAAATGGATGTCAAAACTGCATTCTTGAATGGATTTCTAGAAGAAGAGTTGTATATGATGCAACCAAAAGGTTTTATTGATCCAAAAGGTGCTAACAAAGTGTGCAAGCTCCAGCGATCCATTTATGGACTGGTGCAAGCATCTGGGAGTCGGAGTAAACGCTTTGATAGTGTGATCAAAGCATATGATTTTATACAGACTTTTGGAGAAGCCTGTATTTACAAGAAAGTGAGTGGGAGCTCTGTAGCATTTCTAATATTATATGTAGATGACATATTATTAATTGGAAATGATATAGAATTTCTGGATAGCATAAAGGGATACTTGAATAAAAGTTTTTCTATGAAAGACCTCGGTGAAGCTGCTTATATATTGGCCATCAAGATTTATAGAGATAGATCAAGACGCTTAATTGGACTTTCACAAAGCACATACCTTGATAAAGTTTTGAAAAAGTTCAAAATGGATCAGGCAAAGAAAGGGTTCTTGCCCGTGTTACAAGGTGTGAAATTGAGTCAGACTCAATGCCCGACCACAGCAGAAGATAGAGAGAAAATGAAAGATGTTCCCTATGCTTCAGCCATAGGCTCTATCATGTATGCAATGCTGTGTACCAGACCTGACGTGTGCTTAGCAATAAGCTTGGCAGGAAGGTACCAAAGTAATCCAGGAGTGGATCACTGGACAGCGGCCAAGAACATCCTGAAATACCTGAAAAGGACTAAGGAGATGTTTCTCGTATATGGAGGTGACAAAGAGCTAGTCGTAAATGGTTACGTCGATGCAAGCTTTGACACTAATCCATACGATTCTAAATCGCAAACTGGATACGTGTTTTTATTAAACGGTGGAGTTGTAAGTTGGTGCAGTTCTAAACAAAGCATCGTGGCGGGATCTACATGTGAAGCGGAGTACATAGCTGCTTCGGAAGCAGCAAATGAAGGAGTCTGGATGAAGGAGTTCATTTCCGATCTAGGTGTCATACCTAGTGCATCGGGACCAATGAAGATCTTCGGTGACAATACTGGGGCAATTGCCTTGGCAAAGGAATCCAGATTTCACAAGAGGACCAAGCACATCAAGAGACGCTTCAATTCCATCCGGGACCAAGTCCAAGTGGGAGATATAGAGATTTGCAAGATACATACGGATCTGAATGTTGCAAACCCATTAACTAAGCCTCTCTCACGAGCAAAACATGATCAGCACCAAGACTCCATGGGTGTTAGAATCATTACTGTGTAATCTAGATTATTGACTCTAGTGCAAGTGGGAGACTGAAGGAAATATGCCCTAGAGGCAATAATAAAGTTATTATTTATTTCCTTATATCATGATAAATGTTTATTATTCATGCTAGAATTGTATTAACCAGAAACATGATACATGTGTGAATACATAGACAAACATAACGTCACTAGTATGCCTCTACTTGACTAGCTCATTAATCAAAGATGGTTATGTTTCCTAACCATAGACATCTGTTATCATTTGATTAATGAGATCACATCATTAGGAGAATGATGTGATTGACATGACCCATTCCGTTAGCCTAGCACTTGATCGTTTAGTATATTGCTATTGCTTTCTTCATGACTTATACATGTTCCTGTAACTATGAGATTATGCAACTCCCGTTTACCGGAGGAACACTTTGGGTGCTACCAAACGTCACAACGTAACTGGGTGATTATAAAGGAGTACTACAGGTGTCTCTGAAGGTACATGTTGGGTTGTCGTACTTCGAGATTAGGTTTTGTCACTCCGATTGTCGGAGAGGTATCTCTGGGCCCTCTCGGTAATGCACATCACTATAAGCCTTGCAAGCAATGTAGCTAATGAGTTAGTTACGGAATGATGCATTACGTAACGAGTAAAGAGACTTGCCGGTAACGAGATTGAACTAGGTATTGGATACCGGCGATCGAATCTCGGGCAAGTAACATACCGATGACAAAGGGAACAACGTATGCTGTTATGCTGTTTGACCGATAAAGATCTTCGTAGAATATGTAGGAGCCAATATGGGCATCCAGGTTCCGCTATTGGTTATTGACCGAGAATAGATCTAGATCATGTCTACATAGTTCTCGAACCCGTAGGGTCCGCACGCTTAACGTTACGATGACAGTTTTATTATGAATTTATAAGTTTTCATGTACCGAAGTTTGTTTGGAGTCCCGAATGTGATCACGGACATGATGAGGAGTCTCGAAATGGTCGGGATATAAAGATTGATATATTGGACGACTATATTCGGACACCGGAAGTGTTCCGGGTGGTTTTAGAGAAAACCGGAGTGCCGGAGGGTTACCAGAACCCCCCGGGAGAAGTAATGGGCCTTAGTGGGCCTGAGGGGAGAGAGAGGGCAGCAGCCTAGGAGGTGGCCCCCCCCCCTTGAGGAGTACGAATTGGACTAGGGGAGGGGGCGCGACCCCCCTTTCCCTCTCCCTCTCCCTCTCTTTCCTTCCCCATTCCTCCTTCCTAGTAGGACTAGGAAAGGGGAGTCCTACTCCCACTAGGAGGAGGACTCCCCCTCCTTGGCGCGCCCCCTAGGGCCGGCCGGCCTCCCCCCTTGCTCCTTTATATACGGGGGCAGGGGGGCACCCTAGAGAAACACAAGTTGATCTACAGATCGTTCCTTAGCCATGTGCGGTGCCCCCCTCCACCATATTCCAACTCGATCATATCGTAGCGGAGTTTAGGCGAAGCCCTGCGCCGATAGAGCATCATCATCGTCACCACGCCGTCGTGCTGACGGAACTCATCCCCGACACTTTGCTGGATCGGAGTCCGGGGATCGTCATTGAGCTGAACGTGTGCTGAACTCGGAGGTGTCGTACGTTCGGTACTTGGATCGGTCGGATCGTGAAGACGTACGACTACATCAACCGCATTGTCATAATGCTTCCGCTTACGGTCTACGAGGGTACGTGGACAACACTCTCCCCTCTCGTTGCTATGTCATCACCGTGATCTTGCGTGTGCGTAGGAAAATTTTCGAAATTACTACGTTCCCCAACACGTAGGGTTGCCTTGCTCTATATAACCATGCCCAGTAATGACAACATCATCAGCCTTTTCTTTAGTAGGCTTGATAGGGCTTGGCGGCTTAGTGGGGCTTGGCGGACTGGTGGTAGCTGGATCAACATCCATCTTGTACATGTCAATATTGTGATCGAACAGTTGTGGCTCATCGACGGTGGCTTCAGGAGCTTGATGGGAGGTCTCTGCTACTGCTGCTCCGGCTCAGAGGGGTTTTCAGTGGTTTTTATCGCCTTCATTTTCTTGCTGGGCTTTGTCATAGCCCTGTGAATAAATACAAGATAAAGTTAGTACAACAATTGAGTATATAATTGAAAGCAAAGACTTGACAGTCTTACCCAGGCGCTGGTTTGAAGGCCGGGACATGAGCCCCGTTGAGTCGCCAGAGGAGGAATGAGACGTCCCCTGATAATTTGAATCAGAAGGACTAAGAGGTTGTCGAAAAAGACCAGCCCTAGAATAAGTTAAGTCGGAGCTTGTTGAGACCTCTGGACGACGCTTGCAGGGAGCCGGAGTGTTTGGTAAGCCAGAGGAAAGGATCCCGCTTCCGCTATTCCAGGTTGTGCGGCGAGCTTCATTTTGATGCTTCTTCAAAATAAAGTTGGGATCCAAATAAGCCAAAGGATGAGAAAACCTTACTTTCTGGCTTGCTTGGTGAGTTTTCGATTTTGGCACAGATTCTGAGCCGGAGGAAAGAACAATTACCTCTTCATCACCCGCATGGCTGGCTTCTGCTTCCTCCTAGGAAGAATCATTGTCAATGAGATGTATAAAAAATGAGCCAAGAGAGTCGAGTTCTACCTCCGACTCATCATCATCACCATCATCATCCAAGTTTAACTCGGAGGGATTGGTGTTCTTCTTGGCAGGCCTTTTGGTGGCCTTGGTCTTGGTCCGGGACGGCTTCGCCGGCTTATATTGTGGCTTGTTCTTCCAAAACGGAGAATCAGCCTGTGGAGGTCAGATGATCATAAGTGGATAGTACTAATGAAAACATGTTTCAAATTGGAAGCCTGATGTGCAACACTTACAGCAGGCGGCTCCTTGAAGGTGCAGTAAGGACTGAGTCCGGTTCTACTGTATTCTACCCAGGTTTCATTCAACAAAGCCTTGGTTGCTTTGGTGACTTCTACATCAAATAGTTGAATTTCACATTGGTGTTGGGGTTGTTTCAAGTCGCTGGTATACTCGCACATTAAGCCAGGGCGACGGCTTAGGGGCAAGATCCTCCAAGAGACCCAGCACCGAACAAGGTCGATGCCGGTTAAGCCGTTAGCCATGAAGGCTCTGAGCTTTGAAAAAGTGGGCGCATACTTGGCCCGTTCCTTCATGCTGATCCGTGGTGGGAGTGGATGTGTGTTGCTAAGCCGGTGGTCATGATAACCCGATAGAGGATTCTCGCCTGTTGGAGATGTGTCTTGGCAATAGAACCAAGTCTGGTTCCAGTCCTTTGGATGACTGCACGGTTTGGCATATGGGAAGGAGGCCTCTTTCTGTTTCTGAATTGAGACACCACCTAGCTCGAAGTTGGGCCCGTCGGTAAACTATGTCTGCCGGTTTAAGTAATAAAACACTCTGAACAGTTCGACTGTGGGCTCTTCTTGAAGATAAGCTTCAGAAAATACTTGGAAGTTGCAAATATTGGATACGGAATTGGGCCCAATGTCTTGAGGATGAAGTAGGAAAAAATGTAGCACATCTCGGAAGAACTTGAGTCAGGCGGAGTAAACCCCCGGATCATGTGGTCAGTGAAAACAATTACTTCTCCTTCCTTGGGCTCAGGAGGATTTTCAAAGCCTGGGACCCTCCAGTGGATGTCCTCTTTCTTGGCTAAGGCGCCAGTTGCAACGAAATTGTTCAGATCTTCCTCGATGACCCGGGATGGTACCTAGTTGCATGCAGTGAATGTCTTAGTCATGGTTGACGATCTGAAAAGAAGATTTTGTCGGTTTAAGGTTATTATGTTAAGCCAGTTGTTGGTTCAAGGGTAAGAACAATAAAGCATGCAAGTGTGTTAAGCCGGAGGACAGCATTGGAGCTATGAAGGCAAACTATTGGCGGCTTAAGAGGGGACTAATGGTACCTGGCGGGTTACGGTTTATAAATTAAGCCGCCCACATAGTTATCGATTTTTAGATCTGTGAGTGGAAAAATTGCTAAGTGTTGGACAAATAGCTTTCACAGATCGATGCTATGATTTTGGATCTACGACGGTTCAAATAATGAAGAAAAGTCTAAACCTAAGTTGCGGCAGCAGAGCAGTTCATGTGCTCACATGGGATCTCTCACGGAGAGGAGGCGTTTAAATATAAAAAATGAGTTCTAAGGTTAATGCCGCACAAGATGTGCATTAAACTTATAGGAAACAGGGAAGAACAAAGAAGAGCGGAGATGAACTCCGACGATCTCGCACAAACCCTAATGGGATCTGCGGTGAGGGAAGAAGAAAAGTGTACCGGGGCTGTTGAAATAGCGGAGGCGCGCGGACAAGCTCTAGTCCGTTCAGGTTGATGCAGCGGCCGCGGTTGAGGCAGTGGCGAAGGTTGACGGCGGCGGCGGAGACCGGGCGCTGGAGGTGTTGTGAGGAAGAGGACGAAGACGTGGAGGCAAGGGCGGAAAGTGAAAGGGACCCCTGGCCCTATTTATAAGGTAGAAGGACAAGTGGCTGTCGGCGTTCTGGGAACGGGGGTCCACAGATTTACTTGCCTGCGGCCTGTAGCGTGGCTCAATCGGTGGCCCAGTGCGGCCCATCTTCATCAGCCAAACGCTCAAGACCCTCGTGAGGGGCCAATCCTTGCGGGGCGGACGACACAAGACCCCCTCAGGGGCTACCTCACCAGGCAGGCTCGCAAAGAGGCGGAGAGATCAAGGCGAGGGGTACCTTGCGAGGTGCCCATGACGCAAGCCATGACGATAAAGACCAGGCGGGCGCCAAGCGGGCGAATGGCGGGCGCCAGCCCGCGCAGTGTCCTCGTTTCCTCTTTGGTGCAAAGGGGGCAAGCGTAGGCGCGGAGTACCGAGGCATCAGGCAAAGGTTTCCATATCGATGCAACGAGACCAAGACCAGCAGGACGTCAGGACGGAGGTCACTATGGAGCCCAAGATGGCGTCATCACCAGCACCTTTGGCAGGCGAAGACCACCTTTAGTCGGGATAGCTTGTACTACCTATCCCCTTTCAAAATGGCCGTTGTTGGATCCCTTCCCGCTCAATACTTGGGAAGAGGACCAGGGCCTCTATAAATAGGGCTAGCCACCACCATAGAGAGGACGGATAGATTCCTCCTCAAGCACACCACCAACCATAAGAACACCTCTCCTCGCGAGGCTGTTCTTCCCCTGTACTATTCATCATCAGCCCAAGAGGCAATCCACCACCACACATAGGAGTAGGGTATTACACCACAACGGTGGCCCGAACCTCTATAAATCTTGTGTCTCTTGTGTTGTTCATCAATCTAGCTTAGAAACCGCGGCGAGGCTGAGGGCGAGATTCGGTAGGAGGAGATCTTCATGCGCACCCCAAAGTTCAAACCTTAAGGGTTTTGCCAGAACCCGATATCCGACATTTGGTACGCCAGGTAGGGGTGCACCGGAATCTTCCTTCCGTTGATCTGCGTCCCATCGCTTTGTCGCATCCATGGCAGACGCTCCCGAGCCCGCGCCGAGCGCCGGGCTGCTCTCACCGCTCACGTCGCCCAGACGGTTCCTATCGGCGTGCCTCCTCGTCGTTCTCCATCGCTTGCCACCAATGCTACCACCAGCCCGGTGGGGAACGAGCAGCAAGCATCTTCGCTCCACCCCTCGGTGCGGCGGGAAGGCCGCACCGCCACTCCATCGCTAACCCAACTGGTTCGTTGTCTCATGCTCGTCGCGCCCCCACGGACGCGCAAGCTGCATTGCTCCTGGCACGTGAGCTCCTGCACTACCGCCCCGTCGACGACCTCTACGAAGAATGGCTCGCTCGCGTCACCGAGCTCGTCAGCGCCGCAGGGGGCTCTCCCGCGCCGTCCCTCTCGCTGCCTCGCCCTTCGTCAGGCATGGGCGACGCAGCTCAGGGAGCGCCTCCGCCACCTCTCCCCCAAGACGGCACCCTGGCTCCAAGGCGTGCGGCCCCTAGACGTGACCCATCGCATCCAGCGCCCGCGCGACAAGATAGAAGCTGCCAAGAAATCCCTCGACCTCAAGAAGGTGCTCCCGTGCTTCCTGCACCAGCACGACAAGACTGCGTCCCTGCACCAGCACGCCAAGGCCCTGCACTGCCCCTCGCGGCAGTACGTAGGTACCAGCAAGAGCAAGCCCTACATCAGCAAAGGGCTCCGGTGACCACAGCAGGTTGCCGCGCCTTCACCACCGAGCTGTGTAGCGTCGCCTGGCCAGGCAAGATCAAGTCGGACCTGCCTCCTCTCTACGACGGCACTACCGACCCCGCGGAGTTCTTGCAGCTCTATGAGCTGGGCATCGAGGCGGCCAATGGAGACGAGAAGGTCATGGCGAACTGGTTTCCCATGGCGCTCAAGGACGATGCACGCACCTGGCTCCTGAACCTGCCTCCCGGCTCGATCTCCTCCTTGGACGAGATGCGCAGCCACTTCATCGCCAACTTCTAGGGCACTCGCAACCGCCCCCCGGCTGCGGGTAACCTACGCCGCATCAAGCAACTGCCTGGGGAGACCCTACAGAAATACATCCAGCGCTTCAACAGCGCCCGCCTCAAGATCCCCAAGGTGACGGACGAGGCCATCATCTCAGCGTTCTCTGATGGCGTCCACGACGTCAAGATGAAGGAGGAGCTTGCCATCCACGAGGAGCTGTGCACATCCCTGGAGCTGTTCAACCTGGCAACCAAGTGCGCAAGAGCTGAGGAAGGACGCCTCTCCCTCCTCTAGCTTCTAGTCACCGACCCAGAAGAGAAGAAGGCCAAGGCCAAGGACGTGAAGTGCAAAGGAGCCGCCATGCTCGCAGCAGAACCAGACACGAAGCGCGGCAGGGACCAGCCGGAGTCGTCAAAGGGCAGCCGACCGTTCTGCGCTTACCACAACCTCCACACCCACAACACCAATGAATGCCTAGAGCTCAGGGCCGTTCAAGAAGGACGCTTCGGTCGACGCCCCGAGCGCAACGACCGGGGCTACGGCCGAGGAGGAGGACGTGGCGGAGGACGATGGGACGAGCGTGGCCCTCGCTAGGAGTGGCATGACCGACCTCGTGAGGATCACTGGCAGGACCAGCCTCGCAAGGGCGCCTGGAGGGATCAGCCTCGTGAAGATCGCCCGCAAGGCAACGCAGGCCTTCCTCCTCTGCCATCGCCGCCAAGAAGGAATGATGACCATCACCAGGACAAGGGGGCTGGGGGCTTCCAGGAACCGTGTTCTATCGCTTGCATCTTGGGCGGAGCTCAGGCCCCAGCCTCTCAGCGCATGTTCAAGCAGTTTGCTCGCAAGGTGAATGCAGTCCTCCCCAAGCTCGAGGCCAAGCGCCCGCTAAGGTGGTCCAAGTGCACCATCACCTTCAGCTCAGCAGATCAGCTCAAGTGTGCGGCTACAGCTGGTGTCCTCCCAATGCTTTGTTCCCTAGTCATCAGCAACGTGCAAGTCACCAGGACCCTCATTGATGGCGGGCAGGGCTCAACATCCTGTCCGTCGAGATGTTCGACAACCTTCAAGTGCCATATGATCAGCTCTAGCCAACCAAGCCTTTCTCAGGAGTCACTGACGGCTCCACCACCCCGATAGAGCAGGTTCGCCTCCCTGTCACCTTCGGCCAGCGCGACAACTACCGCACCGAGCTCATCGACTTCGACATCGCCCGCATCCACCTACCGTACAATGCCATCCTCAAGTATCCAGCCCTAGCCAAGTTCATGGCGGTGATGCACCATGGCTACAACGTCCTCAAGATGCCAGGAAACGGCAGAATCATCACGGTCCCCTGCGAAGAAAGAGATGCGGTGTGCTCCCTCGAGCGCGCCTTCCAAGCTGCATCAATCGAGGACCCAGACAGCAGGGGCAAGAATCCTCCTGAGGTAGTCCCCAAGAAGAAGAAGACACCGCTCAGCTCAAGGCCTCGTGAGGTTGGCATCTCAGGAGGTGCTGTGTCAGGATCACCGCCCGCACAAGGGGCGCCTCCCTCCATCGCGTAGGAAGGCGTGCCCGCGCCCTCCTCGGGCAGGGCTCTGGGGCTCTCTTCTGGAGGGCCTCAGACTTTGCCAACATCACAAGGGAGGCGCTCGGGCACCAATTGGAGGCGTGCTTCGCGGCACGTTTCCCTCAGGAGGTTTTAGGGCGTGGAAGGCCCAACGTTTAGGAGTTCATCACCAAAACCACTCAGGAGCTTCAGGAAGCAAGAGCCATGCGCGGCGACCGCCGCTTGCCTAGCGTGGCCCCCATCCAGGTGAGGATGGTGGGCTGCGCATTTGCATCGACGTCCCAGGGCTCAACCGAGCCGCGTCTTAGGAGGGTCTCTGGCCTTCGCGCGTGGGACGCTGCGAGGGTCCGCCACACAGCTATGTTCGCATGCCTTTCGGCCTGCCGAACGCGGCTGCCACCTTCTAGCGTCACATGCAGAGCATTCTGGCGACCCAGGAGGCCAGGCACCACGCGGTCCTAGCGGAGATGGAGACGGTCCTCGAGGAGCCACCTAGACCCGCTGAGCCTCCCGAGGCTCAGGGCTTCGGTAGCTCGTGAGGAACGGCCTCTTCACTGCGCGTCTTCAGCTACTCCAACACCCCCTCCACAATGGAACCAGGTGATATCTTTCAAGTTCATTTCAGCTGGGAGCGCCCTCAGGGCCGCATCATTCCCAGGCCTTGTGGGTGTGTGATACGTCTCCAACGTATCTATAATTTTTGATTGTTCCATGCTATTATATTACCCTTTTTGGATGTTTATGGGCTTTATTTTACACATTTATATCATTTTTGGGACTAACCTACTAACCGGAGGCCCAACCCATATTGTTGTTTTTTTGCCCATTTCAGTATTTCGAAGAAAAGGAATATCAAACGGAGTCCAAACGGAATGAAACCTTTGGGAGTGTGAATTTTGGAACGAACCTGATCCGGAGAGCTTGGAGTGCAAGTCAAGAAGCTCCCGAGGGCCCCACGAGATAGGGGACCGCCCCCCTGTCTCGTGGGCCCCTCGGGCGGCCACCGACGTACTTCTTCCTCCTATATATACCTATGTACCCCGAAAACATCCGGGGGCACCACGAAACACAACTTCCACTGCCGTAACCTTCTGTATCCGCGAGATCTCATCTTGGAGCCTTCGCCGGCACTCTGCCGGAGGGGGAATCAACCATGGAGGGCTTCTACATCAACATCCTTGCCCCTCCGATGAGTTGTGAGTAGTTTACCACAGACCTACGGGTCCATAGTTATTATCTAGATGGCTTCTTCTCTCTTTTTGGATCTCAATACAATGTTCTCCCCCTCTCTTGTGGAGATCTATTCGATGCAAACTCTTTTTGCTGTGTGTTTTTCGAGATCCGATGAATTGTGGGTTTATGACCAAGTTTATCTATGAATAGTATTTGAATCTTCTCTAAATTCTTTTATGTGTGATTGAGTTATCTTGGCAAGTCTCTTCGAATTATCAGTTTGGCTTGGCCTACTAGATTGGTCTTTCTTGCCATGGGAGAAGTGCTTAGCTTTGGGTTCAATCTTGCGGTGTCCTTACCCAGTGACAGAAAGGGTTGCAAGGCACGTATTTTATTGTTGCCATCAAGGATAACAAGATGGGTTTATATCATATTACATGTGTTTATCCCTCTACATCATGTCATCTTGCTTAATGCATTACTCTGTTCTTATGAACTTAATACTCTAGATGCAGGCAAGAGTCGGTCGATGTGTGGAGTAATAGTAGTAGATGCAGGCAGGAGTCGGTCTACTTGCTATGGACGTGATGCCTATATACATGATCATGCCGAAATAATCTCATAACTATGTGCTTTTCTATCAATTGCTCGATAGTAATTTGTTCACCCACCGTAACACTTATGCTATCTTGAGAGAAGCCTCTAGTGAAACCTATGGCCCCCGGGTCTATCTCCTATCATATTTGCTTTCCATCTACTTTTATTTGGATCTTTACTTTTTGCATGTATATCATGAAATACCAAAAATATAATATCTTATCATACTATCTTTATTAGATCTCACTTTTGCAAGTGGCCATGAAGGGATTGACAACCCCTTTATTATGTTGGTTGCGAGTTCTCAGTTTGTTTGTGTAGGTGCGTGGGACTTTTGAGGAGCCTCCTGCTGGATTGATACCTTGGTTCTCAAAACTGAGGGAAATAGTTACGCTACACTTTCCTGCATCACCCTCTCCTCTTCGAGGAAAACCAACGCAAGCTCAAGACGTTGCAAGAAGGATTTCTGGCACCGTTGCCGGGGAGGTCTTCGCTCAAGTCAAGACATACCAAGTACCCATCACAAACCCATTTCCCTCGCATTTACATTATTTGCCATTTACCTCACATTTTCCTCTCCACCACTTCACCCTTGCCATTTTATTCGCCCTCTCTTTCCCAATCTCCTCCTCTCTTTTGCTTGCCTTTTGTTTGCTCGTTTGTTAGTGCGTTTACCTTGTCATCATGTCTAGTTCCTTATCCGCTCCTATGTCTCCCGAGTTTGAAGTTCTTCACTTCAAGCAAAGGACAGGATAAAATTTAAAAGATGCTTGGTATAGGATGATGGAATCTTATCGCAAGTGCATCCTAGAGGTGAACTTTAGAATTCTTCTTCGTAATTTTTATGTTGGGTTAAATATGACGCATAGACAACTCTTGGATTGCATTGCCAAGGGAAATTTCATTGAAATTGATCCTAGTATTGCGCATGAAATTATAGAGTATGAAGGGAAGTGGAAAGAACCTCCCGGATTCGAGCATGACTCCACTAAAAAACTGAAAATACAAGATGGCACTCGTTAGATCTATCTTTGCTTTTATGCCTAGCTAGGGGCGTTAAACGATAGCGCTAGTTGGGAGGCAACCCAATTTTTCTTTGCGTTTTCTGTTCCTGCTCCTGTTTAGTAATAAATCTTGCATCTACCTACTGTTTAGATGTGTTTTAATCTTTTAATTAGTGTTTGTGCCAAGTAGAACCTATAGGATAACCTACGATGATAGTTGATTTGATTCTGCTGAAAAACAGAAACTTTGCACGGACGAATATAATTTTGTTAAATCACAGGAATGTGATTTTGCATTGATTCTTTTTGATTATGTTCAATAAACAAATTTTCCAGGACTTCCTATTTGGGTAGGATATTTGGAGGTCCAGAAGTTTGCGTTAGTTACAGATTGCTACAGACTGTTCTGTTTTTGACAGATTCTGTTTTTCGTGTGTTGTTTGCTTATTTCAATGCATCTATGGCTAGTAATTTAGTCTATGAACCGTAAAGAAGTTGGAATACAGTAGGTTTAACACCAAATTAAATAAATAATGAGTTCATTGCAGTACCTTATGTGGTGGTTTTGTTTTCTTTCACTAACAGAGCTTATAAGATTTCCTGTTGAGTTTTGTGTTGTGAAGTTTTCAAGTTTTGGGTAAAGCTTTTATGGACTATGGAATAAGGAGTGGCAAGAGACTAAGCTTGGGGATGCCCATGGCACCCCAAGATATTCAAGAATAGCCAAAAGCCTAAGCTTGGGGATGCCCATGGAAGGCATCCCCTCTTTCGTCTTTGTTCATTGGTAACTTTACTTGGAGCTATATTTTTATTCGCCACATGATATGTGTTTTGCTTAGAGCGTTGTATATTATATTAGTCTTTGCTTTTTAGTTTACGACAATCATCCTTGCTGTACACACCTTTTGGGAGAAGCCTATTTGATTAGAATTTGCTAGAATACTCTATGTGCTTCACTTATATCATTTGAGCTTGATAGTTTTTGCTCTAGTGCTTCACTTATATTTTTTAGAGCACGGTGGTGTATTAATTTTGAAGAAATTGCTAGTATCTCATGCTTCACTTATATCTTTTTGAGAGTCTTTTAGAACAGCATGGTATTTGCTATGGTCATAAAGTTGGTCCTAGAATGATGAGCATCCAAGTTGGGTATAACAAAAACTATCATAGAAAAGTGAATTGGATGCTATGATCAACTTGATACTTGATAATTGTTTTGAGATATGGAGGTAGTGATATTAAAGTCATGCTAGTTGGGTGATTATGACATCAAAGAATGCTTGTGTTGAAGTTAGCAAGTCCTGTAGCATGCACGTATGGTTAAAGTCGTGTAACAAATTTGAAACATAAAGTGTACTTGGCTTGTGCATCCTTATGTGTGGCGGTCAGGGACGAGCGATGGTCTTTTCCTACCAATCTATCCCCCTAGGAGCATGCGCGTAGTGCTTGATTTTTGATGATTTCTAAATTCTTGCAATAGGTATATGAGTTCTTTTGACTAATGTTGAGTCCATGGATTATACGCACTTCTACCTTTCCACCTTTGCTAGCCTCTTCGGTACCGTGCATTGCCCTTTCTCACCTTGAGAGTTGGTGCAAACTTCGCTGGTGCATCCAAACCCCGTGATATGATACGCTCTATCACACATAAACCTCCTTATATCTTCCTTAAAACAGCCACCATACCTATCTATTATGGCATTTCCATAGCCATTCCGAGATATATTGCCATGCAACTTTCCACCGTTCCGTTCATCATTTTCATGACATACTTTACTTTTGTCATATTGCCATTGCATGATCATGTAGTTGACATCGTATTTGTGGCAAAGCCACCAAGCATTATTTTTAATACATGTCACTCTTGATTCATTGCACCATCCCGGTACACCGCCGGAGGCATTCATATAGAGTCATATCTTGTTCTAAGTTTCGAGTTGTAATTTTTATGTTGCAATCAATAGAAGTGTGATGATCATCATTATTAGAGCATTGCCCAAAAAAAGAAAAAAAAAGAAGAAAGGCCAAAAAAAAGAAAGGCCCAAAAAATAAAATAAAAAAAAGAGAAAAAAGGGGAAAAAGAAAAAAAAGAAAATAAATAAAAAGGGCAATGTTACTATCTCTTTTTCCACACTTGTGCTTCAAAGTAGCACCTTGTTCTTCACGTAGTGAGTCTCATATATTGTGCTTCAAAGTAGCACCACGTTTTTCATATAGTGGGTCTCCTAAGTTGTCTTTTTCATACTAGTGGGAATTTTTCATTATAGAACTTGGCTTGTATATTCCTACAATGGGCTTCCTCAAATGCCCTAGGTCTTCGTGAGCAAGCAAGTTGGATGCACACCCACTAGTTTTATTTTGTTGAGCATTGTTCTATAGCTCTAGTGCATCCGTTGCATGGCAATCCCTACTCCTCATGTTGACATCAATTGATGGGCATCTCCATAGCCCGTTGATTATCGTCGTCAATGTGAGACTTTCTCCTTTTTGTCTTCTCCACACAATCCCCATCATCATATTCTATTCCACCCATAGTGCTATATCCACGGCTCATGCTCATGTATTGCGTGAAGGTTGAAAAAGTTTGAGATTATTTAAGTATGAAACAATTGCTTGGCTTGTCATCGGGGGTATAGAAGTTGGGAACATCTTTGTGTGACGAAAATGAAGCATAGCCTAACTATATGATTTTGTAGGGATGAACTTTCTTTTGCCATGTTATTTTGAGAAGACATGATTACTTTGATTAGTATGCTTGAAGTGTTACTATTTCCTATGTCAATATGAACTTTTATTTTGAATCATTTGGATCTGAACATTCATGCCACAATAATGAAAATTACATTATGAATTATGCTAGGTAGCATTCCACATCAAAAATTCTCTTTTTATCATTTACCTACTCGAGGACAAGCTGGAATTAAGCTTAGGGATGCTTGATACATCGCCAATGTATCTATAATTTTTGATTATTCCATGCTATTATATTACCCCTTTTGGATGTTTATGGGCTTTATTTTACACATTTAGATCATTTTTGGGACTAACCTACTAACCAGAGGCCCAGCCCATATTGCTGGTTTTTTTCCTATTTCAGTATTTCGAAGAAAAGGAATATCAAACGGAGTCCAAACGAAATGAAACCTTCGAGAGCGTGATTTTTGGAACGAACCTAATCCGGAGAGCTTGGAGTGCAAGTCAAGAAGCTCCCGAGGGCCCCACGAGATAGGGGGGCGCCCCCCCCTGTAGGGCGCGCCCCCCTGTCTTGTGGGCCCCTCGGGTGGCCATCGACGTACTTCTTCCTCCTATATATACCTACCTACCCCGAAAACATCCGGGGGCACCACGAAACACAATTTCCACCAGCGTAACCTTCTGTATCCGCGAGATCTCATCTTGGAGCCTTCTCCGGCACTCTGTCGGAGGGGGAATCAACCACGGAGAGCTTCTACATCAACATCCTTGCCCCTCCGATGAGTTGTGAGTAGTTTACCATAGACCTACGGGTCCATAATTATTAGCTAGATGGCTTCTTCTCTCTTTTTGGATCTCAATACAATGTTATCCCCCTCTCTTGTGAGATCTATTCGATGTAAACTCTTTTTGCGGTGTCTTTGTCGAGATCCGATGAATTGTGGGTTTATGATCAATTTTATCTATGAATAATATTTGAATCTTCTCTGAATTCTTTTATGTATGATTGAGTTATCTTTGCAAGTCTCTTTGAATTATCAGTTTGGTTTGTCCTACTAGATTGGTCTTTCTTGCCATGGGAGAAGTGCTTAGCTTTGGGTTCAATCTTGCGGTGTCCCTACCCACTGATAGAAAGGGTTGCAAGGCACGTATTGTATTGTTGCCATCGAGGATAACAAGATGGGTTTATATGATATTGCATGTGTTTATCCCTATACATCATGTCATCTTGCTTAATGTGTTACTCTATTCTTATGAACTTAATACTCTAGATGCAGGCAGGAGTCGGTCGATGTGTGGAGTAATAGTAGTAGATGCAGGCAGGAGTCGGTCTACTTGTTATGGACGTGATGCCTATATACATGATCATGCCGAAATAATCTCATAACTATGTGCTTTTCTATCAATTGCTCGACAGTAATTTGTTCACCCACCGTAATACTTATGCTATCTTGAGAGAAGCCTCTAGTGAAACCTATGGGCCCCGGGTCTATCTCCTATCATATTTTGTTTCCATCTACATTTATTTGCATCTTTACTTTTTGCAGCTATATCATAAAATACCAAAAATATATTTATCTTATCATACTATCTTTATTAGATCTCACTTTCGCAAGTGGCCATGAAGGGATTGACAACCCCTTTATTATGTTGGTTGCGAGTTCTCAGTTTGTTTGTGTAGGTGTGTGGGACTTTTGAGGAGCCTCTTACTGGATTGATACCTTGGTTCTCAAAACTGAGGAAAAATACTTACGCTACACTTTGCTGCATCACCCTCTCCTCTTCGAGGAAAACCAACGCAAGCTCAAGACGTAGCAAGAAGGACTTCTGGCGCCGTCGCCGGGGAGGTCTTCGCTCAAGTCAAGACATACCAAGTACCCATCACAAACCCATCTCCCTCGCATTTACATTATTTGCCATTTGCCTCTCGTTTTCCTCTCCCCCACTTCACCCTTGCTGTTTTATTCGCCCTCTCTTTCCCAATCTCCTCCTCTCTTTTGCTTGCCTTTTGTTTGCTCGTGTGTTAGTGCGTTTACCTTGTCATCATGTCTAGTTCCTTATCCGCTCCTATGTCTCCCGAGTTTGAAGTTCTTCACTTCAAGCAAAGGGAAGTAGAAAATTTAAAAGATGCTTGGTATAGGATGATGGAATCTTATCGCAAGTGCACCCTAGAGGTGAACTTTAGAATTCTTCTTCGTAATTTTTATGTTGGGTTAAATATGACGCATAGACAACTCTTGGATTGCATTGCCAAGGGAAATTTCATTGAAATTGATCCCAGTATTGCGCATGAAATTATAGAGTATGAAGGGAAGCGGAAAGAACCTCCTGGATTCGAGCATGACTCCACTAAAAAACTGAAAATACAAGATGGCACTCGTTAGATCTATCTTTTCTTTTATGCCTAGCTAGGGGCGTTAAACGATAGCGCTAGTTGGGAGGCAACCCAATTTTTCTTTGTGTTTTTTGTTCTTGCTTCTGTTTAGTAATAAATCTTGCATCTACCTACTGTTTAGATGTGTTTTATCTTTTAATTGGTGTTTGTGCGAAGTAGAACCTATAGGATAACCTACGATGATAGTTGATTTGATTCTGCTGAAAACAGAAACTTTGCGCGCACGAATATAATTTTGTTAAATCACAGGAACGTGATTTTGGGTTGATTATTTTTTATTATGTTCAATAAACAAATTGTCCAGGACTTCCTATTTGGGTAGGATATTTTGAGTTCCAGAAGTTTGCGTTAGTTACAGATTGCTACAGACTGTTCTGTTTTTGACAGATTCTGTTTTTCGTGTGTTGTTTTCTTATTTCAATGCATCTATGGCTAGTAATTTAGTCTATGAACCGTAAAGAAGTTGGAATACAGTAGGTTTAACACCAAATTAAATAAATAATGAGTTCATTGCAGTACCTTATGTGGTGGTTTTGTTTTCTTTCACTAACAGAGCTTATAAGATTTCCTGTTGAGTTTTGTGTTGTGAAGTTTTCAAGTTTTGGGTAAAGCTTTTATGGACTATGGAATAAGGAGTGGCAAGAGCCTAAGCTTGGGGATACCCATGGCACCCCAAGATATTCAAGAATAGCCAAAAGCCTAAGCTTGGGGATGCCCCGGGAAGGCATCCCCTCTTTCGTCTTCGTTCATTTGTAACTTTACTTGGAGCTATATTTTTATTCGCCACATGATATGTGTTTTTCTTGGAGCGTCGTGTATTATATTAGTCTTTGCTTTTTAGTTTACCACAATCATCCTTGCTGTACACACCTTTTGGAAGAAGCCTATTTGATTAGAATTTGCTAGAATACTCTATGTGCTTCACTGATATCTTTTGAGCTTGATAGTTTTTGCTCTAGTGCTTCACTTATATTTTTTAGAGCACGGTGGTGTCTTAATTTTGAAGAAATTGCTAGTCTCTCATGATTCACTTATATCTTTTTGAGAGTCTTTTAGAGCAGCATGGTATTTGCTATGGTCATAAAGTTGGTCCTAGAATGATGAGCATCCAAGTTGGGTATAATAAAAACTATCATAGAAAAGAGAATTGGATGCTATGATCAACTTGATACTTGATAATTGTTTTGAGATATGGAGGTAGTGATATTAAAGTCATGCTAGTTGGGTGATTATGAATTCAAAGAATGCTTGTGTTGAAGTTAGCAAGTCACGTAGCATGCATGTATGGTTAAAGTTGTGTAACAAATTTGAAACATGAAGTGTACTTGGCTTGTGCATCCTTATGAGTGGCGGTCGGGGACGAGCGATGGTCTTTTCCTACCAATCTATCCCCCTAGGAGCATGCACGTAGTGCTTGATTTTTGATGACTTCTAAACTTTTGCAATAAGTATATGAGTTCTTTTCACTAATGTTGAGTCCATGGATTATACGCACTTCTACCTTTCCACCTTTGCTAGCCTCTTCGGTACCGTGCATTGCCCTTTCTCACCTTGAGAGTTGGTGTAAACTTCGCCGGTGCATCCAAACCCCGTGATACGATACGCTCTATCACACATAAACCTCCTTATATATTCCTCAAAACAGCCACCATACCTACCTATTATGGCATTTCCATAGCCATTCCGAGATATATTGCCATGCAACTTTCTGCCGTTCCATTCATCATTTTCATGACGTACTTTACTTTTGTCATATTGCCATTGCATGATCATGTAGTTGACATCGTATTTGTGGCAAAGCCACCAAGCATTATTTTTGATACATGTCACTCTTGATTCATTGCACCATCCCGTTACACCGCCGGAGGCATTCATATAGAGTCATATCTTGTTCTAAGTTTCGAGTTGTAATTTTTATGTTGTAATCAATAGAAGTGTGATGATCATCATTATTAGAGAATTGCCCAAAAAAGAAGAAAAAAAGAAGAAAGGCCAAACGAAAAAAAGAAAGGCCCAAAAAATAAAAGAAAAAAATAAAAAAGGAGAAAAGGAAAAAAGGAAAAAAAAGAAAATAAATAAAAAGGGCAATGTTACTATCTCTTTTTCCACACTTGTGCTTCAAAGTAGCACCTTGTTCTTCATGTAGTGAGTCTCATATATTGTGCTTCAAAGTAGCACCACGTTTTTCATATAGTGGGTCTCCTAAGTTGTCTTTTTCATACTAGTGGGAATTTTTCATTATAGAACTTGGCTTGTATATTCCTACAATGGGCTTCCTCAAATGCCCTAGGTCTTCGTGAGCAAGCAAGTTGGATGCACACCCACTAGTTTTATTTTGTTGAGCATTGTTTTATAGCTCTAGTGCATCCGTTGCATGGCAATCCCTACTCCTCGTGTTGACATAAATTGATGGGCATCTCCATAGCCCGTTGATTATCCTCGTCAATTAGAGACTTTCTCCTTTTTGTCTTCTCCACACAATCCCCATCATCATATTCTATTTCACCCATAGTGCTATATCCATGGCTCACGCTCATGTATTGCATGAAGGTTGAAAAAGTTTGAGATCATTTAAGTATGAAACAATTGCTTGGCTTGTCATCGGGGGTATAGAAGTTGGGAACATCTTTGTGTGACGAAAATGAAGCACAGCCTAACTATATGATTTTGTAGGGATGAACTTTCTTTTGCCATGTTATTTTGAGAAGACATGATTACTTTGATTAGTATGCTTGAAGTGTTACTATTTTCTATGTCAATATGAACTTTTATTTTGAATCATTTGGATCTGAACATTCATGCCACAATAAAGAAAATTACATTATGAATTATGCTAGGTAGCATTCCACATCAAAAATTCTCTTTTTATCATTTACCTACTCGAGGACGAGCAGGAATTAATCTTGGGGATGCTTGATACGTCTCCAACGTATCTATAATTTTTGATTGTTCCATGCTATTATATTACCCCTTTTGGATGTTTATGGGCTTTATTTTACACATTTATATCATTTTTGGGACTAACCTACTAACCGGAGGCCCAGCCCATATTGCTGGTTTTTTTTGCCTATTTCAGTATTTCGAAGAAAAAGGAATATCAAACGGAGTCGAAACGGAATGAAACCTTCGGGAGCGTGATTTTTGGAACGAACCTGATCCGGAGAGCTTGGAGTGCAAGTCAAGAAGCTCCCAAGGGCCCCACAAGATAGGGGGCCGCCCCCCTGTAGGGCGCGCCCCCCTTCTCGTGGGCCCCTCAGGCTGCCACCGACATACTTCTTCCTCCTATATATACCTACGTACCCCGAAAACATCCGGGGGCACCACGTAACACAACTTCCACCGCCGTAACCTTCTGTATCCGCGAGATCTCATCTTGGAGCCTTCGCCGGCACTCTGCCGAAGGGGGGATCAACCACGGAGGGCTTCTACATTAACATCCTTGCCCCTCCGATGAGTTGTGAGTAGTTTACCACAGACCTACGGGTCCATAGTTATTAGCTAGATGGCTTCTTCTCTCTTTTTGGATCTCAATACAATGTTCTCCCCCTCTCTTGTGGAGATCTATTTGATGTAAACTCTTTTTGCGATGTGTTTGTCGAGATCCGATGAATTGTGGGTTTATGATCAAGTTTATCTAAGAATAATATTTAAATCTTCTCTAAATTCTTTTATGTATGATTGAGTTATCTTTGCAAGTCTCTTCGAATTATCGGTTTGGTTTGGCCTACTAGATTGGTCTTCCTTTCCATGGGAGAAGTGCTTAGCTTTGGGTTCAATCTTGTGGTGTCCTTACCCAGTGACAGAAAGGGTTGCAAGGCACGTATTGTATTGTTGCCATGGAGGATAACAAGATGTGGTTTATATCATATTGCATGTGTTTATCCCTCTACATCATGTCATCTGGCTTAATGCGTTACTCTGTTCTTATGAACTTAATACTCTAGATGCAGGCATGAGTCGGTCGATGTGTGGTGTAATAGTAGTAGATGCAGGCAGGAGTCGGTCTACTTGTTATGGACGTGATGCCTATATACATGATCATGCCTAGATAATCTCATAACTATGCGCTTTTCTATCAATTGCTCGACAGTAATTTGGTCACCCACCGTATTACTTATGCTATCTTGAGAGAAGCCTCTAGTGAAACCTATGGCCCCCGGGTCTATCTCCTATCATATTTGCTTTCCATCTACTTTTATTTGCATCTTTACTTTTTGCATCTATATCATAAAATACCAAAATATATTTATCTTATCATACTATCTTTATTAGATATCACTTTTGCAAGTGGCCGTGAAGGGATTGACAACCCCATTATTGCGTTGGTTGCGAGTTCTCAGTTTGTTTGTGTAGGTGCGTGGGACTTTTGAGGAGCCTCCTACTGGATTGACACTTTGGTTCTCAAAACTGAGGGAATACTTACGCTACACTTTGCTGCATCACCCTCTCCTCTTCGAGGAAAACCAACGCAAGCTCAAGACATAGCAGTGCGCCCATGCAGCATGTATCCCTTTTGCTTATGTCTTTAGTTTACCTTGCTGGGGGCGCCCCTCGGGTTGCATCATCCCCAAGCCGCTCCGGCCTGACCCGGTGGCGTGTATCCATTCTGCGTTTATCTAAGCTGATTTGCCTTTCATGCCTAACCCGCCTGTGATTATCGCTTGTTCGGTTAACACCTACCACTGGAGCTGCTCACGCTGGCACGGTGCTTGCGCATGGGTCCGTCCCTGCAACGTCGACAAATCTGAGTGGTCGAGCTCTGGCCCGCGGTAGCACTGCAAGCGTCACCTCACCAGGCCCTCAGTGCCCTCACCTCTTTCTCGGAGCAACCAATGGCCAGTCGGCAATCGTAATGGCAACCGTGCTTTCCCCGTGCTGATTTACAGGAACCTCCTGAGGTCTATAGCGGGCAGCACCACGAGCTCTCTCTCTCTCTCTCTCTCATGTGATCCGCTTGCGCGTTAAAAGGGGGGCTCCTGAGCATCACGACTCAGGAGCTCTTACTGGCTCTCCAGCCCTCACCCCCTGGCCTTGACCACGGCATCATGACCTGGCATACCAGCGGCGGCTGAGCTCACTCGAGGGCCGGGACCTGAGGACGTAGAGCACGAAGGAGAGTGTGGGGGAGAAAGGGAAAGCTCGCGAAGGCCTAACCCAGCTACGTCCTAGATGCCAATGCACAAGTGTGGTGCAGCGCGAAGGAGCGACTCCATATTATCAAGATAAGTTTCACACCAGGAACAGCTAATCATGGCGATACGAAATCTTCACTTGATGCGGCTCTGTGACGGCAATGTTGCCTTCCTTTCTCACCTCTCGGTAGCTGCTTGCGCGCTAAAGGGGACCTCCTGAGCATCGCGCCTTAGGGGCTCTTGCTGGACTCGGGCCGCTCACCTCCTGGCCTTGACCACGGCATCGCGACCTGGCATACCAGTGATGGCTGAAGCCTTCCTGGGGACAGGGACCTGTCAGCATAGAGCACCAAGTCGTCGTGAGGTTAGAAAGGGGGAACCAAGCCGGAACAGGAGAAGCATTCGCGCAATTTCATAATAAGGATCACATCAGCAAAATACATCGCGGATCCTTTACATGCCCCCATGGGGTGTCTTTTTCTGATTCCTTGCAGGGAACAAAAGATGAGAATCCTAAGGAGCCCTAACTACCCCGCCTCCATGGCCGACGCCATCATCAACAATGGGCCACGAGAGGCCGGCGCCAACCCAATCCAGATAAGCTGCGACGACGGCCTGGTGCAACCGCCTTGCTCTGAGCACGGCGCGAGCTCGGGGGCACGTAGCTGTCGTCGCTCGTCTACGGAGTCACGAAGAGCTCGGGAGAGTCGCTGGATTCCCAAGCATCGCTGCTGCTACCAGAGGTGCCGTTGGGGGAGCGAACGGCAGGCCTGGCCCCTGCCATGTCGATGTCCCGACTGCCTCCTCTGGGGCAGCACTCCAGGCGGCGGCCTTCTGCGTCGAAGACTTTGAAGGACAATAAGGAGGAGCCATCGTATTCAAAATGAATCACGAGGGCGCCCTCCGTTCGGCAGACCCAGGCAACCTCGCCCCAGCCTCGGGTCATGAAGACTTTGCCCGGGGCAACGACTTCAACCTCCGCTCCGGTCGCCGGAGCACCACAGTCGGCATGATGTAGCCAAAGCTCGAGAGCCCCCCTCGGCGGCATCTCGGTGGCGAAGAACAAAGGGAAGTGGATCCAAGTGCTAGGAGGCATCGCCGTGTGCAGCACGAGCTCGCGGGAGGAGTCTGCGGCCTGGACTCCAGGAGCAACGGCGCGCGCTGCCACAGCTCGTCGACCGCGCCTGCGGCATGGGGCGGCATCGCTCGCCATCCCTTTCTCCAGGGCCCGCGTCCTAGGCATATAGGGGTAGTGTAAACCTAGGAGATGGCTGCTCACACCAAGGCCTCATCATCTCCAGCCTCGCTACCTCGTCGCGGTGACGTGGGACCGGCCGTTTCTTCGGCGGGAGCGGGTCGGGTCCCTCCCAGGGGGCCTTCCCTTTCTCTTCGCCGAGAACCTGCGGATCTGTGCGATTGGCGTTGAGGATGGAGATGGAGCAAGGAAGAAGGAGTAGTTGGAGCAAGAAGAGATGCACAACAGGGGCTCTCGCCCCTCCCTATTTATAGTCCCTAGGAGGCCAACTGTCGACCTCCATGATCACAGGTAATGATGTCTCTTTTTGCATGCAGCAGGGACTCATCAAATCGGGCAGTTGCCGAGGCAGCGGGGGGAACCGGAGACGCCCACATCCAATCAGTCGCCACGTGGCAACCACGGCCGCAGGCTATTGGGGCCCGCAGCGCTCCGCACTTGCTCTTTGGCTTCGCTGCTAAGCCAAGTCCGAGCGCGCCTTGGGCCGGAGGGCTACTGTCGGCGTTCTGGGAATGGGGGTCACCAGACTTGCCTGCCTACGGCCTGCAGCGTGGCTCAATCGATGGCCCAGCGTGGCCCGTCTCCATCATCCAAACGCTCAAGACCCTCGCGAGGGGCCAAGCCTCGCGGGGCGGACGACACAAGACCCCCTCAGGGGCTGGCTCACCAGGCAGGCTTGCGAAGAGGCGAAGAGATCAAGGCGAGCGGTACCTCACGAGGTGCCCATGACGCAAGCCATGACGATCAAGACCAGGCGGGCGCCAGCCCGCGCAGTGTCCTCGTTTCCTCTTTGGTGCAAAGGGGGCAAGCGCAGGCGCGGAGTACCGAGGCATCGGGCAAAGGTTTCCATATCGGTGCAACAAGACCAAGACCAGCAGAACGACATGACGGAGGTCACTATGGAGCCCAAGATGGCGTCATCACCAGCACCTTTGGCAGGTGAAGACCACCTTTAGTCAGGATAGCTTGTACTAGATGTCCCCTTTCAAAATGTCCGTTGTTGGATCCCTTCCCGCTCAATATTTGGGAAGAGGACCAGGGCCTCTATAAATAGGGCTAGCCACCACCATAGAGAGGACGGATAGATTCCTCCTCAAGCACACCACCAACCACAAGAACACCTTTCCTGGCGAGGCTGTTCTTCCCCTGTACTGTTCATCATCAGCCCAAGAGGCAATCCACCACCACACACAGGAGTAGGGTATTACACCACAACTGTGGCCCGAACCTGTATAAATCTTGTGTCTCTTGTGTTGTTCATCGATCTAGCTTAGAAACCATGGCGAGCCTGAGGGCGAGATTCGGTAGGAGGAGATCTTCGTGCGCACCCCAGAGTTCGAACCTTAAGGGTTTTACCGGAACCCGAGATTCGACAATGGCATGCGCGGGGATCGAGGAGGCTGAAAAATGGATATGTGACAGCACAGACGCCTCGATTTTCGAATATTCATTAAAAGCGAAGGCATATTAAGATTTGTACTTTGTGTGATATTAATGTGATATGACGTCATGGCGGCTTACCGCAATTCTATGAGTTGACGTCATGATGGGTTATAAGATCCCGCAAGGACATATGAGGAAAGATTTTTTTTTCTAAGTGTTGAAGATTGATATGAACAAGTTCACATCAACCTGGGGCCTAATGTCGGGGATATAACTATTGGGTATGACCCGCCCAGGAGGGGCCGGGTCATATCACCGGCGGTTCATAATGAGAAGGCCCATGAAGGTGTTGAAGATGGCAGTTCATGAAGCTAGCTTACTGAAGGCCCAAGACCCAGAGCAGGCTTGAGGCCCACGGGCTTAAGCTGCCATATGTTAACTTGTATGTTAAGGAAAGTGTAATTCCGTCACCGAGGCGGACACATTGTGTATGAGCCGGCTGGGACTCTGTAAGCCGCCGGGCATCAGCCTGTGTATAAAAAGGGGTGACCCGACAGCGGTTTATGGCAAGAGACAACAAGTCGAGAACTAGGTCAAGCGTATTCGCTCCCTGGCAATCGAAACCCAAGCAATACAACCTAAGAAGGAGTTGGCCTTTACGTAGTTGTTAGGAGCCGAACCTGGGTAAACTCGATGTGTCCATTGTCCCGTTTTAACCCCTTCAAGCTAACCTCGTAGCTATGGCTCCACACCTAAGTCCTCATGCTAGGGCATCTACCGTGACAATTCCAAGACACTACCCCTCCCTCGCTTGAAACCATTGGTAGGTCGCGTCATCGCCGCTGCCGTCGCTTCCATCGACAACCTCTGCATGTGTGCTGGGAGCTCGAGGAGCCAATGGCCCACAAGAGGTTTATCGTAGCCTCTTTGCCCGACATCGGGCGAGGTGACTGCCGAGGTGTCCCCGTCATCCTCCGCAGGCTCTTTATGGAGCCTCTGTCGCCGGTTGCCCGATCCGCCCGCCGCCGAGCCCCTCCACCCGTTTGTGGACTTCCTCGTCCTCCCTCAGGCCCGGCCACCGATGTGGTCCTACCTCGGGGCCCGGCAGCGGCGGTAGGGGATGTGGGTAGCCTTGATTACAGATCAGGAGACCCACACCCGCCGGTGTCTCGGTAGCTTCCACACGTCCGAGCTCGCGACTATGGAGTACGGCCATTGGCAGGTCCGCTACTACGGCGCGGCGGCTAGGCTCAATTTTCCCTTTGGCACATGTCCGGTCGACCTTGTCCCATCGGAACCAGAGGTGGTGAGCTTGGCTATAGCGCGGGAGGACCGCGAGGCGAGGGAGCGCCTCGAGGCCGAGGCCGCCGACGAGGCCTACATGCAAGAGCTCCGCTGTTAACACCCGGAGCTCGTGGAGGTGGAGCGGATGATCTTTTCCAGCATGGAGGTTGGCAATGTGATCGTGCTCTCCTCCGATGATGAGGTCAAAGGCGACAAGGACGGCAAAACGAAGGGCGTCAAGGTGGGCGGCGAGGACGAGGAGATCGACATCGACGAGTGGAGGAGTGTTTTCCCCAATGAACCTGATGATAGCACAGGCCCGGACCCGGCTCGTGGCACACCGTACCTGATGTGGAAGGATTGGCTCGACCTCCCATTCGACCGAAAGTAGTTTAGTTTAGTTTAAATTTATGTTTTATGTTCGGTTATGCAAAACTATCAATGTTTAGGTTTTAATGCATGCTACTTTCGGTTGAACTTGCTTTGAACTTGGTCAAATTGAAGTTTACAACATTAAGTTAGGGGGATCGACTAGAAACGGCCAAAAATTGCTGGAGTATATATATACTCCACTAAGGGTTTTACTCCGTTAACTTTTAGGGGATTGTCTAGAGATGGCCTTATGCCATGTTTATTTCAGTTATTGACAATGTGATGCTGTATATATGCAACTATTTACTGTGCAGTTCAATTTCATCAATAACAGTTTAACAATACCACTATGAATTAAGATATTTGGTTGTTGTTAAAGATGTTGCAGTTAACACGCCTTTCCATTTTTTAACAATAACTAGTGTACTTTAGACCTGCACACTGAAGCTATCATTTGTAGATTAGGTTGTCTACCATGGATATATTTGGTTGATGTTTAGCCTGTTGTGCTTAACATGCCTTTAGATGTACTCACACGGGACAATATTGGGAACAGCTGATGTTTTCCATTGAGGTTAGTTTCATCCCATTGCTTATATATACTCACTATTTAGGATATCGGTAGGTGGTACCATATAGCCCGGGGGCTGATGAGGGATTAATCATCGAATCGGACATTTCACTAAATATATTTGTAACCCATTTATCGATAGGTGAACTAGGGCCATATTTAATATATCTAAGGCTATAGCAACATGCGTTGTACTGAATGACTAAAATGTAATCCCAGGCTACATAGGAAGAAGGAAGAGTGGTACATTTAAGTTCTGACGATGTGTAGATATACATGTAATAAGATCTTATATAATGGGACGACGGGAGTGTTGTACTACATCATTGTGCAATTGTTGTTTAGCTTCTAATATTTACTTGGTGCTTTTAGGTACATAAGTCATTGCCAAAGATCCATGCTTCAACCCTTTCTGCGTATGGGGCAACGAGATATTCATGAACCAACATCAAGTGAGGAAACCGATAAAGATTATTATTAAAATGGGTCAAAAGATGTCAACCGAACTATTTGTTTACACTTTATGCAAGACAACAATGAACTGTAGGATGGTAAGTAAGAACTCTGTAGCCTTCTTTTTACCGCCCATAATGAATTGTGTTAGATGACAATGTCTGGATTTTTTTTCCTCTGAAGTGGTTCCCGAAGCATATTACTCAAGATTACCTCTCAACCTACATGATTGGCGACCGACCATCACATGGGGTTGGACTACATTCGTGCTTGCCTTATGCATGGAGGAGAGAACAATAGGGGCATTCCGCTTCACCTTGTTCAGCAGCCAGCATGTTTCTCGCCTCTTTCTTTACCATCTTTAATAGTACAAGTATAAAACCCTGGTTCATCCTTCTTTATTTGGTGCTTATGTAATTCTTTTTTGATGTAATTCTTGAACATATATGTACCTGTGAATGGAATAATGCATTGGTTGTTGAACCTGATGGATATGAATGAAGTTATAGCCTAATTTCAAATTGAAATTCGGTACAATTTTAAATAGCAGCAATTAAATTAGGGTGAAAATACGCTCTGCGGGTCATTACGGTGCAAACGGTCTATAAAGCATAGCGTGTGTGATACACCTCATAATTTGAAACAGTTCATGGAGAGGAAACATGTGTAACGATGCACACAGTTGTCGTTTCCAAAGCGCATGTGATGTCAGACAATATCACAAACGGTGCGAGAAAAGTAAATGTGTGTGATTGTTGCCTTACCGTACACGCTTTACAATCATGAACTATTTGTGATGTGGCACGCATCATAAATGTAGAACCAGTTTGGTATGTGCCTGGAAAAATCTCGTGCATGGACTATGCCTGGACTGCGCCTGGTATAAGGTAAAACCACAGAAGTCCAACTGCGATGGTAATGCAAGCACAAACGAGTAGCAAGGATGGAGCATTTGGGATACATGCCGGCAACGCATACACTTAGTTATCTAAAATGTATGCATTGCTACTCCCTATCCCTGACGGTTTTTGGATCGTGTGGGAAGGACCACCCCCTATTGCCCACACTCACTAGGCAGCGGTTTAAAATGCCATTGCGAAAAGGGGTTAAAAACCGGTTGCATAGCAGCTCGCTATACCAGTGACTAGTCACCCACAGGTACCAACCTATGGTTTTGATGCAAAGATTGAACACAAGAGATCAGCTAGGGTTTGAGATGAGATGGTGTTGTTGAAGATGTTGATGAAGATTGGCCTCCCAAAGATGAGAGGGTTGTTGGTGATGACAATGGCTTCGATTTCCCCCTCCCAATGGAATCGCTCCACCAGAGGGCGAAAGTGCTCATGCCCAAGTTCCGCCTCGAGACAGCGGCGTTCCGTCCCAAAAGTCCTCTCCTGATTTTTTGTCTAGGTCAAAAGACTATGTACCAGAAGATGGGCACCATAGGTGGGCCTGGGCCCCCACTACCCACCAGGGCGCCTGGAGGGGCTGGTGTGCCCTGTTGCCTCGTGGGCACCTGGGTGGCCCCTCTGGTATTTATTTTCTCCAATATTTATTATATATTCCAAAATAAATCTCCATGAAATTTCAACTCATTTGGAGATGTGCAGAATAGGTATCTCTAACATAGCTTTTTCAGTTCCAGAATTCCAGTTGCCAGTATTCTTTCTCTTTGTGTAAACCTTGCATATTATGAGAGAAAAGGCATTAGAATTACTCCAAAAAGTGTTAAAATGCATAAAATCACGATAAATAACAATAGGAAAACATGATGCAAAATGGATGTATCATCGCTCCGAACCTTCTTGATCTTCACTTCAAATTGATTTTGGGTTTTTCTAGCACCTGTGACTTGTCATCAAGAAAGAACACCCACATAAATCTTCACAAATCATCAACAATGACCAAGATGAAAGAGTTACCGCCAATGCTCTTGTAAGCATTGGGACCGAAGAGATCCATATGGAGTAGCTCAAGTGGTCTCCTCGTGGTCATGATGTCCTTCACGGGATGAATCCCCCCAACTTGTTTTATTGCTTGGCAAGCACAAAGTCTATCTTTGTCAAATATAACATCTTTATCACCAAGGATATGATCTCCTTTAACAAGCTTATCAAGATTTCGCATGCCAACATGTCGTGGCCTTCTATGCCATAGCCAATCTTTAGAAGATTTTTGCAATAAGACATGTACGAGGTTGGGCTCTTTTAGTGAAATCAACAATGTATAGATCACCTCTACTGATACCGGTAAAGACCATATAATGATTATCTCAACGAAACACTTGGCAATCTACTTCGGTAAATAGAACGTTGAAACCAAAGTCGGCTAGTCTAAATACAGCTTGAAGATGATGACCCCCTCTCCCGCCTGCCAGTGGGCCCGCGGCCACACCCGTCAGCCACTGTAGGTGCTGGTCACCCCCGCCCGTCGGGTTAAGTCGAGGCGTACTCCATAAAGTAAATTACCGCTTAGCTGAAAGCATATTGGGCAAAATAGGCCTTTTGCGTCACCCGTGCGATGCAGTTGGACTTGGCCAATGTGCTCAGTAGCAGTAGCGGCAGTTTCGGCCCGAGCCGACCCAGTGCAAAAGTGCACTTTCTCGTTTATCTGTGGATTAACTGGCTAGGACCCATATGCAGATAAAATAATTGTAGAAAGGTCCTTGGTAGAAAAACCATCATATATATTCACTCGTAACTCCGAATTAGGTGATTCCAAAGCCCATGTTCTCTATTCATTGAGCCTATTCCGATGGTATCATTTTCATCATGTTCTAACATTCTGAAAATGACCATTTTACACCTGCCCTATATTCAGCTCCTCCGAAAGAGAAACTTTTCTGGAGAATTTTTCCGCGAGATGATCATACTTCTTCTCGGTGAATCCATCCACCCCAGGCAAGCCACATGCTCCATTTACATGATTGCAATGCAATATCATGGTTTTACTTAATAACCTTGATTAAAATTTTCATTGGCTAATATGATTCATTCATGGCATTTCTTGGAGTGATATTTGGCCTTGCTACTGCCATGATGATGCTTGGATTTCTAGGACTAATGCTTTGAAGATTGGGGATGCCATGTTGTCATTGGATTACTAGGAACAATAGTTATGATTTTTTATGATCATATTGCACATTATAGCTATTGGAGTATTATTGGATTTGATTGATATCTTATTGTTTGGTTCTGATCATTCGCTTCAATCTTGATAATTGTCATAGTAGCATCATTGTCTTTGCATTCATCATGATATTAGTACGTGCTACCCTTGGAGTTTATTATGCTTCAGTCATATTATTCTTTGGATGATATTATTATGACTTGGATTACAGGTTGATATATGATACTGGAGTAACCGTTATCATATATATCTTGGGGATAAACTTTGTCATTCCGTTGGTCAGGTGCCACCGAAACGAGCTCACTAGTGCAGCCACACTTGCCTGGACGGGGAGGCCCTAAATTCAATCTATTGTCATGCCTCTTGCCGGTGCCTCCAATTAGGGAAGGTTATGGGTGTGCGCTACCCTGATCAGGTAGGCGGCCATAAGCCTTGTGTGCCCAAGTTGTGTTGTACTCGGGTGTCCCCGTTCGGGACATTTTTGTTTTCTGCCATGACGGTGGCTGGCCACGAAGGTGGCAGATGTCACGTGGTGACATCGGGGCCACCCATGATATAGCCCAAAGGGGAGTTTGTCGGAGTGGTCGAGAGAGTGTCATGCAGTAGATTGGTTTTGTCGGAATATCATTGGTCCACCCGAGTGGGAGCACGAGGCCATGATTTTTGTGGTGTGGGTACAGTATACTAACCTCTGCAGAATGCACAAACTATTGATAGCCGCATCCTCGGTCATGGACATAGTTCGTACAAGGTCACACCGTTCGATCAACACACACGGTGACGGAATGACTTATAAGATGATTATTTATCTTTATATGTGAGCAGTAACAGTTTGGCAGGATGCTGATGATGATGTTGAGATGATCTTGGGGATGATCATTCAGTTGTGATGTGATCATGCGGTGATCACGAGGAGGTATTGATCATGAGGTGATTGAGGTGATATATTGCTTGGCCGGATAGCCAAGAGTGAGGTGGTTCATATGACCCAAGATGTTGGTTCAGCATTAATTCTAGCTTTACCATATCATGATTAATATTTTTTTTCCTCCTCATAGTAGTTGATAATACCTTAACATGTAAATGATATGTTTTTGTCTTGCCTTGATGCTTTTGGTTGTTGTGAGCTTGCAAGTACATTCAAAGTATTTTGCAGGTGATGTCGGGATTGATTGCTTGACGGGGATTCCGAGTGTGCGAGCTAGACCGTGTCCCAACCAGAGTCCTTGCACAGTGGAGTTCATCACTTTTGTCGTTGTTTCACTGCTACAAGTTGTTCCGCTGCTAGCATAGAGCTACCTTAGCAGGCATAGTGTCGTTGTGCTGATGTAATTATTTGTAACATCAGGCCCTTGTACCCTTATCTTTTGTAATAAGAGATGATTTGTTCTATGCCAAGTAGTCTCGTATTCCAGAAGACTTGATCAGTAGGCTAGAATACGGGGTGTTCAGGTTCCTCTGAGCTGGGGTGCCACATTTCTGCACCAAGCCTTCACATCTTTGGAAGAGAAATTTGTGGCACTGCCCATAATTATACTATGAGGGGCACCATAATGGTGTACCCCGCCAGAGACAAATTCTAGGACCTGTGTTGCCTCGATTTTTGTGATCGGCTTTGCTTCGATCAACTTTCTGAATTTATCTACCATGACGAGTAAGTATTTCTTTTTGTGCGGGCCCCTTTAAGAAGGCCGGCCATGTCAAGCCCCCACACTACAAAAGGCTAGTTAATAGGAATAGTCCGAAGAGCATTGGGGGGCATGTGACTTTAGTTGGCAAAAATCTGGCAGCCGAGGCACCGTTGAACCAAAGTTTTCGCGTCCTCTTTGGTGTAGGACAATAAAATGCGGCTTAGAAGGCTTTACTAACTAAAGGCCTAAGCTGCGGCGTGATGGCCGCTCATGCGGGAGTAGATTTCTGCAAGGAGTTCGCGTCCTTACTCTTCGGCTATACACCTATGGAGGACACGTGTGATGCTTCTTTTATATAGCACACCTTCATGTACCCGATAGGACTTTGATCGGTTAATTATTCTCCGTGCTTCGGTTTTGTCTAGTCGATGGTCTAGGGGGTCTCGGCCTAGCCGGTCTAGTCATGGGCCGGACTGACGACCCATTGACGAGGAAGGACTCCGAAGGCCTCTAACCCGTGGCATGAGCATATCGGGGTTAACTAAGGACTTGGCGTGTACTCCAAGTATTCTTTGAACTTCCCGATATTTATAATCCTAGGACTAAAAAGATTATTATCCATATGCATGGAGTTGACTATAATCCGAGAAGAGAGGGACATCTTTGCCTTTTATAAAATACATTTTGAGCATCCTCCAATATGTGATATCCTTCATGAAAAAGACACCATACATAGTTTGGAATCTAATGATTACTTTTCTTATGGTGAGAATATTAGAAAGAGAGTTCCTTATGCTGAATTAATTAAAACTTTGTACCACAATACTTGTGATAAATTTGAGTGGATCACTAAGGGAATTGATGAAGGGTTTAGTGATGAATGGTTTGAAAGTATGTCTAGGGATCCCATTGATGATGAAATACATGTTTTATAAGAGGATTTCTATGGTGATGATTTCGAGTTTGAAGTAATGAATGTTAAAGTTACTGAACAAAGTCCCTTCAACTATTTAAGTTCTCCTACTAGAAAAGTAGAACATGAGAGTGGGTAATTAATGTGGAAAGTTCTTGAAGATTTAATTAAAAAGGATTTGGAAACTAAAGATGACAATACTTGAAACAATGACTTACGCCTAGCTAGGGACGTAAAACAATAGCGCTTGTTGGGAGGCAACCCAATAGTTATCTTCAATCTTTGCTTTTACTTTCTGCTATTGTGTGTTAACAAAAGTTTTGCTATTGTTATGATTGTGTTTTTATGTTTTAATTAGTGTTTGTGCCAAGTAAAGCCTTTGGGATGATTTGGACAATAGTTGACTTGATTCTGTGGAAAAACAAAAAAGTTTTGCTTCCAGTGCAGAAAATTCTATAATTTACTGGAATTTGATAATTTCCTGAAATTTTCACACATGATTGATATAAAAATTACACATGTTGTACTAGTTTTTTAGAATTTTTAGAGTTGCAGAATTATGGTATTGTTCAAATCATTACAGACTTTTCTGTTTTAGATAGATTCTGCTTTCATTGCATAGTTTGCTTGTTCTAATGATGCTATGGATTATATTGGGGGGTATAAGTCATGGAGAAGTTAGAATATAATAGGTATTATGCAATAATAAAATATGAATGTGTTCATAACAATACTTAAAGTTTATGATTTGTCTATTATATTAATAAAGCTCACGAGGTTTCTGTTGAGTTTTGTGTGCAGTTTTGTGTGCTAAAATTTTGAAGCTTTGGGTGGAGTCATGCCATGTTAACATGATAAAATAAGGAGGGATAACATTCATTAAGAATCATGTATTTTAAAAACGTAATGATTATGTTACTTATATTCATGGATATTATTATGTTGATATTATTACTTCATCGTTTGTCATTAATATATCGTAAAGAGATTACATGATACACATGTTAGGTAGCATTTCACATCAAAAATTCCGTTTTTATCATTTACCTACTCGCGGACAAGTAGGAATTAAGTTTGGGGATGCTGATACGTCGCTAATGTATCTATAATTTTTGATTATTTCATGCTATTATATTATCAATCTTGGATACTTTATATGCATTTTATACTATTTTCTATCATTTTTGGGAACCAACCTATTAACCCAGTGCCTAGTGTCAACTGTTGTTTTCTCCTTGTTTTTGGTTTTCCAGAAAATCAGTACAAAACGGAGTCCAAATGCTATGTAACTTTTTGATGATTTTTTTCTGGACATATGAGACCTTAGAAGCTTCAGGAGGAGACCAGAGGATAAACGACGAGACGGCAAGGCAACATGTGGCACCCTCATGGCTTCGTCTGATCTAATTTTGCTTCTATAAATTCTCTAATATTGAGAAACCAATTGGGAGCCACCCAATACACTTTTTCCGATGAAGCAAACTTTTGTTCTTCCATGATCCCATCTGGAGGCCTTTTTTGATACTCTGCCGGGCAGAATCGATCATGGAGGGCTTCTACATCATCTTTGTTGTCTTCCAATGATGCGTGAGTAGTTTACCACAGACCTACGGGTCGATAACTAGTAGCTAGATGGCTTCTTCTCTCCCTTTGATCTTCAATACAATGTTCTCCTCGATCTTCTTGGAGTTCTTTCTGGTGCAATCTACTTTGCAATGTATTTGTTTGGATCCGATGAATTGTGAGTTTATGATCAGATTATTCGTTCAAAGTAACTGAGTCTTTCCTGAACTTTATTATGCATGATTATGATAGCTTTGTATTTCTCTTCGATCCATCCGTTTTGTGTGGCCAACTTGATTGATTTATTTTTAGTGGGAGATCTGCTTTGTAATGAGTTCATTGTGGTGTCCTCACCCAATGACAGCAGAGGTAGTGAGGCACGTATCATGTTGTTGCTATTAAGCGTAAAACGACTGGGTTTATTCATGTTGATTGGGTTTACTTTGTCTACATCATGCCATCTTTCTTAAAGCGTTACTCTGTTTGTCATGAACTTAGTACCATAGATGCATGCTGGATAGCGGTGGATTGGTGGAGTAATAGTAGTAGATGCGCGCAAGAGTCGGTATACTTCTCATGGACGTGTTGCCTATATGTGTGATCATTTCCATGAATAACGTTATAACTATGCGCTTTTCTATCAATTGTCCAACTGTAATTTGTTTACCCAACATATGTTATGTGTTCGAGAGAGAAGCCTTGATACGTCTCCAACATATCTACTTTTTCTCATGCTTTTCCTCTTGTTTTGGACTCTAATTTGCATGATTAGAATGAAACTAACCCCGGACTGACGCTGTTTTCAGCAGAACTACCATGGTGTTGTTTTTGTGCAGAAATAAAAGTTCTCGGAATGGAACGAAACTTTTCGAGGATTTTTTATATCAATAATAAGAATTTCTGGAGCCAAGACATGTAGGAGAGGGGCACCTGGGTGGGCACAACCCACCAGGGAGCGCCGCCCTCTCCTGGCGCGCCAAGTGGGTTGTACCGACCTGGTGGCCCTGCAGACGACCCCCTTGATACCATAAAATCACATATTTCTAGAAAAAATCAGGGAGAAAGAATTATCACGATCCACGAGATGGAGCCGCCGCCAAGCCCTATTCTTCCTCGGGAGGGCACATCTGGAGTCCGTATGGGGCTCCGTAGAGGGGATCTTTGTTCTTCGTCATCACCAACCCATCTCCATAGCCAATTCCATGATGCTCCCCCCCCCCGGGAGTGAGTAATTCCTTCGTAGGCTCGCTGGTCGGTGAGGAGTTGGATGAGATTCATCATGTAATCGAGTTAGTTTTGTTAGGGCTTGATCCCTAGTATCCACTATGTTCTTAGATTGATGTTGCTATGACTTTGCTATGCTTAATGCTTGTCACTTTGGGCCCAGGTGCCATGAACTCAGATCTGAACCGTTTATAAATTCATCATTATATCCATGTTCTAGATCCAATCTTGCAAGTTATAGTCACCTACTACCGTTATGACCTGACAACCCCGGAGTGACAACAACCGGGCCCACTCTCGGTGATGACCGTAGTTTGAGGAGTTCATGTATTCACTATGTGTTAATGATTTGTTCCAGTTCTCTATTAAAGGGAGGCCTTAATATTCCTTAGTTTCCAATATGGACCCCGCTGCCATGGGAGGGTAGGACAAAAGATGTCATGCAAGTTCTTTTAATAAAGCATGTATGACTATTTACGGAATACATGCCTACATTATATCGATGAACTGGAGCTAGTGCCATATCACCCTAGGTTATAACTGTCACATGATGAATATCATCCAAAAAGTCACCGATCCAATGCCTATGAATTTATCTTATATTGTTTCTCCTAAGTTACTATTGTTGCTACTGCTATCGTTACTGCTACAAATTACTGCTATCACTGTTACCGTTACCGTTGCTGGTGTCACTACTATCAAAACTATCAAACTACTTTGCTAGTGATTACTTTGCTGCAGATAATTAATCTCCAGGTGTGGTTGAATTGACAACTCAGCTGCTAATACCTTCAAATATTCTTTGACTCCCCTTGTGTTGAATTTATAAATTTGGGTTAAATACTTACCCTCAAAAACAGTTGCGATCCCCTATACTTGTGGGTTATCAAGACCTTTTTCTGGCACCATTGCCAGGTAGCATAGCTATATTTGCTGAGTCACTTGGGATTATTATCAATCTATGACTATGAAGAATCTGAAGGATCCAAAGACTAAGATATTTCCCTCAAGTACGAAGGGTAAGAAACTGCCATCTAGTTCAGCTTTAGATTCACCTTCTGTTATGAGTAAACTTGCAATACGACCACCACATGCTATTAATTCTGACATGTCGCAAGTTATTGATGATGCTACTTCTACTATGAATGATGCTTATGATGATGCTAGTACCATGCTCGATAATGATGATGTGCCACTTGGTGAATTTCTTGATGAACAAATTGCTAGAGTAATACAACATGATGTTGTTCAATCTAATCATGAGCTTGAAACAAAAACTCCAGAAACACTTGCTAGAGCTAGCCCTCCTAGATATGAACTGACTAAGGTACCGAAAGGCTATGTTATGAGTGAAGAGGAAACTAGAGATATTCTTGCTTGTAAGGATAGAGATGATCTAGAGAAATTATTACTCAAGTATAAAGAAAAATCTCTGAATACTAGAATGAAATGTGATCCTGAGTTTGCTACTTCACCTATTGTTATTGCTGATAAGGATTATGAATTCTCTGTCGACCCAGAGTTAATCACTTTGGTTGAATCTGATCCTTTCCATGGTTATGAAACTGAAACTGTTGTGCCACATCTTACTAAGTTGAATGATATAGCCACCCTTTTTACTCATGATGAGAAAACTCGATACTACTTTATCCTCAAATTATTTCCTTTCTCATTAAGGGGTGATGCTAAAGCTCAATACAATACTCTTGCTCCTGGTTGTGTGTGTAGTCCCCAGGATATGATTTACTACTTCTCTCAAAAATATTTTCCTGCTCATAAGAAATAAGCTGCCTTACAGGAAATATTTAACTTTGTGCAAATTGAAGAAGAGAGTCTCCCACAAGCTTGGGGGAGGCTTCTCCAATTGCTTAATGCTTTGCCTGATCATCCTCTTAAGAAAAATGAAATACTTGATATCTTCTATAATGGACTAACTGATGCTTCTAGGGACTTCCTAGATAGTTGTGCTGGTTGTGTTTTCAGGGAATGACCTACTGCTCAAGTTGAAGAATTATTGAATAACATATTGAAAAATTAAGATGATTGGACTATTCCTGAACCACCGCCTAACCCCACTCTGAAGAAGAGGGGTATATTATATCTCAATCTTGAAGATATGCAAGAGGCAAAGAAATCTATGAAGGAAAACGGTATAAAAGCTGAGGATGTTAAAAATTTACCTCCTATTGAAGAAATACATGGGCTTGATACACCACCACTGCCTAAGGTGGTAGAGGTAAATTCTCTTATGAAGTTCAATGAAAATGATAATCCTCACAATATGCATCCTAGCCAATGCTTTTATGGGTTTGAAGACTACATTAGAAAACAAGACTACTTCAATGCAAATGTTATGAAACAATTGGAATATAATTCTGATATGATTGCTCGCTAAAGTGACTTGTTATTTAGAATCTCAAATGATGTTAGAGGTGTTGGAAAACATGCTTCTATGGTTCAAACCCAGTTAGAACAAGTTGCTAAATCACGAAGAGAATTACTTGATGAAATGAATCATAATATACATGACTTTGATGTTAGAGTTGCAACTAGAGGAGGTAAAATGACTCAAGAACCACTTTATCCTGAGGGACACCCAAAAAGAATTGAACAAGATTCACAAAGAAATAACACTAGTGCACCAAGTCTTTCTAAAAAGAAAAAGAAAAAGAAAAATGATAGGACTTTGCATGCTTCTAGTGAACCTGAAATAGACAAACCTCCTAATAATGGAAATGAAACTTCTATCTCTGATGTTCAAACTCAATCTGGTAATGAACATCCACCTAGTGATAATGAAAAAGACAATGATGAGGTTCATGAAGACACTCAACCAAATAATGATAATGAACCAGATAATGATGTTGAGATAGAACCACCTGTTGATCTTGCTAACCCACAACCTAAGAATAAAAGATATGACAGAAGAGACTTTTTTGCTAGAAAACACGGTAAAGAAGGAGAACCGTGGGTTCAAAAACCTATGCCTTTTCCACCCAAGTCAAATAAAAAGAAAGATGATGAATAATTTGAACGCTTTGCTGAAATGCCGAGGCCAGCCTTTTTGCGTTCTCGCTTGACTGATATCCTAAAAATGCCTCCTTATGCAAAGTATATGAAAGATATCATCACGAATAAGAGAAAAACACCGGAAGCTGAAATCTCCACTATGCTTGCTAACTATAATTTTAAAGATGGAGTACCTAGAAAACTTGGAGATCCAGGAATACCAACTATACCTTGCTCTATCAAAAAGAATTATGTGAAAACTGCTTTGTGTGATTTAGAAGTTGGTGTTAGTGTTATGCCTTTCTCTTTATATAGAAGACTTGACTTGAATAAGCTCACACCCGTTGAAATATCTTTGCAAATGGCTGACAAATCAACTGCCATACCTATCGGGATCTGTGAGGATGTGCCTGTTGTTGTTGCTAATGTTAGTATTTTGGCTGACTTTGTTATACTTGAGATGCCCGAGGACGACAACATGTCGATTATCCATGGTAGACCCTTCTTGAATACTGCAGGGGCTGTTATTGATTGCAATAAAAGCAAGATCACTTTTCTTATTAATGATAATGAGCATACGGTGCACGTTCCGAAGAAACAATTCCAAGTGAATGGTATTAATGTTATTTAAAAATCTCTGACAATCACTATTGGAAGTTTTCAAATACCTCTACCTACTGTCAGAAAGAAATATGAAATGCTTATTGTTGGGGAAATGCATATCCCCATTGAGGTAACTTAGTGATTTACGAAAGTTCTTTGGTTTCATGCTAATCGAAAGTGGTTGTTAATAAGACCTGATCAACCTTATTAATGAATCATTTTTGAACGGTATGAAGTTGATGAATTTAGTAAGCACTACATTTTGTCCTTACTTTTTGTTTCTTGTTTTTACTAGTTAAATAAAATAAAATGCCATGTTTTGTCTGTTTTCTGAATTTCCCGTGCAATAAAAATGACCCAAAAATAAAAGTTCTCAAAACGCCCTGAAAATTGAACATAAATTTTTTCTGAATACTTCTGAATTTCTGGTGCAAATAATACCAGAGGGAGGTGCACCAGGTGGGCACAACCCAACTGGGCGCGCCAGGACCCCCAGGCGCGCCCTGGTGGGTTTGTGGTCCCCATGTGGGCCCCCTCACTTATCTCTTTAGCCCACATCATCACTTACCTCTAGAAAAAAAATTCTCCATTGCTCTCTCTCCCGTGTTCTTGAGCTCAAACCCGTGGATTTCGATCTCTGAGCTCGAAGCTCTGTTTCCGAAACTGTTTCGGGGGATTGTTGCTTCGCATGCGACTCCACCGTTTGTCAAATTAGTTTTTGTTTTAGTGGTTTATACTTTGAATAATTAGCTACTCTTGGTGCTGCTGTAGATGAGCTTGCATGTTGAATTCTTAGTGGTTTAAGTAGTTTGATTGTTTGCTATGGCCTCTATGTATCCCTATGAGTAGCTGCTATCAATTTTATAAAGTTTTGTTGATAAATTTTTGTCACCTCAAATTTTTTATTTTCAGAAAATTGTACGCGGACACGATGAACCTATTTGGAAGGAGCTCTTCAAGGAGACGATCCTCGGGGGCATCTTCTAGTGACAATTCTGCTCGTCGGTCTTATGTTGAACCAAGTGAAAGTTCCACGCATGATGCCGCCACCAAAACATGATTATGGCATTGCAATGAATATATGGTGTGTGTGGGAATTAAGGAGGAATTTGATCAATATGTTCACAATGCTGGCCTCGGTCCCTACCTGGCAGATAAGTGTGAACAACGCCAACTTCTCACTGAGTCATTTGTCAAAGGATTTACATTTTTCCCTCGTGAGTCTGGGGTGTCTTTTAATATTTATGATAATCCATTTACCATCTCACTGGAGAAGTTTGCTTACCATTGCAAACTGCAATATTGGGGTTCCCTTGATGAACCACCGAAGGCTAAGTACGAGTCTTTCTTTACTAGCCTTTGTTACAGTGAAAATAGGGGAGTAAGACAAGGAAGAATAAAGAGCATTCACTTACCTGCAATTCAGTATCTTGCATTATTTAATGGGAAATGCATAGTAGGCAAGCAAGACTGTAGCATACTTTGTGTGCCGGACTTGAGCCTCATTCACACCGCTCTCACTGGTGAAAGGAATTATAACCTTGGAGCGATTGTTGCACGTAGACTTCAGAATAATGCTAACAGTGGATGGTTCTATGGGGGAATTTATGCCACACGTTTGGCATGAGAGTTGAGTGTTTCACCTTTGCCCTTTGATCCTATCCTACCCACGCAGTATTTAGATTTTGCGACTTTAAAAGCCATAAGATCCTCAAAGGAAAAATTCATGATTTCACGTATAATTTGTTGTTTAAGCAAACTTCTATTGTGCACACATATTTTCCTGTGCCTGCTCTTTTTGATTATCACATCAAGGGGAGATATTTTGTTCTTGAGAGCGAGGCCCGAGCTCATAACGCAGCAGTGATGGCAGCACGGCGTGCCAAGGCATCCGCACCAAGAGCCTCTGTGAGCTACCACGCAGACTACTACCCTCCAGGCTACTGACCGATTACCAACTTAGGCCAAGAGCCTAAGCTTGGGGGAGTATGTGTTTTCCACCGACCTTACATTCATGTCCACATATTTCATCAGTCGGTGTTCACACTTTTTCATTGTATCATCCATGCTTAGATTTATATTTTTGCTTTCTTCTTGTGTGTTTGAAAAACTTTAGAAAACCCAAAAAAATAGTTGTAGTAATTTACTTTCTATGCATACTTAGTAGTATTAAAAAGAAAATCCAAAAAGATTTCCTTGTTCTTTTTTTGCTTGTTGGGAGCTTTCCCGTGTAAATAGTTTTTCTCATTTTTGCTTTTCCCTTTTATTTTCCCGTTCTAAAAAACTAAAAACTCCAAAAATATTTCAATATGTTTCTCTGAACTTCTTTTCTTTTTATTTGAGTCTTACCAAGGAGAAGACCATGATGAAAATGTTGAGTGGCTCTCATACGAATAATTGTTGAACTAATAAGAGCACATTTTACCTTGTCTTCTCCTGTTGAATAAAATGTCTTGTAGATTCTAGCTTACTCCACGGCACTCTTGCACTATTATTATTTTCATATCATTCGGTCGTGCAAGTAAAAGGTGATAATGACGATATTAGATGAACTGGCCGTGGCAGAGAGAAACGGGTATGAACTTGACTTGTTCTGTTTTTTTAAATATGTTTAACCTAGTATCCATGATTCGTTCCATTATGATTAAACATGTTTGCAATGACAATTAGAGATTATAGTTTCTCATGCCATGCATAAGTAGCTGGGAGTTGATAATGACTTACCTTGGATATCAACATGCATTAAAATGATTGTGATGTAGTGTGATGATATGATATCCTCCTCTGAATGTTCGAGTGGCTTGACTTGGCACATGTCCATGCATGTAGTTGAATCAAAACCAACATAGCCTCTATGATATATATGTTCATGGTGTTCATATCCTACTCATGCTAGTGTCCAATGTTACTTATGCATAATGCATGGTTATGATCGTTGTTGCTCTCTAGCTGGCCGCTTCGCAATCTAAATTGCTAGCCTTCGCTGGTACTAAGTGGGAATTCTACTTGTACATCAAAAACCTTGAACCCAAAGTTATTCCAGATGAATCCAGCATACCTACCTATATGAGTTATTACCCTGCCGTCCTAAGCAAATTTGCATGTGCCACCTCTAAAACCTTCTAAAAATTATCCTTTTTGTGTGCATGGATTGTTCATGGAACGACAGGAGGTGGTCGGTATCTTCCGTGCTAAGCGGGTTATTCTCAGGTCGAGTGTTTATTCACTTGCCATCGCACGAGAAAATGGGCGGTAATAGGGATTCCCAGTCCCGAACTCAAAATGCAAATAATTAAACAAAACTCCCCAGGACTGATGTTGGTATGGACGGCACCCGTTGTTTCTGACAAGCCGTGGAGTGTGATTGATGGTGGAGGGGGAGTAAAACTTTACTTTTATCGCTTGGGAACCGCCACTAGTGTGCTTAGCATGGAAGATATTGATAACTGATGGTCGTGAAGTGAATAAGAAGGGTGCATGTCTCAAAAATTTATTGGGATAATTAGATTTATGCCCCTAGTTGTGTCCCACTCGTCTGTTTTACCCCTAATTCCCAAAAGTCACCGGTTCTGTCCAAGTCACTTTGCTCCTCTTATGCTTTTGCCCTTTGACTGTTTGACCATCAGTTCGAAAACTTCATAACTAATTCATACTAAATCAGAAAAATGCAAATAAGATACCAAAATGTTCAGAAAAACATCACCTATATGTGAGTGTCATTTGCATTCATGAAAAAAGTGTTGGAAAGTGCCCATCCGAGTTTTAGCTCTTATGCTACCAACATGAATATTAAAATCTAAAAAAGTTCAAAAAAATTCAAAAAACAATTGGTGGCAAAGAATGACAAATGTTTTAAGTGTCTGCCAAGTTTCATCAGGGAATAACATTCGTGGGTGCCGTGGCAAAAAAAACAACCAGCACTCTAAAATAGATTATTTTTTTGCCATGACTTCCATGAATGTCGTTCCCTAATGAAACTTGGCAAGCACTTAGAACATTTATCGTTCTTTGCCACCATATTTGTTTTGAATTTTTTTTTAATTTTTTTAGAGTTTACTATTCATGGTGGTATCAAAAGAGCTAAAACTCAGATGTGCACTTTCCAACACTTTTTTCATGAATGCAAATGACACTGACATATAGGTGATGTTTTTTTGAACATTTTGGTATCTTATTTGCATTTTTCTGATTTAGTATGAATTAGTTATGACGTTTTCAAACTGATGGTCAAACGGTCAAAGGGCAAAAGCATAAGAGGAGCAAAGTGACTTGGACAGAACTGGTGACTTTTGGGAATTAGGGGTAAAACAGACGAGTGGGACACAACTAGGGGCATAAATCTAATTGTCCCAAATTTATTTATCTCTATTTTAAAAATTGATCCCTGGCACCTCTGCAAATCACTACTTCCCTCTGCGAAGGGACTATCTATTTACCTTTATGTTGTGTCACCACCTTCTAAAACAAGCACCAGAAACTGAGTAGAGCACAACTGTCATGACTTATGCATTATGTGTAGCTAATGTTGGGTGCATCATGACTGGATCTTTTCTACCATGAATTACAATGTTTAGTCGCTGCTTGAACTTTGGAGGTGCTCTACATTTGTGTTTTGCGGTCTCAGAAAGGGCTAGAGAGATACCACTATTGTCATATTATCATGGTTGTTTTGACAACGTGTTGCTGTTTGAGATATTTTATTATTGCTCGCTAGTTGATTATGTCATTTATATAAGTCATTATAATCTTTAAATTTTATTGTTAACATGGTTAGTTATAATTTGGCTGACAACCTAGGTGCTATTTAAGCTTATTTATGCAAACAAGAGCAAAAGAGTTCATACAAGTTTTCTTTCTCACTTTCAGTTTATCAACTGAATTGCTTGAGGACAAGCAAAGGTTTAAGCTTGGGGGAGTTGATACGTCTCCAACGTATCTACTTTTTCTCACGCTTTTCCTCTTGTTTTGGACTCTAATTTGCATGATTTGAATGAAACTAACCCTGGACTGATGCTGTTTTCAGCAGAACTACCATGGTGTTGTTTTTGTGCAGAAACAAAAGTTCTCCGAATGGAACGAAACTTTGCGAGGATTTTTTATATAAATAATAAGAATTTCTGGAGCCAAGACCTGCAAGAGAGGGGCACCTGGGTGGGCACAACCCACCAGGGCGCCCCCCTCTCCTGGCGCGCCCAGGTGGGTCGTACCCACCTGGTGGCCCCGCAGACGACCCCCCTGATACTATAAAATCACATATTTCTAGAAAAAAATCACGGATAAAGAATTATCGCGATCCACGATACGGAGATGCCGCCAAGCCCTGTTCTTCCTCAGGAGGGCACATCTGGAGTCTGTTTGGGGCTCCGAAGAGGGGGATCTTCGTTCTTCGTCATCACCAACCCATCTCCATCGCCAATTCCATGATGCTCCCCACCGAGAGTGAGTAATTCCTTCATAGGCTCGCTGGTCGGTAAGGAGTTGGATGAGATTCATCATGTAATCGAGTTATTTTTGTTAGGGCCTGATCCCTAGTATCCACTATGTTCTTAGATTGATATTGCTATGACTTTGCTATGCTTAATGCTTGTCACTTTGGGCCCGGGTGCCATGAACTAAGAACTGAACCGTTTATGAATTCATCATTATATCCATGTTCTATATCCGATCTTGCAAGTTATAATCACCTACTACGGTTATGATCTGGTAACCCCAGAGTGACAACAACCGGGCCCACTCTCGGTGATGACCGTAGTTTGAGGAGTTCATGTATTCACTATGTGTTAATGCTTTGTTCCAGTTCTCTATTAAAAGGAGGCCTTAATATTCCTTAGTTTCCAATATGGACCCCGCTGCCACGGGAGGTAGGACAAAAGATGTCATGCAAGTTCTTTTAATAAAGCACGTATGACTATTTATGGAATACATGCCTACATTATATCGACGAACTGGAGCTAGTGTCGTATTTCCCTAGGTTATAACTGTCACATGATGAATATCATCCCACAAGTCACCGACCCAATGCCTACGAATTTATCTTATATTGTTTCTGCTAAGTTACTACTGTTGCTACTACTATCGTTACTGCTACAAATTACTGCTCTCACTATTACCGTTATCGTTGCTGTTGTCACTACTATCAAAACTATCAAACTACTTTGCTACTGATTACTTTGGTGCAGATAATTAATCTACAAGTGTGGTTGAATTGACAATTCAGCTGCTAATACCTTCAAATGTTTTTGGCTCCCCTTGTGTCGAATCTATAAATTTGGGTTAAATACTTACCCTCGAAAATTGTTGTGAACCCCTATACTTGTGGGTTATCAAGCCTCTAGTGAAATTTATGGCCCATGGGTCATTTTTATCATATATTCAAAACCAAAAATACCTTGCTGCAATTTTATACTTTTTATTTTACTTTTCTTTTTGTCTATCTATCACTATCATAATTAATCCTTACAAGTAATGAGTTCAAGGGGATTGACAACCCTCTTGCCTACTTTGGGTGCAAGTATTTGCTTTCGTATGTGTAGGTGTTGTCGAAGGGAATTTTCTTGATTCTCCTATTGGTTCAATAACCTTGGTTCTCACTGAGGGAAATACTTATCTCTACTATGCTGCATCCCCTCCTCTCGGGGAAAATCCCAACGCAGTTTCAAGTAGCAGCAGGAGGCCAAGGACCAGCCATGAGGAGGATACACGGGAACCTATCAGGCTCTACGTGCAGATACATGACCAGGAGGACATCGCCATGCTCGTCATCCCTCCAGCCTTCGGGCTAGTGATGAAGCAATGGCTGGTCGCTGGTCCTCCTCGCATCGCCAGCCTTTGCGCCAACAAGTAGTGTGAGTTCTGGGTCCAAGTGCAGATGTTCAAGGGGCACATGGTGCCCGAGCACGACTGTGAGTACTTCTGCCGCCGGCACAAGATCGTTCTCGGTGACCTCCTAGTCTTCAAGCTCTTCGGGCTGGGGATGAAGGTGCAGATCTTCAACGCCGATAGTTCGAACATCTGCAGGGTCCGGTGCTCCAAGCATAGCTGCTTCGGCGACATCATGCATACCATGTAGTTCGTCTGTCCAGTCTCAAGTGAAGTAGTTTAGGGTCGAACTTAAGTTTTAACGTATGTTGTGTTGTGAACATGTTCATATTTTCTTCAGCAGGGACATGTGATGCCCTCATGTTTTAAACTTATGCCTACTAGTACTTATGATATGCATGTTCTTGCTGTTCTTCGGCTACTTTTGCTTTGTTCTTGTTGTTCTTCTGCTGATGTTGATTATAGTGTGTTGTGTGTCTTCTGTGCCGCAAAATGGGTGGTAAGTCTATCACATTTGAAAAGGGTGAGCGAAACAAGTACTTGCACATAACCAAATAGTGATACCAAATAGTTGTGATTTGCATCTGCTCACTCCTAAAGCAGAAACACATGCAACCAAATAACTTACACCCATCCGGATCTTGATGCAATGCAGACAACCAATCAATATGCAGATGTCGATTTTTTGTCTACATATGCTCAGCCAGACCTAACTGAGCCTAACGTGTTTTCTAGGATGCACTTCACACTTCGTTGTCAAGTCTATTGGTTGAGCGATGCGATCGACCTGAAGCTTGTACAATAGGAAATGTTTCGGAACGGACGACCGGCCGACCGCTCGGCCGATCTCCTCCCTCACGCGTGTGCACTGCAGGCCCACGAGCCTTATCTCCTCCACCGCTTCTCGTTTTTTATCCACAAATGTAGTGCATCTCCATCCTCTATCCAATCCCTTCCCTTTCCCTTCCCTTCCTCCATTTCATCTCCAGCGAGAGCCCTCCGCCACACCATCTCTCAATTCATCTCGCTCTCGTCCTCTCTGCACCCCGCTCCACGCAAGCCCCACTTCAACCGTCGGCCGGTGTTCGCTGCGCTGGCCACTACTACAACTGCGTCCAGGCAAAGTTGCCTCACGGGCTAGAACATGAGGCGTTGAGGTGTTGTGCAAGGGGAGCTGCAGGCCACATCTGGTGGGCCTGCAAGCAGCAGAGGCAAGCGTTGAGAATGGCGACGGCCGCCGCCGCAAGCCGCTGACGCCTAGCTACACCGACGAGGCGGTCTGTAACTAGCAAGACGGCGAGAACGCCCCCAACTAAGTGCTACAACTATGGCAGCAAGAAGTTGGACCAGCACCTAAATTGCTACTACCAATGCTTTTTTTGGTTTTGTCCCAATTTTACTGTTTTTTTTGCTACCACCGCTCTTTAGGATTGCTGGAACTAGCTCAAAATTTAGTTACCACCGGCGCTCTTGATTTTGCTGGAACCAATGCCAATTTTTGCTACCACCAGTGTTCTAGTTTGCTGGCACCAGATCCATTTTTTGCTACAATTAGACATTTTTTCTTTTGCTGGAACAAACGTGCAATTTTTAGAATTTTGTTTCCGGTGGTGTTTTGTTTTCCTGGAACCACTTCAATTTTTGCTACCTCCGGTGTTTCGGTTGTTGGAACATTTTCCCAAGTTTTTGCATTTTTGCTTCCATTGTTTTTGATTTTTGCTGGAACCAACCTCAAAATTTACTACCACCATATCACGATTTTGCTGGAATCATGTGCCAATTTTGCTGCAACCGGCAATTTCTTTTTGCTGGAACCTGCAATGGGACCAGCATGAAGGGCAGATGCATCATTCGTTTTTGCTGGCACCACAACAGGGGAGTTGCATCGTTGGGTTTTGTTGGAACCGGCAACGAGGATAGCAACAGCCGTCATTCTTTGCTACAATCGTCGATGGGACGAGAACTACTGTGATAGGTACTGCTTATGGATCTATTCAGAGGTAGCAATTATCTGGGATACAAGCTGGGTTCGGTACACAAATAGCGAAGGAAGAACTAGGGTTCGGAGACAGGGAAAGTAGGTAGCCGCCGGGTTCGCCTTGATCCTCTGCATGCATCTCCTTGGTGGTGCTAGTGGTAGGTAAGTAGTAGTCTTGGCTGGGCCTATTGGGCCCACTCTGGCCCAGCCACTCTTGCGTTGGCCTTGGCCTGTCGACGGGGCCGGCCCTCGCCCGCTCCGTTGTTGCTGGTACGTGGGGCCGGCATGTCAGGGGTAGTGGTGCTGACATCCCCCCTCCTTGTGTCGAGGCTTGACCCCAAGCCTCTGCATGAGGGAACTTGTCGAAGAGCGCAGCCTTGTCTTCCCAGGTGGTGCCCAGCGTCGAGTCAGGTGACCACTGTACCTGGACTTGCTCGATCATTGCGCCCGCCGTCTTGTGCCAACGTGTTTGAAGGATTGCCACTGGTATAGCCTTTGCGTCTTGTTCCACCGGCAAATGTGTCGACGCCTCCATTCCTGGGAGAAGTGCTCGACGCAGCAAAGAAACATGGAAGGCTGGATGCACCGTGGCTCCAGGAGGCAGCTGCAACTTGTAAGCGACGTCATTTATCTTGGCAATGATTGGGAAAGGTCCAAAATACTTGAAAGAGAGCTTGTGATTCGCCCTTGGTGCGACTGAGGCTTGAATGTATGGTTGCAGTTTGAGGTAGACTTTGTCCCCCACCTCAAACTGCCTCCAGGATCGCTTCTTGTCAGCTTGGGTCTTCATGCATTGATGTGCCCGGTTCAAATGCTGCTGGAGGACGTGCTGAATGACTGTTCTTTCTTCCAACCAGGACTGCAATGATTGTACTGAACATCCCTCCGAGGTTGTGACGCCCCATTGGCGTGGCTCGTGACCAAACAAAGCTTTGAATGGGGACATACCGATAGCTGAGTGGTGAGATGAGTTGTACCAGAATTGTGCCATAGGTATCCAGTAGCTCCATCGCTTCGGGCAAGCGTGCGTGAAACACCGCATATATGTTTCCAGACACTGGTTGACACGCTTCGTTTGTCCGTCCGTTTGTGGGTGATTGGCTGTGTTGATACGAAGCTCTGAACCCGCATGCTTGAAAAGCTCCTGCCAGAAGTGGCTGGTGAAGACCGGATCACGATCCGAGACAATTGCACCTGGCAACCCATGCAGCTTGTAAATCTGGTTCATATAGAGGAGGGCCACTTTGGCTGTAGTCTAAGGATGTGCCAATGGAAGGAAGTGTGCGAACTTGGTGCGCTTGTCCACAATCACCAGAAGACAGTTGAACTGAGCTGATTGTGGCAGCCGGTCGATGAAGTCCATGGAGATCATCACCCGAGGGGCCGTGGGAATGGGCAGTGGCTGAAGAAGTCCCGGGGCAGCAGCACGATCTGGTTTCGCCTGTTGGCAAATTGTGCAACAGCGGAGGTATTGATGAATGTGTGCCTTCATCTTGGGCCATGCAAACAGTCGTCTGATACGGAGGTAAGTGGTTGGGATCCCTGAGTGCCCCCCCATAGGGCTGTTGTGGAAGGCACTGATTATGCGCTGCTGCAATGCTGTGGAGCCACCGAGCCAAATTCTACCACGAAAACGAAGAATCCCTTGAGTAAGAGAGAAACTATCCTTTGGGTCGGCTCGGATGGCGAGCTATTCCAGGAGCTTCTGTGCTTGGGGATTAGAGTTATAGCTGGCCACAACATCATCGAGCCATGCTGGTTGGCAGGAGGTGACAGCTGCTAGCATCTCTGTTGGTTCAGCTCGCGACAGAGCATCTGCTGCGTTGTTATCCGTCCCTTTCTTGTATCCGATGGAGTATTGGAGACCAAGTAATTTTGTGAAGGCTTTTTGCTACCAGGGCATCGAGAGCCGCTGTTCCTCCAAGTGAATCAAACTATTTTGATCAGTTAGGATGGTAAACTCTCCATGTTGCAGGTATGGGCGCCATTGGTCCACAGCTACTATCACTGCCAAATACTCTTTCTCATACGTGGATAACCTTTGGTAGCGCGGAGCCAATGCTTTGCTCATGAAAGCGATTGGATGCCCTCCTTGTTGTAGCACTGCCCCTATCCCTTTGTCGCTGGCGTCCGTTTCTACACAGAATGGCTTGGTAAAATCTGGCAATGCAAGAACCGGAGCTGTGGTGAGCTGAGTTTTTAGGAGTTGAAATGTTGTTTCCGTATGCTGAGTCCACACAAATGGTACGCCCTTTTTGAGGAGATTGAACAGTGGACGCGCGATGACACCAAAGTTGCGCACGAAGCGCCTGTAGTAGCCAGCGAGCCCCAGAAAGCTGCGCACCTCCTTGACAGTGGTCGGTGTCTTCCATTCAGAGACTGCCTTAATCTTGGTTGGGTCCGTAGCGACGCCCTCCGCGCTGATTACATGCCCCAGGTACTCCACTTTGCGTTGGCCGAAGGCACACTTGCTGCGTTTAACCTTCCACTGGTCTCTGCGGAGTAACTCGAGGACTTGCCGCAGATGCTGGATGTGGTCACGCAGGGTGCGGCTGAAGACGAAAATGTCGTCAAAAAATAGCAGAACGCAGTGGCGCAGGAGAGGATGCAAGGTATTGGTGACCGCTCCGTTGAATGTCCCCGGTCCACCTGCCAGTCCGAAAGATACCACGCGGAATTCATAGTGGCCCGAGTGTGTGTGGAATGCTGTCTTGTACTCCTCCCCCTCGGCAAGCCTGATTTGGTGGTAGCCTGCCCTCAGATCAAGCTTGGAGAACCAACAGGCACCGTGTAGCTCATCCAGTAGTTCTTCAATTACTGGTATGGGAAACTTCGTAATGCATGTGATGGCATTCAGGTGCCGATAGTCGACGCAGAGCCTCCAGGTACCGACCTTCTTTTTGACAAGGATGACTGGTGAAGCAACAGTTCTTCCACTTGACGCTCTATCTCGTCCTTGTGCTCCGGCTTGTGACGATACAGACGTATGTTGAATGGCTGCGCTCCTGGTATAAGAGGGATGTGGTGATCGCACTCGCGCCGTGGGGGTAATTCTGTTGGTGCTTCAAAGAGATCAGGAAATTCAGCAATGACTTGTTGGAGGGCTTCTAGGATGTTTGTGCTTTGCTCACCATCCAATTCTACTGTGTGTAGTTGCACCATGTAAGCCACGGCATTGTTTTTGCACAGCCCCTGCAATTGCAGACTATTGATGAGCAAACAATCAGTGGACTCCGCTTCGTGGCCCTGGAGTGAGATCACCCCCTGCGCGGATGGCATTGCAATGGACTTTGCTTTCCAATCCACTGTCATAGGACTATGCTCCTTGAGCCAATCCATCCCCAATATCGCGTCATACACTCCCAAGGATAGCACCTTCAAATCTATGGTGAACTCGTGGCCTTGTGTATATCAACTGCACTGCGGAATGACAGCTGAGCATTTCAATTCACAGCCATCAGCTACCCTTACTCTATAAGTTTTACTCAAAGGTGCAACCCCTTCCAGTGACTTGGCCAGCTCGGTGTTGACAAACGATGTCGAACTCCCTGAATCCACCAACAGCAGCGCCTCGCGCCCCTGAATCCACGCTTGCAGCTGGAATGCCTTAGCTGAAACTCCTCCAGATATTGCTGAGCGTGAAATAGCCATAAATGTTTCTTCAATTTGTTCTGTCGCCTCTGTCATACTGTCAATGCCGAAGAGCTCCAGTAATTCCTCGACGACGTGTAGTTGAATAGAGGTGGGGCACACATGATCGTGCCCCCACCGCTCGCCGCACTTGAAGCATAGGCCGCGGGCACGCCTGTAGTCCCGCAGCGTCTTGAGCTTGGTCGTGTCCGCTCTTGTTGCTTCTGTGCCCCGACGATCAGTTGCCCCTGCTGCCGTCGCGTTGGGGCGCGCTGGGGGTGGCGGGAGTGGCAACGGTCCATTGGCGCGGATCGTTGCCTCGGGAGGTCATGGCAGATGCTGACGGATTGGCTCAGCACGGCCACCATCCGCCACTTCTTCCTAGAGGAGAGCCAGTGCGCAAGCTGTGTCCAAATCGGGTGGGCGCTGGACCAGCACCACCGCTCGAATGTCCGGTCGCAGACCCTCGACGAATCGTGTCAAAAAGTAAAACGGATGAATAGTGTCAGAATATGAACTCAAATGATTGATAATCAATTCAAATTTCTCTATATACTCTGCTACTGTGGCATCCTGACAAACAGTATAAAACTGCCTAATCAACATCTGATGCCTATCACGGCCGAAACGTGTGCAAAGTAATGCGGCAAACGACTCCCAATCATAATCAGAGAGTTTTTTCTGGATCGATTGGAGCCAAATTGATGCGGCTCCAGAGAAATTGAGGGCCGCCATAGGTACCCAAAACGTGCGGTGTATACCGAACATCTAAAAGTATTGCTCACATAACGTTTTCCACAGATTCGGGTTCTCCCCAGCAAATTGTGGAAACGTGATGGATGGGTGAGCTTGCCCCAACCCTGTCAAGAGCTGGCTTGCGTGTGCAAATGGAGAAAGTGGTGCCGTTGGAGGGATGGGATCGAACTGACCGTTGGTCGGGAGTGGCGGCGGCGTGCGAAATGACGCCGCCGGCAACCCCCGCGTGATGTCGAAGACGCCGTGGTCATGGGACCCGTGGATCGCCCCGCCCGCGCCTGGCTCGGGCCCGATGGGGGCACCGAGGGTCGCCGGGTGTGGAGATTGCTGCTTCTCCATCGGGAGCGCCACCGTAGGAGTTGAGGACGACGAGGGGCGCTCCTGCTGGAGCGCCGTGACCGCCGCGCCGAGCTTCGCGATGCGTTTCTCCAGATCCGGTCGCCAAGTGACCAGATCGTCGATCTTGGCCGTCTGGGCTTGGATCGTTGCGATGGATGCGGAGTGGGCGACCAGCGTAGCATCCAGCCGGTCGAGGAAGGCCTGGATCGATGGATCCATGGCTGCGAGATCGGATCGAGCTTGACGGATGCGCCGTGTTTCGACGAATTGGGCCAGGGTGGAGGCGGAAGGGAGGTGAGTGGTCTCTGATACCAGATGATAGGTACTGCTTATGGATCTATTCAGAGGTAGCAATTATCTGGGATACAAGCTGGGTTCGGTACACAAATGGCGAAGGAAGAGCTAGGGTTCGGAGACAGTGAAATTAGGTAGCCGCCGGGTTCGTCTTGATCCTCTGGATGCATCTCCTCGGTGGTGCTGGTGGTAGGTAAGTAGTAGTCTTGGTTGGGCCTATTGGGCCCACTCTGGCCCAGCCACTCTTGCGTTGGCCTTGGCCTGTCGACGGGGCCGGCCCTCGCCCGGTCCGTTGTTGCTGGTACGTGGGGCCGGCATGTCAGGGGTAGTGGTGCTGACATACTGGAGAACTTTCTTTTGCTGGAACCGCATAGAAAAAAGTTACAACGGGCGCTGCATTTTGCTACAACCATGACGCCGGTGCGAAGAGCGGATTACGCGGGCACTTTTTTGCTGCAACCACATAGCAAAAAGCTACAACCGTTATCGCATTTTCCTACGCCCATGACCACGGGTGCTAGAAGAGCATTCCACGCCGGAGTCTTTTTTGCTACAACCGCGTTCCGGAGATGCTGGAACCAGCAATACCAAATGCTGGAAGCAGCTCCCCACCCCCACGGGCGCTACGAGCGTAGTAACATGCGAGGAGAGATCGCCCGCGACGAGATATGGGGGTGCTGCAAACCGCGGCAACGCGGTGTTCCGACCATGGCGATTTGGTTTGAAGCAGCGGCGGTGGTTGCACTATCGTAGTAATGTAGTATTCCCTCCGTTTCATAATATAAGAGCGATTTTGACATTATAATGTCAAAATCGCTCTTATATTATGAAACGAAGGTAATACATGCATATCTCCTCGCCTCTTGCAGTTTCCACCGTAGCTGACAAGTATCTGCATCGTCTCGGTGATAGCCGGCACGCAGCCCTGGCCGCAGAGTTCGCTGGCTTGGTGCGGGTCTGCACGGCGGACAGTTGGTCCCTGCTGTACTGTAGTCATTCCTATTGGGTCCTCTATCCCCGCCGTGTTCTCGGCACCGCCGTTCCCTGTCATCAAGTATGCCGGCGTGCGCGGCCGCAGGCCAGCGTAGCACGGTCGCAGCGACGATGATCGGCGTGGAGGCCCGTGCACATCGTCGAGGAGGCTAGCTGGCTAGCTGCTAGTTCGTCAAGTCAAACGATGCAAGCCACGGCGTGGATCTGCGCTCCCGCGTGCGCCCGTTTGTTGCCTTGCACGTTCCCGGTAGCGTGGCATGCATGCATATATGCTCATGAACTGTCCATACGCATGCATGCATGCAGCTCCTTTTGTACCAGTAGAATCTCTGTGTCTACCTGTCTATCGCAGCCATTAAATGGGGCACGCAGAAGTGCGTTACCAAAGAGGTGCCTCTTGCGTCTCTCTGCAGCAATCAGCTGGGCGTGGATGTTGGTATCTGCTCCAGTTCGTCGTGTCATAACAGAGAAACAAAAGGACTGATACAGCCGTGGATAACACAACAGCTAATTCATTATTTTTTTCGAAAATCAGGGGCCTCCCCGCGGCTCCACATTTCATTTAGAAACAGAAGCCAAACGAGTACCAAAAGCCGGAACTACAAACCAAAAACAATCACCCCAGCAGAGAAGGTGTCCAACATCAGCTACTATCTTGCCACCCTAAAGTCTAGTTTTCAGCCAACCAAATATTACAAAAACCAACATCAACTCCTCCACTTTTTGGCGGCAGAACAGGATGCTGCAGTGTAGGGAGTCCATCTCCCTCACCCAGCGTAGACCACATGGATGGTGTCTGCCTCTTGAGGGTTCTTCCGTTGGTACTCCAGCGTGCTCCTCCCACCATGTGCAGCACCACGGATGGCTTCAGACCACGACAGAGTCTCCAATCCCATCTTGCAATTCATCACCCCGGTTCCAGCTCCGGGGGATTTTTCAGTTTCTTCCATAATGCTTCCTGTGGAGCATGCATACATTCATCCCTATAAATGCATACATGCACACTCCTCATTAAACACGCATCGGCAATTTTAAAAATAAATTCAGGATAAATGCAAACACAATGACTTGAACTTTGATGGGTTGAGTATACCACTCTCCTCCCAATCATCTAGCCATGGGTTGATTCGTGTTTATCAACAATCGTGTGGTCAACCTTTTGTGTTCATGAGTATTTGGCTAATGTTGAGTGGAAGAGGAGAAGAACAATCGTTTTAGATTCTTTGGCAATGTTAACGAGATTTTAGATGCGATAACAGCCAGAGCACCGCATGTCACGACACATTCTAGGGGCTGGTGGTTTGTCCCGTGCGAGTTAATGAAAATCACACGAAGACATCTTGATCTCATGGAAATGTGTTACACCGAAAGCTACCGACACACACAAAATCCAGTACTGGTCCTTCTTCTTGTTTGTTTTAGTCATAGAGCATTTTTTTTTCGAAAAAGGAGGCATGCCCCGGGCCTCTGCATGTCTTGATACACACATCCATTTATTAAAATAAAAGGTTGAACCAAGTAGTCTCGAACATAAACAAAAAGTCGAAGTAAATGAATGCCACAACTGGCGAAAATAGGACTGATGACTAAACACCCATCCTATTATTAGACCGCCATCCAAACCGGTTGTATGTAACCCATGCAACCATCTTCCATCGACTGCAGCCAATATCCATATGCGCCCTGTGGTCCGCATGGCTCAGCAAGGACGATGCAGATACTTGTCCATGCAAGAGGAGGTAATAGCACCCCAAATCCATGAACTTGCAGGAAATGTGATGATTTCGATGTGAACCCGC
>NC_041391.1:245948920-246003424 GCF_002162155.2 Triticum dicoccoides
GTTCGCTCGCTCGCTCGCGGTGCGGTGGTGCTGGCGGCCGGTGGTGCCCGCTCGGCCCAGATCTGGGCCCTTTCGGGCCCGATCTAGGCTGGCGCAGGCCATCGGCTCGGCGCAGCAGCGTTGCTCCCTGGTGGTGGCGAGGTGTCGGTGGTCTACGGGCGGTGCTGGCTTCGTTGGCCGGCGTGCTGCAGCGTGGGGATAGGACTGTCCGGGCCCATGTGGGTCCGGCCGGGCCGTCGGTGCCTGGCAAGTCCCTGTCGTCGCGTCCGGTCGGCTACGCGAGAGCGATAGAGGTTATCCCCTCCCGCCGATCGAGTTGCGGTTGCCCCCATAGTCGTTGTCTCCTTTCCCTCCCCCGAGGTCTCGTGCTGGCGGCCCCAGTGAGTAGGCGATGTTGGTTTAGTGACCGTGGTGGCACAGGCTGGTGGGCGGTGGGTTTGGTGGTGCATTACGGAGTGTCCGGGGTGGTGGTGGTTGTTTGGGTCGGGAGAAATCCCTGGCGGCTCGTCTGGCTCCAACGCGGTGACGCCTGCGGGCGCCACCGTACCTTCCTGAAGGGCGTCGGGTATACCCCTTCTCCACTGCCCTCCGCGTACTGGGGGAAACCCTAGGATTCGTTCGGGCAACAGCGGCGGCGCCGTCGCATTTCTTCTTGAAGGTGTTGCTTGGTACACGATGCTCCGGAATGCTAGGAACGTGGTGGTACTTTTTCGGAGGGTGCAGCGGTTGCCGATCTTCGTCGCTTAGTTGATCTTTCAGTGTCGGCATTTGTCTCTCTTTTCTTTCTCTTGTCCTTTTTCTTTTTGGGCTTGGTTGTGCTGCAGCCCCAGTAAGTCGGTTGTATCGGTTGGTGCTTTATAATATAAAGCGGGGGAAAACCCTTCATTGTAATGTGATGATTTAGTCCAAAAGTTGCAAGAGTGAACTGAGGCCTCCCAAAACTAGCACCCCTATGTGATTTTTGGTCCGAAGCCAATCACGGCGTGGCAAGTGGCAGTTCAGAGCTTGGACCGGTCAGCACTGGCATTTTTGCACAAAGGCAACCAGCACTACCCCACACCTGAATTAAACTCATTTGACTCCTGTTGAGATCTGCAGGTTATTAAGCAAAATGAGAAATGTTGGAGAATACTATTGTGAGCAATGACATGTCTAAATAACCACGGTGAGCAGAGTACAAGAATTTCCAAAAGATGAAAACAAGTGGCAAAGGAAGTCCACATTAAATCATAGACCATACTCGACAATAGGAGACAGCACAAAGAAAGGCCCCCATTTTTCCTCCTCTCTCGCTTAGCTCTCTCTGCACGCGACGCGCCAACGAGGTGAATAATCGGCGTTGGCGGACTGCAAGTCGATCAATGGCAGACTGGTCGCCCAAGTGCCACATGCATGCATGGAAAAATTATTCGCACACGAACATGTCACCGTGTACCCTCAACGCCGGGGGTGATGCACCGTAGCTTACGTCGAAGGAGACCCATCCGGAAGCGCAGTATGCAAGCAATCCGGCGGGCACTTTTGAGGACTCGAAACCCCACACGCCCGGGAGGGACCCCGTCAGGGCGCGCGGCGGCTATGGGCTGCCCTAGGTCGGCCTGACCGACCCTAGGGCCTCGAGGTTCGCCGCCCTGCAAAAGAAGAATGAACGAAGAACGAGGAAGAAGAAGAACAAGGGAGAGAGATAAAAGTAAAGGGTAAAAAGTGGTAGATGAATTGATCGATTGTGTGTTGTTTTTCGATCGGCCGTCACCTCTTATCTATGTAAGAGGCGGATGGACTTCCCGTATAAGAAAAAAACTTGTCTTGCCCTCCAAATCATCCAAATCTAACCAAACTCGGACTTCTCACAACCTTTAGCCCGGATGTCCGGCTCTAGGCCTGGATGATCCGGCCTAGCCCAGTTTTCTGACAGCAGCTCACTGTTTTGACTCTAGAATCCACATACGACCTCGGATTTGGACATTTTTATATCAAAACCAACCGTCTCGACGAGACGCACAACTTTCATGTTGAACCATTTTCTATCTGAGGCTGTATTGAGGGCCCTTTTCTAAACTCTGCAGCAGAAAAAACTGCCCGGACGTTTGGACTTCTACCCAGACTGTCCGACCTCCATCCGGATCATCCGGGACTGGACCCAGATCATCTGGCTTCATCACAAACCTTATTTTGTCTTGGTGCTTCAATTTTCTGGCTGATCCGGACCCCGGCCCGGATGATCCGGCCAAACATTGTTGCAGCATGCAGTTCTGCCTGTAACTTTTGCATACGACCTTGACCTCGGATTTGGACATTTTTATATCAAAATCATCCGTTTAGACGAGACGAAGAACTTTGCATTTGTAACTTTTTTCATCAGAGGTCATCTTAATTAGGTTTCATGTCATTCTTTAATCTGATGTTAACAGGCATCTCTAAGATTGTCATAAAATTTTCATCCAAGCTCCGTTTTGGATCATCTCTATATCTATTTCGATTGGGTTGAAGAGAGCCATCCAATAGTGACATGAAATCATATATTTGACCTCATCTTGATACCACCTCAAGTCACTCTTTGTGCTTATGCCATTTTCGAGCGTCAACACATGCCCCCCTGTTTTCGGCAAAGCTTGGATGCCGAAAAATAACTTGTACCGTGTTGGTTCTAAGGACGATGTCAACACTCCATCGTCCACTTGTCATGTGCTTAGAGCGATAAATATATATAGGCCATTATTTGTTTGATTCCTTGATGCAAACTTGGGTGAAACCTTCTCAACTTCATTAACAATCCGATGATAAAGTTTCATAGATATGTATCTCAAGGTCATTCTCCGAACCATATTGTTCACCCTTTTGCTAGGATTTTGCAAATAATCAACAATGAACTTTCTTTAATCCTTACTTTTACCTGCATAAAAAATCATTAGTGGCTGAAGCGGTGGACTTCGGTTCAGCCTTACCTATGTTGACGAGACTAAGCATCGGCTATTGACAGAAATGCAATACACCATGATTAACATAGTAGCCAGATGCTTGCTGTGTCAACTCTCTTGAATTGTCATGTCTAGAAATATGAACAATTTTAAAGCAACCCAAGGTAAATTTTGCATCTAGACATACCTCAAGATAAACTATAAGTGATTTGTCAAAACATTGATAACTCTTGGATATTTGTTGCACTACTCATGACGAATCACCGAAAGCCTCAATATGTATAGCACCTATAGCAACCAAAACCAAACCGAATAAAATTTCATATTCGGCTTTGATTATTGTGCAAAAGTATTTTAAGCGGCATGCGGCTTCACAAAATAGCACCATATGGAGATATATAAACAACACTGACACCGTGGCCATTCTTATGAATTTAAACATTGAAAATAATCTCCATAGTACTAGAAAGACAAGGGTAACATCACTTAACATGTACCTTGTCTTGGTCTCCAACTGAACTAAGGACGATGTTAGAATTCCACACCGGACATGATTATATAGTTTCTTAGGAGGATAGTTAAGTATCGGCCATTACCATGAGGTCCATGTAGAATTCATCCACTAAAGCACGTATAGCCGAAATAAACAAATAAAATAGCAATAAAATATTTCGCCCCCTTTGTATTAGCAACAAAAAAAACTAACCAAATGTATAGTGATTTGGTAATACCCTCTCATGATATAGAAAATTATGTTGCATCCATGGATCAAAATGAATCCACGGAGGGTAATTGATCATACCTAGGATGAATTCCATGGCAAAGGCATCAATTGCATGCTTGAGAAAATGAATGATGTGCTAACCGAAGATTTTGATTTTGTGATGCACACCTTCGGCTTAATTGTTTGTTGCTTCCATCCTCCTCTTTCTTCACTTTTATTGTAGTTGTTGCAATAGAAGAATGCAAATCATTTTTGTTATGATTGTTCCTCTTGGGAACCCATGCCATGTTCTTCTGTCTCAGCTTGGGCGCTAAGATTTTGTAATTTCTTCTTTTGCCAGTACGATAAGCTGAGTGGGCATCTCGGCTGTGGTTCTGTCTTGACCAATGGCAATTCCTTTTTGGCCTTGTGCACTCTCACCTTCTTTTCTTCAGATTTGGCACTTTGGCTCTCAATAATTTGTTGCTTCATCTCATTGCCTTTGGTAGCCAATGTCAACACTTTAATTGGCTCTTTTTCATTTGAGATAAAATCTGAAGTAGCACTCTTACGACAATCTCTTTTAACACGGTAAACTTTTTGACCACCTCTTTCTTCTTCCTTGAGCTCCGGACTAATTCCTTATGATCGAAACGGTCTTTAACATATGATTGTTCAAATGTTGATCTTCTCGGAGATGCATAATATTGGTGAGATGGTCCAAAATAAGATGGAGAATGTGCCCTTGTCTCATACATGTCCCTTGATGGATATGGATCTACATGATCATAGGGATGCATCCACGACATTGTCATTGGCGGCCCAAAATAAGGATATGAATATGTTGTATTAAAATTCTCACTTTGCCAATAACGATTCTCATATTTGCGCCTAGGGGGTGATTTTGATGTGTTTGCACTACTTGGCCGATAAGCACTTTTTTCTTCACTTGCTTTTTGATATTTTGCTAGTAACTCTGTGAAAGTGATTTTTGATCTCTTACCCTTGTGCTTATTTCAGCCTTTGTTTCCTTTGATTGTGCTTGCACCGATCTCTGAATTGCTTGCTGCCCCCCAGTCCTTGGCGTCTTCATTATAGCTTCAACATAATTCTCGCCCTCAAGATTCTGTTCATTATGCTCTTCAACAACTTCTTTTCTTGAAAGCTTGATCCCGTCACCTGCAGTTTTTACGTTCTCTTTAAATGGATCATCTTGAAGCAGCCGATGCAAAAACTTTTTGCCATCAGGACCAATCTGAATAGACTGGTCATCTCTTGGTGTTTCAACAAATTTCAATGGTCCTTTATCAATAGCCGATTTGACTATTTGACGAAACATATTGCAATCCTCAAAATTAGGCTTGGACGAATCATGCAACTTACAATACATTCATCCTTTGGTTGATGGCTTGACATGGTGATCAAGAATTCTAATGTAATTATTTTTCAGCAACAAATCAAATATTTGATTGCATATGCTTGAATTGAAGGTATACTTCTTGTTTTCTAGCCGATCTTGGTGTGCGAACGGCTTTGGTATTAAGCAAACAAATGGTTCATATTTTGCATCACCCCATTTGCCTATGCATTGTGTTTTGCACTCTATCTCCAATGTCTTTGGATAAGAAACTATACTGGCATCAGTTTGCTCAAAATATTTTAACCTTGGTTTAAATTTCTGAAAGAAATAGTTAGAACATACATGTCTCAATTGAGACCAAGTGTAAGCCAAGTAATAAATAAGCAAAGCTGCCCAATTAGATATGAGTGTTAGATAAAGCAATGGGGAAATCCTTGTCTGCAATAATTTTTCGCTATCGGTCTTTATGAATGGTGCAATATGTTGACCGATATGCTTTGTGACAATCTAATTGCTAACAAATAAATTACCCTTCTTCATTGGTCTCTCAATATTACTTAAGAGAATTTTTCAATAGATGTATGAACAATAAAGTTGTGACCAAATCCGAAAATAGGTAAATTATTTGCTAGACATACTTCTTCAATATGTTAGGAGAACATGATGATGGTGTGACTTGAACAATATCTTGCTCCGTCTTTGGATGGCTCCCCAACGTGTTTTGATCATATTTTTCTTGATTCTGTGCATCATTATCTTGAAGATCTTTGTCAACCGAACTTTGTTCGGCTACTTATTCTTGTCCTTGAGTCTTCTCAATTTCTACGACACGAAACTCATAGGGTAGGAAATGGGTTCCATTGACTTTAGAAAAATCAAGCATGGTTGCTTCGCTATTCTTGCCATGCCCTTTCTCAATAATGCTTGCCTCTTTGGATTTGATGGATTCAGTATATATACTACTTGACTCGGCCTTTTCAACCGAAGCACTTCCATGTTTCTAATCATCCATATTTTCATAGATTCTACCAATTGGCAATGCTTCCTTCACTTGAGCCAATTCTTTTTCATTTGTTTCTAGTGGCGAGCGGCAAAATTGGCTTTAAGTTTTTTCTCAATTTCAGCCCACTCCGGATATGATTGCCCCCCAATGCTTTTAGATTCTTTTTTGGCAATGACACATGGTTGTTGCCGAAACTTTGCAATTGTGTAGGGGATGTATAATATGATATAGTACTAGGTGAAGGCACATGCATTGTTGTAGAACCATATTTTTGCTCGCCAATTCTATTAATTGGCAAAGATTCATCTTGTTGCAAAACTCTAGCTCTTATTGCATTATAATTAGGAACTAGCCCCTTATCATGTTCTTCAAGGCAAGAGCACTAATCTTGTTATTTCGGGCTATATCCCTTTTTAGCGTAGCAACTTCCCATTCTGTAAGGGATTGCTCCGCAATATTTTTAGATTCTTTCGGTAATGAGGTGTTGCCGAAATTATGCAATTGTGTGGGGGATGCATTATATGCTACAATATTAGATGATGACATGTGCACTCCTGGAAAAATTTCACTTATTCGGCTATGACCATGAAGGTCCGGAGCCGAATTATGAGCATCTACAGTTGTATACGGTGCCAAAACATTACTAACATGAGGTGTAGCATATGACGGCTGAGAGTAACTGACCTAATCCATCGGCATGGTTGAACTAGTATATTTCAAATTAGTTGTTGATGAATAAAAAGGTGAAACACTTTGTGGCATGATATTGGAAGTTCCTACACGAGGTGTTTCAACTTGGTTAACCGAACCCATCATGTTGTTCATTGGCATATAGATTTGTGGGGTTGCCGATGCATGAGAGTTGGGACATATATGTTACATGTTGCTAAAATTGTAAGTTGAAGCATGGATCTTACTTTGCATCGGCTGTCGCACGTATATAGATTTAGCAACAACATATGAATTATTTTCATCTACATAGGTGACTTGGGTATTCATATTACCTTTGTAGATTGCAAACCCTAGATGACGTTCGAAACTTCGATCCCCGGCGGAGTCGCCAAAAAGTGTGTTCACACACGAACACGTCACTGTGTACCCTCGACGCCGGGGATGATCCACCGCAGCTCACGTCGAAGGAGACCCACCCGGAAGCGCGGTACGCAAGCAATTTGACAGGTGCTTTTGAGGATCCGAAACCCCACACGCCCGGGAGGGACCCCGTAAGGGCGCGCGGCGGCTATGGGCTGCCCTAGGTCGGCCTGACCGCCCCTAGGGCCTCAAGGTTCGCCGCCCTGCAAAAGAAGAACGAACGAAGAACAAGGAAGAAGAAGAACAAGGGAGAGAGATAAATGTAAAGGGTAAAAAGTGGTAGATGAATTGATCGATTGTGTGTTATTTTTCAATCAACCATCACCTCTTATCTACTCCCTCCGTTCCAAAATAGATGACCCAACTTTGTACTAAAGTAAGTACAAAGTTGAGTCATCTATTTTGGAATGGAGGGAGTATATAAGAGGCGGATGGACTTCCCGTACAAGAAAAGGACTTGCCTTGCCGTCCAAATCATCAAAATCTAACCAAACTCGGACTTCTCACGACCTCTGGCCCGGATGTCCGCCTCTAGGCCCGGATGTCCGGCTCTATGCCTGGATGATCCGGCCTAGCCCACTTTTCTGATAGCAGCTCACTGTTTTGACTCTAGAATCCACGACCTCGGATTTGGACGTATTTTATATCAAAACCAACCGTCTCGACGAGACACACAACTTTCATGTTGAACAATTTTCTATATGAGGCTGTATTGAGGGTGTTTAGGGCCCTTTTCTAAAGTCTGCAGCAAAAAAAACTGCCCGGACGTCCGGACTTCTACCCGGACTGTCCAGCCTCCATCCGGATCATCCGAGACTGGACCCAGATCATTCGGCTTCATCACAAACCTTCTGTTGTCTTGGTACTTCAATTTCCCGGATGATCTGGCCCCCGGCCCAGATGATCCGGCCAAACATTGATGCAGCATGCGGTTTTGCCTGTAACTTTTGCATACGACCTCGACCTTGGATTCGGATGTTCTTATATCAAAATCGTCCATTTTGACGAGAAGAAGAACTTTGCAGTTGTAACTTTTTCCATCAAGGATCATCTTAATTAGGTTTCATGCCATTCTTTAGTCTGATGTTAATACAGACATCTTTAAGATTGTCATAACTTTTTCATCCAAGCTTCATTTTGAATCATCTTTATATCTATTTCGATCGGGTTGAGGAGAGCATCCAATGATGACATGAAATCATATATTTGACCTCATCTTGCTACAACCTCAAGTCACTTTTTGCGCTCATGCCATTTTCGAGCGTCAATAAAAATCACCGAGGCTGCCGAAACTGCAGCATAGTTCCCCAGCTGCCCCGCAGTGCAACGAGCTCCGATCCGTCAAAAGGGATGCCTTTTTCTTCTGTTCATCACACAACAAGATCACATCGCGGACGAGCTTCTTCCCCAATTCCGTCATCGGCCATGCATGCTTTGCACGCGAGCTCTCGCTTTCCATCTAACATCGCACATGCAACTAATAAGGGAACCGTTCATCGCCATTGCTCCCTCCGCGTCGGCGTGGCCATGCATGCTCCGGCGATGACACGAAGCCCCGCAACCGGTGAGGGAGTCCTGGACTAGGGGGTGTCCAGACAGCCGGACTATCATCGTCCGCCGGACTCCAAGACTACGAAGATACAAGATTGAAGACTTCGTCCCGTGTCCGGATGGGACTTTCCTTGGCGTGGAAGGCAAGCTTGGTGATACGGATATGTAGATCTCCTAACATTGTAACCGACTCTGTGTAACCCTAGCCCTCTCCGGTGTCTATATAAACCGGAAGGCTTTAGTCCGTAGGACACAACAACCATTACAACAATCATACCATAGGCTAGCTTCTAGGGTTTAGCCTCCTTGATCTCGTGGTAGATCCACTCTTGTACTACCATATCATCAATATCAATCAAGTAGGAGTAGGGTTTTACCTCCATCGAGAGGGCCCGAACCTGGGTAAAAACATCGTGTCCCTTGTCTCCTGTTACCATCCGCCTAAACGCACAGTTCGGGACCCCCTACCCGAGATCCGCCGGTTTTAACACCGACATTGGTGCTTTCATTGAGAGTTCCTCTGTGCCGTCACCTATAGGAAGGATGCCTCCTCCCGTCTTCAAGGATGGTATTTTTGCCAAAGGAGCCTTGGCCGCCGGCCAAACTGTCCGACTAGGTGGTTTTCTCATGACAGCCTGTCCGGCCACCGCTTCGACAATGACCTCTCAAGTCGTCAAAAGCAATCTTCACGTCAGCTCAGAATTTGCCGAGCGGCTGGATCCAATAGAGCTCTCGTCCGTAAATGAGCTCTTGGATCGCATCGCCGCCCTGGGAGTCGCTACAGACTACAATCATATTGGGCTTAAAACCGATCTGAGAGAGATTAACTCTCCCCAGGTCACTCACCACATTGCAGTGGTAGAGCAACAATGCGGCGATTCTTCTCCTGTATTGAAAACTAGTCACGTCCGGGCTGCCGAACCCTCCATGCCGGATTCCCTCGGAGGGACGGACTTCGATCAAGCACTGAACCTAAAGTCAGGCATTGGACCGGACTCGTTGGACAACGTTCCACTTTCCAAGCTTCCAAATTCGGAAACTTCTCGGCCCTTGAGCCTTGAGATGGTAGGGTTCCGGACTCAATTCCACCCACCCGCCCAGACATATGCGATCTATCTCTAATCCGGCAAGAGCCCGCTGAAACAGTACATCATTACCGGGCCAGATTCCTCCTGGTTATGGACAGGATAAAGGACTGCCGAGAGGAAAACACAATCTCAATCTTTTGCAATAATTGCACGAACGAGGGAATCTTGAACGCCGTCAGCCGTCGTGAAATTACACGCTTCGCCGACCTGGCGTCCATAGTACGAAAGTACTGTGCGATGGAGAGTTTCCGGAAAACCGAAAATAAGTTTTGGGACAATCCGGCCCCAACCCTAGTCCGCAACAAAAGGGTGCATTACACTCAGGCACCAGATACAAAAACTAAAAAGCAAAAACCCCATAAAGGGCATGGAACCGTACTGGAGGGGTGGCTTAGCGGACCCTGTAAAATTCACAGTACAGAGGGCGCCACCCCAACACATAGCCTTTGAGCATGTTGGATATTACGGCAGGTGACCAAAAGTGGCGAGAAGCTTCTAGCCCCGGAAAACCACTCCAACAATACTGGTACGGTATCAACAGTCTTCGAGACCTTCGCATCAAATAATATGCAGAAACGAACAATCCGCAGCCTCGCCGAAGTCTACCAAGTAGCAACAACAAATCCATGGAGCGACACAGCCATCACCTTCAACGCCAGCGACAAACCTAAATTCTGAACAACCCGAGCACCAGCCGCACTGGTACTTAGTCCAATAGTGGACGACTTTCGACTTACAAAGGTCCTCATGGATGGCGGCAGCGGATTAAACCTCATCTACGAGGAAACTCTTCAAAAAATGGAAATAGACTGGAGCCGCATTGAGCGAAGCAGCACAACCTTCAGAGGAATAATCCCTAGCCGGGAAGCACGCTGCACCGGAAAAATCACACTCGATGTGGTGTTCGGCTCGCCGGACAATTACAGATCCGAAGAAGTCACGTTCCAAGTGGCCCCGTTCAACAGCGGATATCACGCTATATTAGGACGAGAGGCATTCACAATTTTTCAAGCCGTACCCCATTACGGATACATGAAGCTCAAAATGCCTGGGCCCAGCGGAATAATCACTCTCGTTAGTGATCCGGACATAGCACTCCGCGCCGAGAACAAGACAGCCGCATTAGCCCTGGAGGCACTATCCGAAGCCGTAGCGGCAGAAGAACTTACCGCGCTACGCTCTACTGTGAATAGAGACGATGTGATACTCGATAAGAGATCCAAGTCCACCTCCTTTAAACCAGCGAACGAAATAATAAAATTCCAGGTCCATCCAACGGACCCGACAAAGACGGCTTCCATCGGGGCACAGTTGAACCCTGATGTAGACGCCGCACTGCGAGAATTCCTTCGGGAAAATTGGGACATTTTCGCCTGGCACCCTTCGGATACGCCCGGAATCCCACGCAGATTGGCAGAACACAGCCTAAATATCCTAAAAAGATTCAAGCCAGTCAAACAGGCTCTTCGACGATTTTCCGAACCCAAAAGACAGGCAATGGGAGAAGAGCTAGCCAAACTATTGGAAGCCGGATTCATCAGAGATATCAAACATCCGGATTGGCTAGCAAACCTGGTAATGGTACCAAAGAAGGATAAATCCTGGCGCCTATGTGTCGATTTTAAAGACCTCAACAAGGCCTGCCCAAAGGATCCCTTCCCCCTCCCCCGCATCGACCAGATAATCGATGCTACCGCCGGACACGATTCACTGTGCTTCCTCGACGCATACTCCGGCTACCATCAAATCAAGATGGCGGAAGCAGACCAAGCCGCAACAGCATTCATCACTCCGTATGGACCATTCTGCTTCAACACGATGCCCTTCGTACTTAAAAACGCCGGTGCAACATATCAGTGCATGATTCAAACATGTCTGGCTACCCAGATCGGCAAAACAGTAGAGGCATACGTAGACGACGTAGTCGTCAAAACCAAACACGTCGAAACTCTAGTAGACGACTTGAGGCTCACATTCGACAACCTCAGAGCATACGACATCAAGCTGAATCCGGAAAAATGCGTTTTCGGCGTACCAGCCGGAAAGCTCCTGGGCTTCATTGTATCCGGTAGAGGAATTGAAGCAAATCCAGCCAAGATCCGAGCTCTGTCTCAGCTAGATATTCCAAAAAACCTCAAACAAATACAAAGATTAACTGGATGCGTGGCGGCCCTAAGCCGCTTTATCTCCCGTTTAGGAGAAAAGGCATTGCCCCTCTATCGCCTCCTTAGGTGCACCGAACACTTCGAGTGGACGGATGCTGCCACTGCCGGACTCGAAGAAATAAAAACCATATTGGCAACAAATCCGGTCCTAGCTGCGCCCAACCTGGGCGAACCAATGTTGTTATACATCGCGGCAACACATCAAGTTGTAAGCGCGGTACTCGTCGTCGAACGAGAGACAGAAGGGCATAAATTCCCTCTTCAAAAACCAGTGTACTACGTATCCACTGTGTTAACACCCTGCAAGTCCCGTTACCCGCACTATCAAAAGATAGCGTATGCGGTGTTCATGGCATCCCGGAAGCTCCGACACTACTTTCAATAGTGTTCAATAACAGTGGCCTCCGAAGTGCCCCTCAATGACATCATAAACAACCGCGACGCGACGGGCAGGATTGCAAAATGGGCCATAAAGTCTTACCATTCGATATAACTTACAAACCTCGGCGAGCTATAAAGTCACAAGTTTTGGCTGACTTTGTCGCTGAATGGACCGAAGTCGAACTCCCTAAAGAGTACGGCGCATACTCCAATTGGATTATGCACTTCGACGGCTCTAAAATGTTGGTCGGATTGGGGGCTGGCGTTGTATTGACGTCCCCAACTGGGGACACAGTCCAATACATACTTCAGATAATGTACACGGACTCCAACAACGCAGCCGAATACGAGGCCCTTTTACATGGCCTCCGGATGGCAATCTCCATGGGCATTCAACGCCTAGAGGTGCGCGGGGATTCAAACCTTGCAATATCCCAAGTAATTGGAGACTTTGATGCCAAGGATCCGAAAATGGCAGCATATCGTAACGCTGTCCTAAAAATGTCAGCTCGGTTTGACGGACTTGAATTCCACCATGTAGCCAGGGATAATAACCAAGCGGCCGACGTATTGGCATGCATCGGCGCAAAACGTGACGCTGTCCCTCCAAACATCTTCCTGGAACAGCTGTTTAAGCCATCCGTACTATGGGAAGAGGAGCCCAGAAATAACAAACCGGAAGCAGCCACACCAACCGACACAGAGCAATCAGACATAACTGGCGATTCAGCCGACGAAATAACACCTTCAGCCCACGACATAATGGCGGTAATCGCCCCGTGGACAGAGCCATTCCTAGCCTACTTGCTTAGGCAGGAACTTCCCGAAGACCAAAATGAGGCCCGCTTCATAGTCCGGCGATCTAAAGCCTACAAAGTCCATGAGGGAGAACTCTATAAGAAAAGCACAACCGGAGTCCTTCAAAGGTGTATCTCCGAAGAGGAAGGGCGAAACCTTCTGGCTGAAATTCATGCCGGACTAGGCGGACACCACGCAGCAGCTCGGGCCCTTGTAGGAAAGGCATTCCATACAGGATTTTATTGGCCGACGGCCCGGGTAGATGCTCAGGATTTAGTCCGAAGATGCATCGGTTGCCAGCTCTTTGCTAATCAGAGCCATATGCCACCCACCGCCCTCAAAACTATACCCATTACCTGGCCGTTCGCGGTCTGGGGGCTTGACATGGTTGGACCCCTTAAAGGGGGAACCCACAAGCAAAGGTACCTATTGGTCATGGTGGATAAATTCACCAAATGGATAGAGGACAAGGCAGTAAAAACGGCAGAGTCCGGACCAGTGATAGACTTTATCTTCGGGGTAGTACACCGCTAAGGTGTCCCCCACAGCATCATCACCGATAACGGCACGAACTTCACGGCCGACGAGGTTAAATCATGGTGCAAAAATATGGGCATTAAGCTCGATTACGCCTCAGTCTATCATCCTCAAACCAACGGTCAAGTGGAACGAGCGAACGGTCTAATAATGAGCGGCATCAAACCCAGACTAGTGCGGTCACTTACGAAATCTGACACACACTGGGTAGAGGAGCTAGACTCCGTACTCTGGGGGCTGCAGACAACGCCCAACCGTACTACCGGATTCACACCATTCTTTATGGTATACGGCGCAGAGGCAGTTCTGCCCTGTGACATCATTCATGACTCACCTCGAGTGCGCATGTACGAAGAAAGAGAAGCCGAGTTGGATCGGCAGGACAACTTGGACGCATTGGACGAAGAGCGCGACGTCGCCAAGGCTCGTTCCGCATTCTATCAGCAGCAGGCTCGAAGATATCGAAACAGAGAAGTACGGGCCAAGACTTACAACGTTGGTGAACTAGTTCTACGCCTGCCGGACAAGAAAAAGGACAAACTCAAGCCCAAATGGGAGGGCCCTTTCATCATCGATCAAGTCCTGACCGGCGGAGCGTACCGTCTACGAAATGCGTCGGACAACCGGCTCGAGCCGAACCCATGGAACGCAGCTCGCCTCCGAAGATTCTATGCCTAGCGCCGGACTAAGAGTTCGTCCCCTTCCCCCGTCCAAACTTTTACATTGCAGCTGTCTTTTGTTTCTCTTTCTTCTCTCAACACTTTCTCTAAAAAGCCCTTAAAGGCCTACTTGCGCATTGTTCGCATTCACTTGATGTGCCATCCACACTCATTATACCTGGGGGCTTCTTTACCAGAAGCTTAATTATAAAGGCTTCATGCCCAGCACATGTGTCAAGCTTCCACATGTACCTTTTATTCACCATTATATGCATCGATATGACTTAAGTTTTGGCCAAGCTGGGTTGCCTGGCTCCTGTGCTTACCCCTACGTTCCCGATTGTTTGGCTAGGAGGTCAAGGGAGCACCTCTGCAATTGTTACTGTCGGGTCAGCCGGATGTGTACCTTAGACTGGGTGAAGCCGAAAGCTAGCGTTCTTAAGGGAATATTCAGTCGGTGACTTGAAAGATGATTTTTAACCTACTTATTTATCTGCCCCCAGATGTTTTTCTGCTTTTTTCGCAGTCCGGACATGCACTTTAGGGCATGCCTCCCAGGGAAAGGAACCCTTAACGGAACTATTCTCTCTGGAAGATGTTTCTTACTAACCATGTAATATAACATAACTAGTTGGGCACTTGTCTGATAAAGCACTAATGACCCCTACGCCTGGTCTCCATGCATACCCCGGTTGTTTCTTAACCGAGAAGGTATTCGGACACACTCCGGACTCTAGGGTCCCAAGGTTGAAGCGAAAAGGTCGGCAAAGACAAACGATCTACAATCTGGCTAGAAGGCATTTCACATGTCATTTTAAAATACATTGTCAAATCTACTGACTGTATTCCTCCTCAATCCCGTCTAACAAACTGTCTAATTTACAGTCCCGTTGGGAACACTTAGCGGCCAACTCTACTTGGCCGTATACTAAACTCACAGGGATCTCCTTCCCATCAGGCCCCACAGGTCCGACCTCGGCCATGTGGTTGGGATCCGCCTTCTTATACCGTGTCTTCACCATGGCCCAAGCCTCCCTGGCACCTTGGCGGCAGGCCGAAATCTTCCATAAACGGAAGTGCTGCCGCACTCCCTGAAGCTTCTCCGCAAGCTCCCCAAGGCCCTCGGGTAGGGAGAGGGCTGGCCATAAAGCCTGGACGACGCCGCTCATTGCCTGACGAACTCATTCGAGCAGCTGCAACAGCTCGGGAAGTTGATCACCCGTTGATACGGGCATCTCCTCCGCAGGGCGACCTGTGAGTATACCTACAAGACATATTTTGTCAATTGACTTCCTCGCCGAACTCTTCTTTTCAAAGGAGTCCGCTCAAGCACTTACTATAGATGCCGCGACGAAGCCGCACAGTCTCCTTAACGGAGCCGGACAGTTTGGCCCGAACACCTTTCAGCTCTTCTCCGAGCTGGGCGTGGGTGAGGGAGTCCTGTACTAGGGGGTGTCCGGACAGCCGGACTATCAATATCCGCCGGACTCCCAGACTACGAAGATAGAAGATTGAAGACTCCGGCTCGTGTCCGGAAGGTACTTTACTTGGCGTGGAAGGCAAGCTTAGCAATACAGATATGTAGATCTCCTACCATTGTAACCGTCTCTGTGTAACCCTAGCCTCTCCGGTGTCTATATAAACCGGAGGGCTGTAGTCCGTAGGACACAACATTACATCTCAACAATCATACCATAGGCTAGCTTCTAGGGTTTAGCCTCATTGATCTCGTGGTAGATCTACTCTTGTACTACCCATATCATCAATATTAATCAAGCAGGACGTAGGGTATTACCTCCATCGAGAGGGCCTGAACCTGGGTAAAAACATTGTGTCCCTCGTCTCCTGTTACCATCCGCCTAGACGCACAGTTCGGGACCCCCTACCCGAGATCCGCCGGTTTTGACACCGACATTGGTGCTTTCATTGAGAGTTCCTCTGTGTCGTCACCAATAGGCTCGATGGCATCTTCAACCTTTGACGCTATCCAGGGCGAGACTCTCCTCCCCGGACAGATCTTCATATTCGGCGGCTTTGCACTGCGGGCCAACTCTCTTGGCCATCTGGAGCAGATCGAAAGCTACGCCCCTGGCCGTCAGGTCAGATTTGGAAGCCTAAACTTCACGGCCGACGACCGCGGAGACTTGATCTTCGACGGACTCGAGCCACAGCCAAGCGCGCCGCACTGTGACGATGGGCATGATATAACTCTGCCGCCGGACAGTGCTTTGGTGGCCGCACTTGAATCCGCCCCGGCTACTTATCCGGAGCCGATTGCCCATGACGAGGGTCGGTGGATAGATGCCGCCTCGGGGGCTTCAACATCTACGGCGATGGAGCCGAATACCGATTTTGTCCCTTGCGAAACTCGTGATCCCGAGACGCCGGACTCCTCGCCGGACTCCGAGCCTCCCACGCCCCCGCCAATTAAGCCAGATTGGGCGCCGGTTATGGAATTCACTGCCGCGGACATCTTTCAACACTCGCCTTTTGGCGATATCTTGAATTCTCTGAAGCATCTCTCGCTATCAGGAGAATCCTGGCCGGACTATGGCCAGGACGGTTGGAGTTCGGACGACGAAGAAATTCGGAGCCCACCCACCACCCACTTTGTAGCCACTGTCGAGGATCTAACCGACATGCTAGACTACGACTCCGATGACATCGACGCTATGGACGATGACGCCGGAGACGATCAGGACCCAGCGCCCACGGGACACTGGAAGGCCACCTCGTCATACGACGTCTACATGGTGGACACCCCAAAAGAAGGGGATGGCGAAAAAGTAGCGGAGGAAGATTCTTTGAAGAAGCAGCCTAAACGCCGGCGCCAGCGGCGCCGCTCTAAATCCCGCCACAACAAGAATGGAGAATCCGGCACGGGAGACAATAATACTCCGGAGAGTGCCGAAGACGACCCCCTCCTGCAAGACTCAGCGCAGGAGGACGCAGAAGCAAGCCCTCACGATAGGGCGGCAGACGAAGGGGTTGAGGACGATAACTATATGCCTCCCTCCGAAGACGAAGCGAGCCTCAACGATGACGAATTCGTCATACCCGAGGATCCCGTCGAACAAGAGCGCTTCAGGCGCAGGCTCATGGCCACAGCAAATAGCTTAAAGAAAAAGCAGCAACAGCTTCAAGCTGATCAAGATCTGCTAGCCGATCGATGGACCGAGGTCCTCGCGGCCGAAGAGTATAAACTTGAACTCCCCTCCAAAAGTTACCCAAGACGCAAGCTGCTCCCCTGATTAGAGGAGGAAGCATACATACCTTTATCACCAGCGCACGACATGGCTGACCGACCACCCCGTGGTCGCGACAGAGAGGCATTCAAGGCCCCAGCCAAGACCGTACCCCGACATCGATCCAGGAGTACGAAGCCAAAAGGGAATGCGCCGGACTTGCGAGACATCTTGGAGGACAAAGCAAGGCAATCCAGATCCATCTATGGATCACGTGGGCGCCCTACAATCCACGACGAATACCGTCGCGCCGGACATAACGCCGGCCGAGCCGAACACAGCAGACAGCGCTCCCTCGAGCTGCGTCGCGATATTGCTCAATACAGTGGCGCCGCACACCCATTATGCTTCACTGATGAAGTAATGGATCACCACATCCACGAAGGGTTCAAACCCGTGAACATCGAATCTTACGGTGGTACAACAGACCCCGCGGTGTGGATCGAAGATTATCTTCTCCACATCCATATGGCCCGCGGCGACGATCTGCACGCCATCAAATATCTCCCACTCAAGCTTAAAGGACCAGCTCGGCATTGGCTTAACAGCCTGCCCGCAGAGTCGATTGGGTGTTGGGAAGACCTGGAGGCCGCGTTCCTTGATAACTTCCAAGGTACATACGTGCGACCTCCAGACGCCGATGACCTAAGCCACATTATTCAGCAGCCAGACGAATCGGCCAGACAGTTCTGGACGTGGTTCTTGACGAAGAAAAATCAAATCGTCGACTGTCCGGATGCGGAGGCCCTTGCAGCCTTCAAACACAACATCCGAGACGAATGGCTAGCCCGGCACCTGGGGCAGGAGAAGACGAAATCCATGGCAGCCCTCACATCATTAATGACCCGCTTTTGCGCGGGAGAGGATAGCTGGCTAGCCCGCAGCAATAATCTCCGCAAAAATTCTGGCAGTCCGGACACCAAGGACAATCACGGCAGGTCACGCCGAATCAAAAACAAACGCCGTACTAACGGCGACGACAAAGAGGATACGACAGTCAATGCCGGATTCCGAGGCTCCAAACCCGGTCAACGGAAGAAGCCATTTAAAAGAACAACCCCGGGCCCGTCCAATCTGGACAGAATACTCGACCGCTCATGCCAGATACATGGCACCCCCGAAAAGCCAGCTAATCACACCAATAGAGATTGTTGGGTGTTCAGGCAGGCCGGCAAGTTAATTGCTGAACACAATGACAAGGGGCTAAATAGCGACGACGAGGAAGAGACCCGGCCGCCGAACAACAGAGGACAGAAGGGTTTCCCCCTGCAAGTGCGGACGGTGAATATGATTTACGCGACCCATATACCCAGGAGGGAGAGGAAGCGCGCACTACGGGACGTCTATGCGATGGAGCCAGTCGCCCCGAAGTTCAATCCATGGTCCTCCTGTCCGATCACTTTTGATCGACGAGACCATCCGACTAGCATACGCCATGGCGGATTCGCCGCATTGGTCCTAGACCCAATCGTCGATGGATTTCACCTCACAAGAGTCCTGATGGACGGCGGCAGCAGCTTGAACCTGCTTTACCAGGACACAGTGCGCAAAATGGGCATAGACCCATCTAGGATCAAGCCTACCAAGACAACCTTTAAAGGTGTCATCCCAGGAGTGGAAGCCAACTGTACAGGCTCTGTCACACTGGAAGTGGTCTTCGGATCCCCGGATAATTTCCAAAGCGAAGAGTTAATCTTCGATATAGTCCCGTTCCGTAGCGGCTATCATGCCCTGCTCGGACGTACCGCGTTTGCAAAATTCAATGCGGTGCCGCATTATGCATACCTAAAGCTCAAGATGCCGGGCCCTCGTGGAGTCATTACGGTCAATGGGAATACGGAACGCTCCCTCCGTATGGAGGAACATACAGCGACTCTCGCGGCAGAAGTACAGAGCAGCCTTCTACGGCAATTCTCTAGTCCGGCAACGAAAAAGCTGGACACATTAAAGCGCGCCCGGAGCAACACTAACCAAGACCACCTGGCGCGATCGGAGCACGCGTAGCAATGCGGCCCCCACCCTCGCCCGCGTATGGTCACAAGTATAACACTCCGCGTACATCATTACGCTTTGGAGATACCATGGGCGCAGGGGAGGGGCTTAACCTCAAGGATTGAAGATTGCGGCTCGACCGCACCAGGGGCTCGTGCTAGCGCCCCCCCCCCTTGGTGTTATTTTTTATCTTTTCTTTTTCTATATGCAGGACTCCACCAAATAGAAGCCCTGCCCGTCGGGGAACTTTCCGAACTCACGATACAATAGTCAGGGATTAAAGAAGGCTGCGACGAACACTCAGGTGGTCTCCATTACGAGCATTAAATTCAATTACATACACCAAGTCTGCAGCTTATCCCTGAAGGGGGACATGTTAATTTAGTCAGAATCCCTTGCTTACCGCACTATTTGTATCAGTCCGCTTTATTAGCAGACCTTCTGCCATAAATAACGTAGCACTTCCCTTTTTGCAAGTTTATTACCTTTTCATGGCAATTGCGTTATCCTTTACAAATGTTCACTATATGACATATTGCACCCGTACACTTTGGTACGGTCGAATACACCAGGGGCTTCTGTTCCCCATATTACGGTGTGATTAAGTCCGAACACTTTCACAAGTGCGGCACCCCGAACTTATAGCATTATATGAATCAGCTCCGAATCATGTCTTGGGTCAATCGTTGGGTTTGCCCGGCTCCTATGTTTTGGTGCCTTACGTTCCGTTCCGTCGGCTAAGGTAGCACTAGGAGAACCACTGCGATTGCGCCCCGGTTTGGCCGGGTTAACGCCTCAGTGGAGAAAGCTAAAACTGACTGGCATGATAAGGCGAGAGACTGGTCGCTGTTCGAGAGGTCTTTTCGGGTCCCTAAAGACTCATGCCGCTTCGAGCGAAGTTCCGGATGATGTCCGACGAAGGCGTGGATAGCGCCCCGGATTCGGTCTTCCGAATACCAGGGGCTTCGCCGAAATTTAAAATTATAGAATTCTATGGCTAAGTGAGAGTGTTCAAGCATTATAAGTCCGGTCGCCTGGTTCGTTGTGTTGAGCGCCTCCCTAGATGGACCCAAAGATGGGAACAAGAGTGCTCAAGTTTATCACCGAACACCCCAGCACTCGTGGCTTGGGGGCTGAAGCCAACGACTTGCCATCTCTCAGATTTAACAAACGGCCGCACAGAAGGTAATATTTTAAATTAAACAAAAGCGTTGCTCATGGCGCATATAAACGAAGTTTTCGGCGCACAGGATAAACACACAGCGAGTTCACTCAAGGATTACATTAAGGGGACACTCATCCGCGATATCGCGGGCTCCCTTCAGGACAACTTTATAATAACGCTCCGGCGTACGGTGCTCCTTGCCCGGCGGCGGCAGATCCGTGAGAAGCTTCTCCGCATCCAGCTTGCCCCATTGCACCTTTATGCGGGCAAGGGCTCGACGAGCGCCTTCAATGCAGGCGGATCGCTTGATCACATCCAGCCTTGGGCACGCATCAACTAGCCGCCGCACTAGGCCAAAGTAGCTGCCAGGCAGGGCCTGCCCGGGCCACAGCCGGACTGTGAGGCCCTTCATGGCCTCCTCAGCTACCTTGTGGAGTTCGACCAGCTGCTTCAGCTGGTCGCTTGGGGGCACCGGATGGCCGGCCTCAGCGTACTGAGACCAGAAGACCTTCTCCATTGAGCTCCCCTCCTCGCCACGATAGAACGCAGCGGCATCAGACGCACTACGCGGCAGATCTGCAAATGCCCCTGGAGAGCTCCGAATTCGGGTAAGTATCCGGTAATTTACATTAACATGCTTGCTCTGCATGAAAAACGCCTTACCCGCTGCTATCTTCTTCATGTCCTCTACCTCCTCACGGGCCCTCTGGGCCTCGGCCTTGGCGGATTTGGCACTTTCGAGAGCCGAGGCAAGCTCGGACTCTCGAGTCTTGGAGTCACGCTCCAAACTCTCATGCTTTTTCATGAGAGCCTGGAGCTCTTGCCGAACTTCCGCCACCAGCGCCGCTTGCTTTTCTCGCTCAGTCCGTTCCGTGGCCGCATTGCGTTCGGCCACGGACACGGCATCTTTCAGGGCTGCCACCTCGTTCGTGGCCCCTGCATTGCAAATTTTATCCTTGTTAATCTTGTTTGCAACCAAAACCCTTTTCTGTAAGGTACATATTTAAAGTGGTGTTATTCACCTTCTTTTTCCTTGAGCTGCCTCTTGGCATGGCCGAGCTCTTGCTCCGACCGCTCAAGGTCCTTCTTCAGCGCCTCGACCTCCGCTGTCAATGCGGCAGAGGTCAACAGCGCAGCCTGCAAACCCATATTGACATAGTTTAGAAACCCTGCGTATATCTTGTTAAAGATCCTCAGTCCGACTTTTCTTTCCGAACACCGGACTAAGCATCAGGGGCTATTGTCTATGCAGTATTATATTGCTTAATTTTAAACTTCTTACCTCAAAGCCTGTTAGAAGGCTGTTGCAGGCTTCGGTCAGCCCGCCCTTGGCGAGCTGGACCTTCTCAATCACCGCACTCATGAGAGTGCGGTGTTCTTCCTCAATGGAGGCGCCTTTGAGCACCTCCAGCAGGTTGTCCGGTGCCTCCGGTTGGACGGAGGCCGCCGGCGTCACGGTCCTGCCCCTCCTTCGAGGGGGCTGCTTGCCGGGCTCTGGAACCGCTACGGGTTCCGGAGTCGAGTCCGGCACAAAGTCCGGGAGGCTGCCTGACGGCGCCTCCGGAGCCTCCTCCTGGCGCGTCCCCCTATGGGATTCCGCCTCGTCGTCTTCGGCGCGTGGGGTAGAGGCAGTCGGGATGGAATTTACATCCGACGGCGCCAACGACCCGCTCATCGAGTCAGGAAAGTCGTCACCGGCCGGACTAAAGAAACAGTGCGGCATTAGAAGGACACTGTGTGACATACTATAATACGTCATATGAATGATCCGGATACTTACGATCTTGCCGGACGCCGGGCCCTTGGAGGCCACTCTTCCTCGCCAACGCTGATGTTGGCGAAACTGTCCGGGGGGATGGTTCTCCCCCTCTTGGACCCTTCGGCCGCCCCGATTGGGGAGGCCTTCCTCTTCTTCTCCCCCTCCTCTGGGAGAGAGTACTCCTCCTCCTCCTCCTCGTCTTCGGGGGAGGAATCCTCGTCGTCGTCAGACGCTTGATTGCGGGAACTCTTTCGAGTCCCCGCGGCCACCCTCTTGGCCTTCTTCTCCGGCACCACGTACGGTGCCGGAACCAGCAGCCTTCCTAATTGGGCATTCACTGGTTCTTCTGGCATGGGAGCCGGACTGATAATCAGCTCGGCCTTCTCCATCAATTCCTGTCAAAGGAAAGAGGCAGATTAAAAACCTCGCTAGAGTCAATCTAAATTACTACAAGTGTCCCGTAATGGGGTCGAATCACTTACCCCGTCAGTCGGAGACCGCAAGCTGAATCCGCGGTCTTCGGTCGCGGATGCGGGCGCATCGGCGCTCTTGAACAGCACCCTCCAGGCTCCTTCGTATGTTGTATCGAAGAGCCCGCTCAGCGTCTGGTGCTGTTCCGGATTAAACTCCCACAGAGTAAATGCCCTTTCTTGGCATGGGAGAATCCGCCGGAGGAGCATGACCTGGACGACGTCGACGAGCCGGAGCCCATTGCTCACCAGCTTTTTGATGCAGGTTCGAAGTCCCGTCACCTCCACCGGATTACCCCACTGCAAGCCCTTCTCTTTCCAGGAGGTGAGCTGCGTGGGGCTTCCAGATCTAAATTCGGGGGCCGCCGCCCATGTAGGCTCGCGCGGCTCGGTGATATAGAACCACCCCGATTGCCACCCCTTGACGGAGTCCACGAAGGTCCCTTCTAGCCAAGGGACGTTGGGCAGCTTGCCCAACATAGCGCCTCCGCATTCCGCTTGCGCCCCCTTCATGATCTTCGGCTTGACATTGAAGGTCTTGAGCCATAGGCCGAAGTGGGGCCGGATGCAGAGAAAGGCCTCGCACACGACGATAAACGCCGAGATGTTGAGGACGAAGTTCGGCGCCAGATCGTGGAAATCCAGGCCATAGTAAAACATGAGCCCCCGGACGAATGGATGGAGCGGGAAGCCCAGTCCGCGGAGGAAGTGGGGAAGGAAATCGACCCTCTCATGAGGTCTTGGGGTAGGAACGAGCTGCCCCACGTCGGGCAGCCGATGCGCAATGTTTCCGGAAAGGTATCCGGCGTCGCGCAGCTTGGTGATGTCCTCCTCCTTGGCGGTGGAGGTCATCCACTTGCCTCCCCCTCCGGACATGTTCGGGGAAGGGTAGAGGCGGAATGCGCGAGCTTGAGCGTTGGAGCTTGGGTTCGCAGGGATGGATGAGCAAAGGAGGAAGAAGGCGTAGGTGAGAAGGTAAATCCTTATCCCTTATATATAGGCGGACAAAACTATGCGTCCCTCACCGGCCTGGTAAAACTCGCTTATCCCCCAAGCGCCACCATCAATGGCGCGGTAGGGTTACCCACGCACGTATTGATGAGAATCCCTGGAAGAGGGGAACACGATCTCTGCTTTGACAGGACGTGCCAAGGAAACCGCTTCGCTGAACGTGCCGAAGTGGTACAGTAATTCAAACAAAGGCTTGGTGCCGGTGTGATGTCATGCCGCATAATACGTCAGCAGATTGGATCGGTGTATATGTTTTGTTCTCTCTACGTTGGAATGTGGAAATTATTTTGCAGAGCCGGACACTATCCTGGTGTTCATTATTTTCTCTGGATTATTCAAGGGAGGAACCCGCCTTGCAATGCCGAACATTATGCACGCCGGACTTATCGTCATTGAAGACTGGTTCAGGGGCTACTGAGGGAGTCCTGGACTAGGGGGTGTCCGGACAGCCGGACTATCAATATCCGCCGGACTCCCAGACTACGAAGATAGAAGATTGAAGACTCCGGCTCGTGTCCGGAAGGTACTTTACTTGGCGTGGAAGGCAAGCTTGGCAATACGGATATGTAGATCTCCTACCATTGTAACCGACTCTGTGTAACCCTAGCCTCTCCGGTGTCTATATAAACCGGGGGGCTGTAGTCCGTAGGACACAACATTACATCTCAACAATCATACCATAGGCTAGCTTCTAGGGTTTAGCCTCATTGATCTCGTGGTAGATCTACTCTTGTACTACCCATATCATCAATATTAATCAAGCAGGACGTAGGGTATTACCTCCATCGAGAGGGCCTGAACCTGGGTAAAAACATTGTGTCCCTCGTCTCCTGTTACCATCCGCCTAGACGCACAGTTCGGGACCCCCTACCCGAGATCCGCCGGTTTTGACACCGACAGTGGGCATCCTGGAGCTTGTTCCTTTCCTGCTGCACCCTATTCAGCACCCTCTCGCCGGCCTTCAGCTGGCGCAGTAGTTCTTGCCTATCCGGATCTTGTCCGGCAGCACCTGCAACGTCATTATTAGACTCGCACGCACGCCGCACACCCCTTATCTTTTTAAAATAATGTGTTACCAGGAGGGGTCTCTGGGTTTCCTCCTGCGGCAGCAAATGCGGCCTCGAGTTGGGCCTTGCACTCTTGCAGCTCCTGAGACAGTTGGGTATTCTTCTCCGTAAGATCCTGCGTTTCAAATGGTCCTTAAATCAGTTAATATAACTACTTTAAGTCTCGGGGGCTATTGGCATATACAACTATTAAATTTTCTTACCCGTATGTCCTTTACATACTGCTCCGTGGGTCTGGCAAAGCCATCCTGAGCAGCACGGAGGTGCGTGTCCCCCGCGTTAAAGGCATTGAACGCCTCAGGGGAGAAGCACGCGTCACGAAATACTGTCCGGCGGCGCCTGTGGTTCATGGCGCTCTCCACCTCAGACTTGGTGGCGGACAATCTATCGGCATCCTCCATTGGAGGAGTATCCGGCTCGCGCCTTGCGCTCGCCTCCCCCTCTAGACCAGGTGCTGGAGCCTGGCTGGTAGAGGTTGGATTGGCAACCTCTACGCCCGCAATCCGGTGGGCGCTTTTTCTCCTACAAAAGTCATGAGCACTCAAACGCTTCCTAGGAACGTTGCTCCAAATAATTAACTGCGAGCTATACCTTTGCGGCGACGTTTCAGTCCGCACCGCGCTCCTCTTCCGCCTACTGGTCCGGACTGGCCTTTGTTGGTCAGCCGCTGCGGGCTCGGCTTCCCGCCTTGAAGGCGCTTCCTGCAAAACACCATCGTACGCGAAGGTCAGAAATGAGCAAGGAAGAGATAATGGTGTCGGGACTTCCATCACAATCACCTAGGAAGCCGGATATTGTCCGGGGTAGTCAGCCGTAATGGCGACTAAAGCATTATCCATGCTGAGCTGGTGGAACACCCCGTCGATTAGCTCCACCTGAATGTCCGGATCCTCTTCGAAGGCCGGATCCTGGGATCTCTCTGGATCCTCGGGTTGCAGAGCTGGACTTATCATGTCCTCCACAATCCGACGCAGTTCCTGCGTCGAAGACATAATATAAGAAGCTTAAACTTCGAAAGCATGGGTCGGGCCCTTAAAGTGTTCACTTACCCAACGCCGAGGGTTATTCATGGAGAACCCATTCAACGGGTTCGTCTGAAGGAAGTCCTCCTTCTCCCCCTTGTACAGGCCGGACAGAATCTGCACCAGATCCTCGGCCGAATCCGGTCCTTTGCGGCCATGACGGGTGGCATCGTCTTCCCCGTTGAAATCACACATGGGGTAGCCCCTGTATTGCAGTGGCTGCACCCCCCGCGTAATGCATGTTGCCATGACTCCAATCATGGTCAACCCAGAGTGGGCCAGTAATCTTATTCGGCCCATCAGATAATGGACGCTCTTGTCTTCCTCCAGTTGGGGGCTCCGCGGGCGCCAACTAAGGCGTTTCTTCAGAGGAGCAGTACTGAACTCCGGGAGGCCGATCCGAACAGGGTCCGGCAGCGGAGCATCTTCTATGTAAAACCATTCCGAAGGCCAGTCTTTGCACGCCTTCTTAGGGGTTCCGGATGGATATCCAGTCCCGCCAATGTGCCATATTTCGGCGCCGCCCACTTGATATATGGACCCCTCGTGAGAACGGGGTACGAGGCAGAACAACCTCTTCCACAGTGCAAAATGGGGCTCGATGCCCAGAAATAGCTCACAAAGAGCTACGTAACCCGCGATATGCAGGATAGAGGCGGGCGTAAGGTGATGGAGCTGGAGTCCGTAGAACTCCAGGAGCCCGCGGAGGAACATATGTATAGGAAATCCGAGTCCTCTTATCAGATAGGGGACGAAGCATACACGCTCCCCTTTGTTGGGACTTGGGGTAGCCTCTGCTTGCTTCCCACCTTGGTAGGTGGCCAACCCGGCTCGAACCGGGACCATGAAGGCCGGAGGGAGATATCCCTTTGCTTGGAGCGTCACCAGCTCGTTGTGCGGGACAGAACATCTCCGCCAGTCTCCTGGCAGTGGGCTGGGAGCGCGTGAGGAGGAGCCGCGTCGACAGTCCATGATGGAATGGATTTTTCGGTCGGAGGCGCTCCGATGAGTACTCGCGGAAGGAAGATGGTGTGATTTGGATCTGGATTCTTGCCTCTCTTATAGGCAGATTATTTGCACAGCTAGGGGGTAAAACATAAAAGATACCCTGGCTTTTCGCATTCGTGCGACGCATGGAAGATGGCCATTACTGGGCGTGGAAGCCAAGAAGCGCAACATTGATAAAAAAAGCCGGACACTGTCCGGCGAACGCACGGAATTTGGAGGAGAACCCGCCTTGCAACGCCGAAGACTCTATACGCGCTGGACTTATCGTCATTGAAGCCTGGTTCGGGGGCTACTGAGGGAGTCCTGGACGAGGGGGTGTCCGGACAGCCGGACAATCATCGTCTGCCGGTCTCTAAGACTACGAAGATACAAGATTGAAGACTCCGTCCCGTGTCCGGATGGGACTTTCCTTGGCGTGGAAGGCAAGCTTGGCGATACGGATATGTAGATCTCCTACCATTGTAACCGACTCTGTGTAACCCTAGACCTCTCTGGTGTCTATATAAACCGGAAGGCTTTAGTCCGTAGGACACAACAACCATTACAACAATCATACCATAGGCTAGCTTCTAGGATTTAGCCTCCTTGATCTCGTGGTAGATCCACTCTTGTACTACCCATATCATCAATATCAATCAAGCAGGAGTAGGGTTTTACCTCCATCGAGAGGGCCCGAACCTGGGTAAAAACATCGTGTCCCTTGTCTCCTGTTACCATCCGCCTAGACGCACAGTTCGGGACCCCCTACCCGAGATCCGCCGGTTTTGACACCGACAACCAGCCTGTCGGGTCCTGCGTGCCAATCGCGCGTCCGGCGTGGGAGCTGAGCATGCACGGGCAGCGCTCCAATGTCCCCTCCTCCCTGCAGGTGAGGTCCAGGAGCGGCTGTAGCCCCACCGACCAACTTCTCCTCATGTTAGCACCGATGAGGACCAAGGAGAAGGACCAGGTGTGTCCATCGGCGCTCAAGGAGCTGGACCTGACGATGGTGGAGCAAGATTTGTTAGCGACGTTTGCTACCGAGATGGGTCCACTAGCTGTAGCCGACGATGTCAGTCAAACTGGTTCGTGCCATGGACAAGCTTCGTCCTTTGCGTCCTTTGCGGCTCCGATGCCGTGTCCGGGACGTTCAGCTTCTCGATCGCTAGATGCATGAGAGGATGCAACGCAAACACGTACCTACGTACGTGTGTTGTAACGGAACCACCGGAGCACGACGAACACCGGAGACAAGAAAGAAACCAGGGGGATGCAACACACAAGATTTCCAGGCGCCCGAACACCTTGCTGCATGGACGGCTCCTGTGTATTTCCGGCAAGCTCGAACTCGACTCCCCACAGTTACAATGACCAACACACGGGTTTTACACCCAGGCACACTATGGACACGTTCTCCACGCCCCTGCCAGCTCACGCCCACGACCCAGCTCGCTCTGGCCGCGTCCTCGGCGCGCGCCCGCAACGCACGCGGACGCGCCGAGCCCTCCCGATCGCCACGCTCACCCTGGACCTGGTCTCTAGCAGCCACACACACGCACATCCCTCGCACCATGCATTAGCGCACACACGCACACACACCATGGCCAGCACGCGGCCAGAACCGCACTTGGTACATCCAGTGCATGCACACACGCACGGTTTATTGGCTAACATTTCCCCCCTTAAACCGTGACCTACAGAAGAGTCCGCTCGTCGTCGACGTCGGCGCCATGGCCGCCGCTACAACCTCCACTGTGCAGCACCGCACGTCCCGTGCTCCCAAGCTCGTGTACACGACACGCACGCACGTAGTCGCCACGGCCCGAGTCCAGCGCCTCGACGCGGTCAGAACTCCGCTGCATCTCCAGCACAAGCGCCTCTACGGCTGTCACGCCGAGCCGCCGCGACCTCTACGCCACCACGCAGGTCCTTCGCGACCTCTGTGCCCTTCGCGCGCACTCCCCACGTCCCTGCGCTCCCAGCCCGCGCTCCCGCCGCGCACATACGCGATCTGCGCACCAGGTCCAGCGCCTCGACATGGTCCGCACCCGCGGTCCCAGCGCGCCCGACGCGTCCGGTGCACACCAATAACACGCACCGGTCGCGCCCGGCTCGCCGCCGCGTCTCATTTGCCACGCACCGCTGCGGCCTCACCCGCAGCACCACGCCTCCATGCCGCCGCGTTGCTGTGTGTCGTCGCCGCGCCTCTGCATCCACCGCACGAACGACGTCACAGCTAGCCACAGCCGCGCCCGTCTCCGTGCTCACCACGGACTCGCCGCGCCACAGCCCTGAGCTGCGAGGCTCTGATACCAAATGTTTTTGCATAAACGGAACCACCGGAGCACGACGAACACCGGAGACAAGAAAGAAACCAGGGGGAAGCAACACATAAGATTTCTAGGTGCTCGAACACCTTGCTGCACGGACGGCTCCTGTGTATTTCCGGCGAGCTCGAACTCGACTCCCCACTGTTACAATGACCAACACACGGGTTTTATACCCAGGCACACTATGGACACGTTCTCCATGCCCCTGCCTGTTCACGCCCACCACCCAGCTCGCTCTGGCCGCATCCTTCGCGCGCGCCCGCAAGGCACGCGACGCGCCGAGCCTCCGGATCGCCACACTCACCCTGGACCTGGTCTCTAACAGCCACACACACACGCACATCCCGCGCACCATGCGTTAGCACACACATGCACACACACCACGACCAAAACTGCACCTGGTACATCCAGTGCACGCACACACGCACGGTTTATTGGCTAACAACATGCGCTACGTGTAAGTGCATCTAGTGCCCCTTAGTGATTTTGGTGTATTGAAGACTTATAGGTTAAGGGACTGATGCGTTTGTGAGTGTACACAGGTCTATAAGTCTATGAGGAGTTTGATATTTACAGAGAAAGTCGACCCCTAAAAATGAAGTTCTTCGACTGAAAACTTTGATATTCTGAAGACTTTCTGAAGACTTTGAAAGTGAAGAAATTGGTGTGACCTTGAAGACTTGATATTCACTTGAGGAACATGAAGCGTGAAGACTTTTGTTTTCGTAGTTTCATTTTCTCTTTCTTGAGTCATAGGAAACACCGTACTGTTAAAGGGGGTCGAGGAAATACCAAGGAAAAATTTCCACGTGATGCTCAACTCAAAATTCTACACCTACCAATCCCTTCGAGTGAAGCCATTGGAAATCTCATACAGTTCAGTCAATTTCTTCAGTGACAGAGACGCAGTTCTTCTGGTCACTGAGGACTTCGCTCTGACTGAGGAGTTAGGAATTCGCCAGTGCGAATTGCCTACACATTGAGGAACATGATAGCCCTGAGGAATTTGAGAGTCAAAATTCCGACCGTTGTTGTGCTGCGCGTCGGCTGTCCCAAAATATCTTATCCACCTAACGGTCATATCACTGAAGGGCATTTATGTCTTATCATGTCGGGCTGCTCCCTAGGCTATAAATAGCCACCCCCTACAACCACTAGTTGGTTGGCTGCTCCAAGAGAACTTGACACTTGTCATTTGAGAGCAACCCATCCTCCGAGGACTTTGAGCGAAAATCATCAAGTGAGGAAAATCCCAAAACCAAACCCCCACAAACCCAAAGTGATTGAGCATCACTGAAGAAATTGATCCTGTGTGGATCGGACGCTTGTTACCTTTGAAGACTGTGCTTCTTCCAGACGGTTAGGCGTCAAGGTCTAGAGCATCCAAGAGGAATTGTGGATCGCCGAGTGACCAAGTCTGTGAAGGTTTGGAAGTCACCTGAAGACTTACCACGAGTGATTGGACGAGGCCTGCGTGGTCTTAGTTCAAGGAGAATACGGTGAGGACTGGGTGTCCTAAGTTGCGGCTCAGTGACTGGGTGTCCGGGACTGCGTGTCCTCGAGTTTAAATACTCAGCCGCTCCAACCAGACGTACAACTGAGACAGCAGTTGGAACTGGTTTACCAAATCATTGTCTTCACCAACTAACTGGTTCTATTTCCTCAACCCTTTCATTTCCTCATTACTGTGTTGAGTGTTTGTTCATATCTGTGCTTGAAGACATTGATTGAAGACTTTCTCAATTTCCTCAGTTCAATTTCTTCAGTCTGTTTGTCTTCATCTTGTGTTATCCTGTGATTACGCTTTCTGTACTCTATGCTTGTCTTCATTTCATCATGATGACCATGCTTGTATTCTGCTATGCTTACTTCTGAGTACTTATTCCGCTGCAAGTAGTTCTTCGCTAAGGAATTTCCTCACCAGCAAATTCCTTAGTGAAGAATTCATAAAAATCGCCTATTCACCCCCCCTCTAGTCGATATAACGCACTTTCAATTGGTATCAGAGCGAGGTAATCCCTTGTTCTGTGTGATTTTGGTTTAACCGCCTGGAGTTTTAGTTATGTCGACCGCAGGTATGAAGAAAGTGACATGCCCTATCTTTGACGGTCATGACTATCCCAAGTGGAAGGCCATGATGAGGAAGCGCCTCATGGCAATGAACAGCGAGCTGTGGACCGTCATTGAGATTGGTCTTACTGATCTATGCAAGATGGCGAACGCTGATGATATCCGCAAGTACACTCGACTTGACCTCATGGCAAAGGATATCATCTGTTCCTGCCTATCCAGAGATCAATTCGAGTGCATTATGCATCTTGGGAATTCGAAGCTTATCTGGGACTGAATCTCTGATGTCTATGAAGGTCATCGAACCTGTCATGATCCCTGGTTTGAGGACTTCAAGGAATCTCTCAAAATGATGACTTTCAAGCCAGAATCATCATCTTCTGCATCATGTCTCATGGCAGACGGTGCTGAGGTAACCGAATGCTCCTCATCCGAGTGTTGTGACGATGAATCTGATAATGATGAATCTGATAATGATGAATCTGATGATGATATTGAATCTTGTTATACCAAACTTGTTTGCATTGCCACTAAACAACAAACGGCTTTGGAACAAGTTCAAAACATGCTTGACAAAAGTGATGATATGTTGCGTAAAGAAATGGATCAGTCAAAAGCATTGGGTGAATGTCTTCAGAGAATTCACTCCAAGTTTGACGCCCTTCAAGATCAACATAATACCCTCTTGACTGATCACGAGAAGCTTTCTTCTGAATCTCTTCAAAGAAAGGAAGATCTTGAAAAGCTAAGAGTGTGTTATGAAGATCTTCAGAAGGAGCGCGATTCATTACTAGCTCAACAAATCAGCGCTTCTCAGGAAGAATTTGTTCCTCCATGCTTAAAGTGCATTGAACGTGAATCTGCTAATTCTTCACCTGAATGTTCAAATGCTTCAACTGTTACAAATTCTTCATCCGCCTCTGCTATCATTAATTCCTCATCTGAGGACATTGCTAGTATCACTGACAATGCAGGACTGAAGGAATTGTACATGACAGGCATGTACAAAAGCCTCAAAGGGCATCAGACTCTATGTGATGTGCTTAAAAAGCAGATTCTCAACAGAAACCCTAGGAAAGAGGGTATTGCCTTTGAGAGGAAACTCAATGCTGATGGAACATATTGGAAGCCTGAGCAGTACCCCAAAACCTCATGGGTTGCTGCAAAGGGACCTCCAGTTGATCCATCTAACTTATCTGGCTTTACATGTGAATCTCCTCATTCTTCTGATGAGTCATTTGACTCCAACTATAAACTGTTCAAAAATCAGAATGGTGAAGTATTTGCTAGATATGTTGGCACTAACTGCAGGAACGGTTCCCCTATGAAGAAAATCTGGGTTCCCAAAAGTTATGTTGAAAGTCTTCAGGTGAATGTCCTCATGACACCACCAGTGAAGAACAGGAACCCCAGATCAGATTCTTCATATGGACCAAATTCTTCATATGGATCCAAGTCCTCATACGGACAAAATTCCTCACATGGATCAAATTCCTCAAAAGGATCAAAGTCCTCATATGATTATCATCGTGCTAACAACTTTGTCTCGCAGGGTAGAGCTAAGGGCTATGAATATGTGCATTATTCTTCAAACCATTATGTTCATAAGTCCTCGAAGAATTACTCTGCTTATTCATATGCTTACCCTAACCCCTCTTATGTGAAACGAAACGGTTTGGCATCTTTGCCACCTTTCTCATATGGTGCTCGCGGAGTGATGAATTCTTTGCCACCCCTCCAGATGTGGGTGGTGAAGAAAAAGAACTAATCTCTTCTGCAGGGTCAGGTCTCCAGACGTGCTTTAACGTCTGAAGAATTTGCTGGGGACCTGACGAAATTGCCTGAAAGGACGCAGGCGAATCATGATGAAATGAACTGTCATTTCACATGTCCTCATACTGCTATATCTGTTTACTGCTTGATGAAATTCATCTGATGAACTTGATATCATATTCTTCACTGATGAAGCATATGAGATTGTAAGCTACACTAATTCATCTGCTGGATGATCAACCCAAAACTACTGAATGGGTCCTCGATAGTGGATGTATGAATCACATGACTGGTGACAAGAATCTATTGATGGATGCTCCCTTATCACCGTCACCTCTGAAGCATATCATCTTTGCTGACAAAGGCAAAAGTCAGGTATTGGGTCTTGGTAAGGTTGCAATCTCTAAGGATAAACACATGGACAAAGTCATGCTTGTTGAGTCCTTAGGATACAATCTCATGTCAGTCTCAATGCTTTGTGATCTTGATATGGTTGTTGTCTTTGGCAAGTATCGCTGTGCTGTGATAATGGAAGCTGACAATTCCAAAGTCTTCGAAGGCTTTAGGAGAGGAGATTTGTATATTGTTGATTTCTCTACAGGACCACAACCAGCCGTGTGTCTACTTGCAAAAGCTTCAGAAGGCTGGCTAAGGCATCGACGACTTGGTCATGCAAACATGAGGAATTTGCACACGATTGCAAAGAAGAAGCATGTCATTGGCATTGAGAATGCCAAATTCCTCAAGGATCACTTATGCGGAGCCTGTGAAGCTGGAAAAATGACCAAGGCCAAGCATCCAGCGAAGACTATCATGACCACTACACGTCCATTCGAATTGCTTCACATGGACCTCTTCGGACCTAATCATTACTCAGCAGTCACTAATGATGCATCTCTATATGGTTTTGTCATTGTTGATGATTATTCTCGATATACATGGGTACACATTGTTACTTACAAACATGAAGTGCAGGAAGTTTTCAAACGATTTTCCTCGAGGGCTTCAACCAACTTTGGTGTGAAGATCAAGCGCATCAGAAGTGACAATGGAACTGAGTTCAAGAATTCCGGTCTTGATGCCTATCTTGATGAACTTGGTATTACTCATGAGTTATCTGCTCCCTATACTCCTCAGCAAAATGGCGTCGTGGAGCGCAAGAACAGAACTCTTGTTGAGATGGCTCGGACTATGCTTGATGAATACAAAATGCCTCAACGTTTTTGGATTGATGCAATTGATACTGCGTGCCACATCATCAACAGAGTATATCTTCACAAATTCTTCAAGAAGACGGCCTATGAACTCCTCACTGACAAGAAACCCAATGTGAGTTATTTCAAAGTCTTCGGTGCTAAATGTTGGATTAGAGATCCTCACCACAACTCTAAATTTGCACCAAAAGCACATGAAGGTTTTATGCTTGGTTACGGAAAGGACTCGCACACCTACAGAGTCTTCAACATTGTTCTTCACAAGATTGTTGACACTGTAGATGTGCGGTTCGATGAAACTAATGGCTCGCAAAGAGAGCACCTACCTTCTGTGTTAGATGAACCAACACCTGAGGATTCTATCAAGTTCAAGGCAACTGAGGATGTCATTCCTACTGAAGAATCTGCTGAAGAATTCATTCCTGTTCATGATGAACGTCGAGCTGATGCACCTGAAGAACATGATGAGGAAAATGGTGCTGAAGAAAATGCTGATCAAATTCCCCAGCGACAACCAGCTCATCCTCGCGTGGCAAAAGAAGTGCAAGTGGAGAAGATCATCGATGACATTAGCACACCAGGTCCTCTCACACGCTCAAAAGCTTCACATTTATCTAACTTTTGTGGGCACTATGCTTTTGTCTCTATCAGAGAGCCCACTAAGGTAGATGAAGCATTTCTAGAGCCGGAGTGGATTCAGGCTATGCAAGAAGAATTACATCAGTTCGAGCTTAACAATGTCTAGGAATTGGTCAATCGCCCAGATCCTCGCAAGCATAATATCATTGGCACAAAGTGGATCTACCGCAACAAGCAAGATGAAAATGGCCTTGTGGTGAGGAATAAGGCACGACTAGTAGCTCAAGGCTACACACAGGTTGAAGGAATTGATTTCGATGAAACTTTTGCACCTGTTGCTAGACTTGAGGCTATTCGCATATTACTTGCTTACGCTAACCATCATGATATCATTTTATATCAAATGGATGTGAAAAGTGCATTCCTCAATGGTAAGCTTGAGGAAGAGGTATATGTTGCTCAACCCCCGGGTTTTGAAGATCCAAAGAATCCTGACAAAGTCTTCAGACTTAATAAGGCCCTCTATGGCCTCAAGCAAGCCCCTCGGGCGTGGTATGATACATTGAAGGAATTCTTCGTGAAGAATGGCTTCACACCCGGTTCACTCGACCCTACTCTCTTTACTAAATCTTATGATGGTGAACTGTTTGTGTGCCAAATATATGTTGATGATATTATCTTTGGCTGTACTGACCAACGTTATAGTGATGAATTTGCCTATATGATGAGTGAAGAATATCAAATGTCTATGATGGGAGAGTTGAAATTCTTCTTAGGTCTTCAAATTCGTCAGCAGCGCAATGGCATATTCATATCTCAGGAGAAATACCTCAAAGATGTACTGAGGAAATTCGGCATGCAAGATTGCAAAGGCGTCAAAATTCCTATGCCCACAAATGGCCATCTATGCAGTGATGAAAATGGTATTGACTTCGATCATAAGGTATACCGCTCCATGATTGGTTCTTTATAGTACTTATGTGCATCTAGGCCAGATATAATGCTTAGTGTTTGCATGTGTGCCCGATTTCAAGCTGCACCGAAGGAATCACACCATAAGGCTGTGAAGCATATTCTTCGATATCTAGCTCACACACCATCACTAGGATTATGGTACCCCAAGGGCTCTGCTTTTGATCTCATTGGATATTCTGACTCTGACTATGCTGGTGATAGTGTGGACCGCAAGTCAACATCTGATACTTGTCATTTCCTCGGACGATCTTTGGTCTGTTGGTCCTCGAAGAAACAGAACTGCGTATCACTGCCTACTGCTGAAGCTGAATACATTGCTGCTGGCTCATGCTGTGCTCAACTGCTTTGGATGAAGCAAACCCTCAAGGACTATGGCGTCAACGTGAAGAATGTGCCTCTCCTCTGCGACAATGAGAGTGCCATCAAAATTGCTCACAACCCAGTTCAGCACTCGAAGACAAAGCACATTCAGATTCGTCATCATTTTCTTCGTGATCATGTGTTGAAGGGCGATATCTCCATCGAGCACGTGAAGACTGAAGAACAGCTAGCTGATATCTTCACTAAGCCCTTGGATGAGAAGAGATTTAGCAAGTTGCGGTGTGAGCTAAATATCTTAGAGTCTTCGAATGTTCTTTGAAAAGGACACACATCGTAACACTTATGCAAAATTGATGACTTAGATGTGCAACACATGAAGAAACGTTTTTCTTCAATCAATGAACAGTAACACTCTGAGTGTGAAGAAATTAATGAAGAATTTGATTCTCAGAACCCTACGACAATTGTACGCGATGTCTGAAATCATCATTCTTACACGGTGGGACACGCCACCACAACAAGTTGAAAACCTTCAATTTGAGTTTTTCCTCATTTTTGAAATTCTTCAGTTTTTCAAATTCTTCAACTTTGTAAAATCTTCACTGTTTCCGTCGTTTTTCTTCATTGGCTATATATATATATATATATATATATATATATATATATATATATATATGAGTTTATGTCCTCTGCAGCATTCACTTATGCTATTTCTTCAAGTTGCTTTTTCTGCTAAGTGAATGTGATCGGACCCTTCCCCCTCTATGCTATACTCAACCCAATCTATTCACAAATTCTTCATGTGCGTTCTAATTGAAACTCGTTCAAAGTCTTCACTGTGTCCTTGTCAGCTGAAGAAATTGCGAACGGAACTTTAAAACAAATCTTATCCAGATTTTCGGTTTTGCCGCTCAAACCGTTCCGCATCCCACGATGCATTATTATATTCACCCACGATCTTACACAATCACATATGCACAGTACGTGGGTGGCACATGTCGCGTGAAGGAGAAAGGGCAGGGGCATGTTCGTCCCAAAATCTTCGGGCGAACAGTTTTTCACCATGGCTATAAATACCCCTCTCCCCTTCCTCACTTCATTTACTCCGCTCGGCCGCTGTCTCTCGCTCGAGCTCCTCAAACCCTAGCGCCGCCGCTACTCCATCGTCGCCGGTGAGGAAGAGCTTCGCTGCCTCGACCTCGTCACCGTCGTACTCGCGCCAGTTGCGGAAATCTTCACTCCGTCGCCGCCATAGTTGTTTCCCTCTGCCAAGTTAGGGCGTGGGAGATCTAACTTGACGAACTTCACCTCTGTTCATCACAGTTCGTCGTGTTCTTCAGTTCGGGTAATTAAAAGTTACTTTTATTACTCGCTTTGATTCTCAAACTTCCCTGAAAATCTTCAAAGGTGTTTATTCTTCAAATCTTCACATATATGAACACCTCACACACTGTATGCTCTTGATCCATTTCTCTAAGCACTCATTTTCTTCAAGATTCCTCAATTGTGTGGATCTTCGATCTGTACAACTCTGGAACCTAAGACAAGAACGCTTAGTGAAATTCCTCAATGCACAACTGGTCAAATTCCTCAAAACTTGTCTTTTCGAAAAATCTTCTGAGAATGCATATGACCTCTCCAAATTCCTCGCACCTACACTCTGTTCACAGGTACTCATGTCCGCTGCTGAATCACTAGGTTCTCATCAACTTAACTCATTTGCAGCGTTCCTCGAAGAAAAACTGCATACTTCTTCAGAGTGTTCAATTGTTCAAATTCCTCATCTGAAGAATATGGCTGAAGGAAAGAGACCGCAGAAAGGAGGAAAGAAGCCTGAGGTCATGACTGCTTTCGAGATCCTTGATGACATATACAAAGACTATTCCACACCTGATGAAGCCAAATTTGGCAAAGAGAACAAAAATCAGCGCAAGGTGCATATTCAGAGGATTGAACGGAGATGGGCAAGAGAATGGAGGGAATATCGATATGTTACTCCAAAGTACATGAAGAAATTCGCTCTAAATCCTCCATGCCCAATAGCTCCTTTGGCACCTGGCCAAGTAGCTGATCCCACCAGCATCAAGCATGGTGAGGACTTTCCTGAAGAATGGGCTAGGTGCCAAGCTAAATTGGCAAGACAAGCCAAGGAGGCAGTGAGGAAATTCAATGAGGATTCTGCCACTACTGCTGCTACTGAGGCCTCAGTCAAGCCGAGGAAATCAATGCCAAAGAAGCCTGCTCGCAAGCCAAGTGCTTCACCAACAGCGCCCTCACGGCCAAGTTCCTCAGCTATGCCCTCACGGCAAATTCCTCAGACCGCTACTGCTCCACCAAAGTCCTCAGCTCCTGTGCATCTGGCTACATGTCAAAGGACTACGGGTTTCTCGATTGCCTCTGGTGTCTCAGCAAGTTCCTCAGCTGCACCAATGTCCTCATCAGGCCCCACACTGTTGAAGACTAAAGCAAAAGCTGGACGCGGTCCTCAGCCAAGTCCAAGGAAGAAACAGGTCGCATTCCAAGTGCCCTCTGATGATGAAGCTTCTGATGATGAACTTGCAGAAATCATCAGAGACAGGCAAGTGAAGGCCGCTAGAGCCAAAGGCACATCGGTGCCACTGCTTTTGGATCTGAGGAAAATCCTCGACTACATTGACCTCTGGCACAAGGATCCAAACACCCCCATGCCTGATTTTCAACTGACTCCTCGTCAAAGTCACATGCTGACCCATTTCATCACTCAAGAGAAATGGAAGTTTGAAACGACAAGAGAGATCAAGAAAGCGCAATACAGAAAGGAGAAGCTCCTGAAGAAAAATGTTGTCAGAATGACACCTGAGGAACTTCTCCAGGCTCAGTCTGAAATCCAAGCCCTCAGCAAAGACTTCGATGCATACTATGCTGATTGGCAAGGAGCCAAAGTGAGATTCGTCAACCTGACGAAGAAAATGACAACTGTTGCAGCCCCATCGCAACAAGAAAATCTTCAGGTTGCAGTCTCTGCTCCGCCTACTAAAGAACATGCCAGCACCGCTGATGACTTTCAGCCTGCTGAAGAAAATGTAAGTTCCAGGGCTGATGACTCCATTCCAGCCGCTGAAGAAATTGCCAGGGCATCCACTAGTGGTGCGCCTGAAGAAACTGAAGAGATCAGGGCAACTGCATCAGTTGCGCCTGAAGAAAATCAACCAGATTCCTTAGCTCCTCCCACTCCTACACCAACTCCAATTCTTCCTTCTGCCTATGAAGTGAAGAAGACCAAGGCTGCAGAGCGAGCTGCAGTGAAGAAAAGGAAGGCATCAGCTGCGTCAAATTCTTCGGCTGTGAAGAAAATGAAGCCAATGACCAGCTCACTTGAACATCCAATTGATGTTGTTCCAATTTCCTCCATGTCATCAAAGGAAATTGTTCCTTCTGGAGAAGACTATAAGATCCCAAGCGGATCTGATGAAGAAAATCATTCTGCTGCTTCGTTAGAGCAGATTGATGAAGAAATTGAAGTGGATACAATCCCTTCAACGACAGTCAATTCCTCACCTATGCCTCAGTTCACAGCTGAAGAGGCTGGTGTTGAGGAAATTGAAGATGAAGATGTGGATATTGGATGCACTACACAAGTGATGAATGATGACTTTTGGGAAAGTCAGCATCCCAATACTCCTCTCTTCACTCCTATTCAACAGATCCCTCAGTCCCCGGCAACAACTGTTCAAATGGGCTCTGAAGAAACTCATCCCACTCCCTCGGTTCATGAAGATATTCCAGCCGCTAGTGTTGAAGAACCTGCTGCTGCTGATCCGCAGATTGCACAAGAAGAGGAACCAGAAATTCCTCAGCCTGAAGAACCTGAGCTCGCGATTCCTGAGGTGGTACTGCAAATCACTGACACCCCTCTGCCGAAGCCGAAGAATCGTTCTCAAGCAAACAGAAGTTCAAAGCTAAAGACTTCTTTTCCGAGCATGTGTTCTTCACTGACTACAACCCATATGACTCTGCTCGCATAAGGAAGAGGCGTTTCTGGACTGCTAGTCAAGCCAACTTCTATTCCTCAGTGCTGCTTGACAAGGACAAAATCTTTGATCATGAACATATTCCTCACGTGGATATGGAATCTCTGCCATGCTTCGAGCCAGTCCTCAGTGTTCTTCACGATGCAGGAGTGCTCAATTTCTGCAATGACATCTGTGATTGGAATGAAGAACTCATTCTTCAGTTCTACGCCACACTGCATATCACTGGAGACGCTGAAGATGTCAATTCATGGGTGTTGGATTGGATGACCGAAAACACTCACTACAAGGCACCGGTAACTGAATTGCTTCGTGTCCTTCCTCTTGATCCTCCCCATGACAGTGCACGTTGCATCTACAATGACCCTGAACTGACAAATCACTATATGCAAGTGCTCATGAAGCCTTTGAAGCCTGGGCAGGCCCCACGAACCAAATTCCTCATCAAGGAATTGCTTTATGTGCCTCGGACTGTCTATCGCATTCTGACGAAGACAATGAGTCCTATCAAAGGCCACCACTCAAATGATGAAGATATCGTTGGCATCATGAAGAATATGCTTTTCAACATCATTCATGGCGTTCTCGTCAACTTCCATTATTTCTTCATGAGGACTCTGGCAAATGTTGCTATGTCACCTTTCAAGCTGAAGCCCTATGCGCCTTGGATTATGAGATTCATAAGGGCAAGATCTTCACTGAATTACAAAGCTGACACTCTGAACCATGGTAGCTACTTGCCTCCCATTGAAGTCCTCAAACGGCCAGTTTCATCATCTGATGATAAAGGCAAGGCAGCTGCTATGATCGATGAAGGCATTCGTCCATTGGATGGTCAATTTCGCCTGGCTACATCTTACTCTACCAATGACGATTCTGCCACCCATGACACTGCCGCAAATACCTCAGCTAAGCAAAATCCTCAAGCCACAGCACCAAGGGTGATGACTGACCGTGAGTTACTCCTCAGTCTTCATCAGAAGGTTGATCGCAATCACAAATGGGTAAAGCGTCAGTTTGCTGCCGTTCTTCACAATATGACCTCAACACATAATGCAGTGAGGAAAAACCATTATCACCTTCATGAAACCCTCAACCGCACCTGGGCTGTCCTCACTCATGTCTATAGCGCTGAAGAACTGAAGACTATGGGTCTCAAGCAAGAATTTAACTGGTCTGCACCTCCTCCGAAGAAATTCAAGAGGGTCAAAGTTCCTGATCTGGTGGCCAGCTCTTATTCTTCATCGCGTGACACTGATGAGTATGAAGATTTGGATGACACTGCGGCAGGCCCTGCTACAACAAACAACCCTGACAACGCTGGTGCTCCTCCATCGACTTGAAATTCTTCAGGGGCGTTAGTCATCAGTTTCAATCCTTTTGGTCATTTGATGACAAAGGGGGAGAAATTTGAGTTAGTCTTCAAGCGGGTTTATATTATGGGCGTTTTGTTTAAGTTACAACTCTCGTTCTTCCGAAACTTTTATTGGATCGAGTTGTAATCTTAAACCCGATGGTGCTCTGATACTTTTGGATGGTGCTCTGATACTTTTGTTGCACTATGCTCCAATACTTTTGATGCTTTCGACATGCTTATTCCTCGTTAATATTATTGCACGCATGCTGAATTTCATCAGGCACCATATTTCATCATGCATTTCAAATTCTTCATATTATATATCAAATGCGTGTATGAATTACAAGATATAGGGGGAGATCTCCATGATTCAACTCGTGAAATGTGCATTGCCTCAAAAGCAAATTCCTCACTATGCACATCTTCAGGGGGAGTTCTTCTATATCTTGCAATCAAATTCCTCAATATCAGTATTTACACTTCATATGTTTATCCCCGTTGAAAACTTAACCTATGTTGTCATCAATCACCAAAAAGGGGGAGATTGTAAGTGCATCTAGTGCCCCTTAGTGATTTTGGTGTATTGAAGACTTATAGGTTAAGGGACTGATGCGTTTGTGAGTGTACACAGGTCTATAAGTCTATGAGGAGTTTGATATTTACAGAGAAAGTTGACCCCTAAAAATGTAGTTCTTCGACTGAAAACTTTGATATTCTGAAGACTTTGAAAGTGAAGAAATTGGTGTGACCTTGAAGACTTGATATTCACTTGAGGAACATGAAGCGTGAAGACTTTTGTTTTCGTAGTTTCATTTTCTCTTTCTTGAGTCATAGGAAACATCGTACTGTTAAAGGGGGTCGAGGAAATACTAAGGAAAAATTTCCATGTGATGCTCAACTCAAAATCCTACACCTACCAATCCCTTCGAGTGAAGCCATTGGAAATCTCAAACAGTTCAGTCAATTTCTTCAGTGATAGAGATGCAGTTCTTCTGGTCACTGAGGACTTTGCTCTGACTGAGGAGTTAGGAATTCGCCAGTGCGAATTGCCTACACAGTGAGGAACATGATAGCCCTGAGGAATTTGAGAGTCAAAATTCCGACCGTTGTTGTGCTGCGCGCCGGCTGTCCCAAAATATCTTATCCACCTAACGGTCATATCATTGAAGGGCATTTATGTCTTATCATGTCGAGCTGCTACCTAGGCTATAAATAAACGCCCCCTACAACCACTAGTTGGTTGGCTGCACTGAGAGAACTTGACACTTGTCATTTGAGAGCAACCCATCCTCCGAGGACTTTGAGCGAAAATCATCATGTGAGGAAATCCCAAAACCAAACCCCCACAAACCCAAAGTGATTGAGCATCACTGAAGAAATTGATCCTGCATGGATCCGACGCTTGTTACCTTTGAAGACTGTGCTTCTTCCAGACGGTTAGGCGTCAAGGTCTATAGTATCCAAGAGGAATTGTGGATCGCCGGGTGACCAAGTCTGTGAAGGTTTGGAAGTCACCTGAAGACTTACCACGAGTGATTGGACGAGGCCTGCGTGGTCTTAGTTCAAGGAGAATACGGTGAGGACTGGGTGTCCTGAGTTGCGGCTCAGTGACTGGGTGTCCGGGACTGCGTGTCCTCGAGTTTAAATACTCAGCCGCTCCAACCAGACGTACAACTGAGACAGCAGTTGGAACTGGTTTACCAAATCATTGTCTTCACCAACTAACTGGTTCTATTTCCTCAACCCTTTCATTTCCTCATTATTGTGTTGAGTGTTTGTTCATATCTGTGCTTGAAGACATTGACTGAAGACTTTCTCAATTTCTTCAGTTCAATTTCTTCAGTCTGTTTGTCTTCATCTTGTGTTATCCTGTGATTACGCTTTCTGTACTCTGTGCTTGTCTTCATTTCATCATGATGACCATGCTTGTATTCTGCTATGCTTACTTTTGAGTACTTATTCCGCTGCAAGTAGTTCTTTGCTAAGGAATTTCCTCACCAGCAAATTCCTCAGTGAAGAATTCATAAAAATCGCCTATTCACCCCCCCTCTAGTCGATATAACGCACTTTCACTACGTTGTTAGGTAGGAGAAGAATAGCGATGGAGTCAACGACAACCTCGCCTAGCCGCTGGTGTCTTCCTCCGCCGGAGAAGAATCGCGGACGACCTCCACTCCGATCTGTCAAATAAAAGGATGGCTTTTCCCCTCTTCATCACACAACAAGCTAGGAGAAGATCAGATCGTGGACGAGCTTCTTCATTCCCCGGTTCCGACCCGGCACCGCGCGGCGCTCATGCTTAACTTCGAGTATGTATTTTGCATTGCATGTATATTGGAGTTGTGGCCCACCTGTATAGATGTGAGACCTATCCTGTAATTATATATACGTGCACCAGCACCCATCAATACAACATGTATTTCAAAACTTTCGTCTACATGGTATCATCTCTGAAGGTCCTAACCTAGGCGAAGCCGCCGCCGCGCCACTCCTCCTTGCCACCACCGCCATTTCCGACCTCCACCGCACCCCGCCGCCGCCGCGCCTCTCCCTCTCGCGTCGCCGCCGCCCCGTGCCACCTGTTGGGGAACGTAGTAATTTCAAAAAATTTCCTACGCACACGCAAGATCATGGTGCTGATATAGCAACGAGGGGAGAGTGTTTTCTACGTACCCTCGTAGACCGAAGCGGAAGCGTTGACGCAACGTAGAGGAAGTAGTCGTACGTCCTCCCGGTCCGACTGATCCAAGCACCGTTACTCCGGCACCTCCGAGTTCTTGACACACGTACAGCTCGATGACGCACCCTCGATCTCCAATCCAGTAGAGGTTCCGAGGGGGAGTTCCGTCAGCACGATGGCGTGGTGACGATCTTGATGTTCTCCTGTCGCAGGGCTTCGCCTAAGCACCGCTACAATATGACCGAGGTGTAATATCGTGGAGGGGGGCACCGCACATGGCTAAGGAACGATCAATGATCAACTTGTGTGTCCTAGGGTGCCCCCCTACCCCCGTATATAAAGGAGGGAGGGAGGAGGTGGCTGGCCCAAGGGGGGCGCGCCATAGGGAGGGGGAAACCTACTCCAAGTAGGTTTCTCTCTATTTTCCTTATCTTATTTGGAGGGGGAAGGAAGGAGTACTAGTAGTAGGAAGGAGTACTAGTAGTAGGAAAGGAAGAGGGGGAAGGAGAAAGGAAAGGGGGGGCCGGGCCCCCTCCCCAATTCGGATTGGGCTTGGGGGGGCGCCCCCCCCTCCCTTGCTCCTTCTCCCTTCCTCCTACATGGGCCCAATAAGGCCCATATACTTCCCGGGGGATTCCGGTAACCTCCCGGAGCTCCGGTATATTCCCAAACTCTTCCAGAACCTTTCCGGTGTCCAAATATATCCGTCCAATATATCAATCTTTATGTCTCGACCATTTCGAGACTCCTCGTCATGTCCGTGATCATATCCGAGACTCCGAACAACCTTCGGTACATCAAAATATATAAACTCATAATATAACTGTCATCGAAACCTTAAGCGTGCGGACCCTACGGTTCGAGAACAATGTAGACATGACCGAGACACGTCTCTGGTCAATAACCAATAGCGGGACCTGGATCCCCATATTGGTTCCTACATATTCTACGAAGCTCTTTATCGGTCAAACCGCATAACAACATACTTTGTTCCCTTTGTCATCGGTATGTTACTTGCCCGAGATTTGATCGTCGGTATCCAATACCTAGTTCAATCTCGTTACCGGCAAGTCTCTTTACTCGTTCTGTAATACGTCATCTCATAACTAACTCATTAGTTACATGCTTGCAAGGCTTAGGTGATGAGTATTACCGAGAGGGCCCAGAGATACCTCTCCGACAATCGGAGTGACAAATCCTAATCTCGAATTATGCCAACTCAACATGAACCTTCGGAAACACCTGTAGAGCACCTTTATAATCACCCAGTTACGTTGTGACGTTTGGTAGCACACAAAGTGTTCTTCCGGTACACGGGAGTTGCACAATCTCATAGTTGCAGGAACTTTGTATAAGTCATGAAGAAAGCAATCGCGGTATACTAAATGATCAAGTGCTAGGCTAACAAAATGGGTCATGTCAATCACATCATTCTTCTAATGATGTGATCCCACTAATCAAATGACAACACATGTCTATGGTCAGGAAACATGACCATCTTTGATTAATGAGCTAGTCAAGTAGAGGCATACTAGTGACCATATTTTTGTCTATGTATTCACACATGTATTATGTTTCTGGTTAATACAATTCTAGCATGAATAATAAACATTTATCATGATATGAGGAAATAAATAATAACTTTATTATTGCCTCTAGGGCATATTTCCTTCAGTCTCCCACTTGCACTAGAGTCAATAATCTAGATTACATAGTAATGATTCTAACACCCATGGAGTCTTGGTGATGATCATGTTTTGCTCGTGAGAGAGGCTTAGTCAACGGGTCTGCAACATTCAGATCCGTATGTATCTTGCAAATCTCTATGTCTCCCACTTGGACTTGGTCCCGAATGGAATTGAAGCGTCTCTTGATGTGTTTGGTCCTCTTGTGAAATCTGGATTCCTTTGCCAAGGCAATTGCACCAGTATTATCACAGAAGATCTTCATTGGTCCCGATGCACTAGGTATGACACCTAGATCGGAAATGAACTCCTTCATCCAGACTCCTTCATTTGCTGCTTCAGAAGTAGCTATGTACTCCGCTTCACATGTAGATCCCGCCACGACGCTTTGTTTAGAACTGCACCAACTTACAGCTCCACCGTTTAATATAAACACGTATCCGGTTTGTGATTTAGAATCGTCCGGATCAGTGTCAAAGCTTGCATCGACGTAACCATTTACGACTAGCTCTTTGTCACCTCCATATACGAGAAACATATCCTTAGTCCTTTTCAGGTATTTCAGGATGTTCTTGACCGCTGTCCAGTGATCCACTCCTGGATTACTTTGGTACCTTCCTGCTAAGCTTATTGCTAAGCATACATCAGGTCTGGTACACAACATTGCATACATGATAGAGCCTATGGCTGAAGCATAGGGAACATTTTTCATTTTCTCTCTATCTTCTGCTGTGGTCGGGCATTGAGTTCGACTCAACTTCGCACCTTGTAGCACAGGCAAGAATCCTTTCTTTGCCCGATCCATATTGAAGTTTTTCAATATTTTGTCAAGGTATGTGCTTTGTGAAAGTCCTATTAAGCGTCTTGATCTATCTCTATAGATCTTGATGCCTAATATGTAAGCAGCTTCACCGAGGTCTTTCATCGAAAAACTCTTATTCAAGTATCCCTTTATGCTATCCAGAAATTCTATATCATTTCCAATTAATAATATGTCATCAACATATAAAACTAGAAATGCTATAGAGCTCCCACTCACTTTCTTGTAAATACAGGCTTCTCCAAAAGTCTGTATAAAACCATATGCTTTGATCACACTATCAAAATGTTTATTCAAACTCCGAGATGCTTGCACCAGTCCATAAATAGAACGTTGGAGCTTGCACACTTTGTCAGCACCTTTTGGATCAACAAAACCTTCCGGCTGTATCATATACAACTCTTCTTCTAGAAATCCATTCAAGAATGCAGTCTTTACATCCATTTGCCAAATTTCATAATCATGAAATGCAGCAATAGCCAACATGATTCGGACAGACTTAAGCATCGCTAGGGGTGAGAAAGTCTCATCGTAGTCAACCCCTTGAAATTTTCGAAAACCTTTCGCAACAAGTCGAGCTTTATAGACAGTAACATTACCATCAGCGTCAGTCTTCTTCTTAAAGATCCATTTATTCTCAATGGCTTGCCGATCATCGGGCAAGTCAACCAAACTCCATACTTTGTTTTCATACATGGATCCTATCTCAGATTTCATGGCCTCCAGCCATTTTGTGGAATCTGGGCTCATCATCGCTTCCTCATAGTTCGTAGGTTCATCATGGTCAAGTAACATGACTTCCAGAACAGGATTACCGTACCACTCTGGTGCAGATCTTACTCTGGTAGACCTACGAGGTTCAGCAGAAACTTGATCTGAAGTTTCATGATCAATATCATTAGCTTCCTCACTAGTTGGTGTAGTTGTCACGGGAACCGGTTCTCGTGATGAACTACCTTCCAACAAGGGAGTAGATACAGTTATCTCATCAAGTTCTACTTTCCTCCCACTCACTTCTTTCGAGAGAAATTCTTTCTCTAGAAAGGATCCATTCTTAGCAACGAATGTTTTGCCTTCGGATCTATGATAGAAGGTGTACCCAACAGTTTCCTTTGGGTATCCTATGAAGACACATTTCTCCGATTTGGGTTCGAGCTTATCTGGTTGAAGTTTCTTCACATAAGCATCGCAGCCCCAAACTTTAAGAAACGACAACTTTGGTTTCTTGCCAAACCATAGTTCATAAGGCGTTGTCTCAACGGATTTTGATGGTGCCCTATTTAACGTTAATGCGGTCGTCTCTAAAGCATAACCCCAAAATGATAGCGGTAAATCGGTAAGAGACATCATAGATCACACCATATCAAGTAAAGTACGATTACGACATTCGGACACACCATTTCTTTGTGGTGTTCCAGGTGGCGTGAGTTGCGAAACTATTCCGCATTGTTTCAAATGTAAACCAAACTCGTAACTCAAATATTCTCCTCCACGATCAGATCGTAGAAATTTTATTTTCTTGTTACGATGATTTTCTACTTCACTCTGAAATTCTTTGAACTTTTCAAATGTTTCAGACATGTGCTTCATTAAGTAGATATACCCATATCTGCTCAAATCATCTGTGAAGGTGAGAAAATAACGATATCCGCCACGAGCCTCAATATTCATCGGGCCACATACATCTGTATGTATGATTTCCAACAAATCTGTTGCTCTTTCCATAGTACCGGAGAATGGCGTTTTAGTCATCTTGCCCATGAGGCACGGTTCGCAAGTACCAAGTGATTCATAATCAAGTGATTCCAGAAGTCCATCAGTATGGAGTTTCTTCATGCGTTTTACACCGATATGACCTAAACGGCAGTGCCACAAATAAGTTGCACTATGATTATCAACTCTGCATCTTTTGGCTTCAACATTATGAATATGTGTATCACTACTATCGAGATTCAATAAAAATAGACCACTCTTCAAGGATGCATGACCATAAAAGATATTACTCATATAAATAGAACAACCATTATTCTCTGATTTAAATGAATAACCGTCTCGCATCAAACAAGATCCAGATATAATGTTCATGCTCAACGCAGGCACCAAATAACAATTATTTAGGTCTAAAACTAATCCCTATGGTAGATGTAGAGGTAGCGTGCCGACGGCGATCACATCGACTTTGGAACCGTTTCCCACGCGCATTGTCACCTCGTCCTTGGCCAGTGCTCGCTTATTCCGTAGTCCCTGTTTCGACTTGCAAATATTAGCAACAGAACCAGTATCAAATACCCAGGTGCTACTACGAGCTCTAGTTAGGTACACATCAATAACATGTATATCTTATATACCTTTGTTCACTTTGCCATCCTTCTTATCCGCAAAATACTTGGGGCAGTTCCGCTTCCTGTGACCAGTCTGCTTGCAGTAGAAGCACTCAGTTTCAGGCTTAGGTCCAGACTTGGGTTTCTTCTCTTGAGCAGCAACTTGCTTGCCGTTCTTTTTGAAGTTCCCCTTTGCCCTTTTTCTTGAAACTAGTGGTCTTGTTGACCATCAACACTTGATGCTCCTTCTTGATTTCTACCTCCGCGGCTTTCAGCATCGCGAAGAGCTCGGGAATAGTCTTGTTCATCCCTTGCATATTGTAGTTCATCACAAAGCTCTTGTAGCTTGGTGGCAGTGATTGAAGAATTCTGTCAATGACACTATCATCAGGAAGATTAACTCCCAGTTGAATCAAGTGATTGTTATACCCAGACATTCTGAGTATATGTTCACTGACAGAACTATTCTCCTCCATCTTGCAGCTATAGAACTTATTGGAGACTTCATATCTCTCAATCCGGGCATTTGCTTGAAATATTAACTTCAACTCCTGGAACATCTCATATGCTCCATGACGTTCAAAACGTCGTTGAAGACCCGGTTCTATGCCGTAAAGCATGGAACACTGAACTATAGAGTAGTCATCAGCTTTGCTCTGCTAGACATTCTTAACATCGTCAGTTGCATCAGCAGCAGGCCTGGCACCCAGCGGTGCTTCCAGGACGTAACTCTTCTGTGCAGCAATGAGGATAATACTCAGGTTACGGACCCAGTCCGTGTAATTGCTACCATCATCTTTCAACTTTGCTTTCTCAAGGAACGCATTAAAATTCAATGGAACAATAGCACGAGCCATCTATCTACAAACAAATATAGACAAGCAAGATACTATCAGGTACTAAGTTCATGATAAATTTAAGTTCAATTAATCATATTACTTTAGAACTCCCACTTAGACAGACATCTCTCTAGTCATCTAAGTGATCACGTGATCCAAATCAACTAAACCATAACCGATAATCACGTGAGATGGAGTAGTTTTCAATGGTGAACATCATTATGTTGATCATATCTACTATATGATTCACGCTCGACCTTTCGGTCTCCGTGTTCCGAGGCCATATCTGCATATGCTAGGCTCGTCAAGTTTAACCTGAGTATTCTGCGTGTGCAAAACTGGCTTGCACCCATTGTAGATGGACGTAGAGCTTATCACACCCGATCATCACATGGTGTCTCGGCACGACGAACTTTGGCAACGGTGCATACTCAGGGAGAACACTACTTGATAATTTTAGTGAGAGATCATCTTAAAATGCTACCGTCAATCAAAGAAAGATAAGATGCATAAAGGATAAACATCACATGCAATCAATATAAGTGATATGATATGGCCGTCATCATCTTGTGCTTGTGATCTCCATCTCCGAAGCACCGTAGTGATCACCATCGTCGTCAGCGCGACACCTTGATCTCCATCGTAGCATCGTTGTCGTTTACGCCATCTATTGCTTCTACGACTATCGCTACCGCTTAGTGATAAAGTAAAGCAATTACAGGGCGTTTGCATTTCATACAATAAAGCGACAACCATATGGCTCCTGCCAGTTGCCGATAACTTCGGTTACAAAACATGATCATCTCATACAATAAAATATAGCATCACGTCTTGGCCATATCACATCACAACATGCCCTGCAAAAACAAGTTAGACGTCCTCTACTTTGTTGTTGCAAATTTTACGTGGCTGCTACGGGCTTAGCAAGAACCGTTCTTACCTACGCATCAAAACCACAACGATAGTTTGTCAAATAGACTTCGTTTTAACCTTCACAAGGACCGGGCGTAGCCACACTCGGTTCAACTAAAGTTGGAGAAATAGACACCCGCTAGTCACATGTGTGCAAAGCACGGCGGTAAAACCAGTCTCGCGTAAGCGTACGCGTAATGTCGGTCCGGGCCGCTTCATCCAACAATACCGCTGAACCAAAGTATGACATGCTGGTAGGCAATATGACTTATATCGTCCACAACTCACTTGTGTTCTACTCGTGCATATAACATCAACGCATAAAACCTAGGCTCGGATGCCACTGTTGGGGAACGTAGTAATTTCAAAAAATTTCCTACGCACACGCAAGATCATGGTGATGATATAGCAACGAGGGGAGAGTGTTGTCTACGTACCCTCGTAGACCGAAGCGGAAGCGTTGACGCAACGTAGAGGAAGTAGTCGTACGTCCTCCCGGTCCGACCGATCCAAGCACCGTTACTCCGGCACCTCCGAGTTCTTGACACACGTACAGCTCGATGACGCACCCTCGATCTCCAATCCAGTAGAGGTTCCGAGGGGGAGTTCCGTTAGCACGACGGCGTGGTGACGATCTTGATGTTCTCCTGTCACAGGGCTTCGCCTAAGCACTGCTACAATATGACCGAGGTGTAATATCGTGGAGGGGGGCACCGCACACGGCTAAGGAACGATCAATGATCAACTTGTGTGTCCTAGGGTGCCCCCCTACCCCCATATATAAAGGAGGGAGGGAGGAGGTGGCCGGCCCAAGGGGGGGCGCGCCATAGGGAGGGGGAAACCTACTCCAAGTAGGTTTCTCTCTCTTTTCCTTATCTTATTTGGAGGGGGAAGGAAGGAGTACTAGTAGTAGGAAGGAGTACTAGTAGTAGGAAAGGAAGAGGGGGAAGGAGAAAGGAAAGGGGGGGCCGGCCCCCCTCCCTTGCTCCTTCTCCCTTCCTCCTACATGGGCCCAATAAGGCCCATATACTTCCTGGGGGGTTCCGATAACCTCCCGGAGCTCCGGTATATTCTCAAACTCTTCCGGAACCTTTCCAGTGTCCAAATATATCCGTCCAATATATCAATCTTTATGTCTCGACCATTTCGAGACTCCTCGTCATGTCCGTGATCATATCCGGGACTCCGAACAACCTTCGGTACATCAAAATATATAAACTCATAATATAACTGTCATCGAAACCTTAAGCGTGCGGACCCTACGGTTCGAGAACAATGTAGACATGACCGAGACACGTCTCTGGTCAATAACCAATAGCGGTACCTGGATGCCCATATTGGTTCCTACATATTCTACGAAGATCTTTATCGGTCAAACCGCATAACAACATACTTTGTTCCCTTTGTCATCGGTATGTTACTTGCCCGAGATTTGATCGTCGGTATCCAATACCTAGTTCAATCTCGTTACCGGCAAGTCTCTTTACTCGTTCTGTAATACGTCATCTCATAACTAACTCATTAGTTACATGCTTGCAAGGCTTAGGTGATGAGTATTACCGAGAGGGCCCAGAGATACCTCTCCGACAATCGGAGTGACAAATCCTAATCTCAAATTATGCCAACTCAACATGAACCTTCGGAAACACCTGTAGAGCACCTTTATAATCACCCAGTTACGTTGTGACGTTTGGTAGCACACAAAGTGTTCTTCCGGTACACGGGAGTTGCACAATCTCATAGTTGCAGGAACTTTGTATAAGTCATGAAGAAAGCAATAGCAGTATACTAAACGATCAAGTGCTAGGCTAACAAAATGGGTCATGTCAATCACATCATTCTCCTAATGATGTGATCCCACTAATCAAATGACAACACATGTCTATGGTCAGGAAACATGACCATCTTTGATTAATGAGCTAGTCAAGTAGAGGTATACTAGTGACCATATTTTTGTCTATGTATTCACACATGTATTATGTTTCCGGTTAATACAATTCTAGCATGAATAATACACATTTATCATGATATGAGGAAATAAATAATAACTTTATTATTGCCTCTAGGGCATATTTCCTTCACCACCCGCTTCTGCTACCCTCGCCACGTGCCACCCTCTTCCCGCGCCGCGCCACCCTTCTGCCGCGTGCCGCCGACGCCACTTCCCATGTCATGCAGCTGCCTCCCTACTGCTGCTGCCCTCACCCACCGCAGCAGCCGCACCACCCGCTGCAGTCGCATCTCCCACCGCTGCCGCCCTCTTCTCCCCCCTCCTCAACAAAACCCTAACCCTAGCCGCCGCCCTTCACCACCGCTGCCGCTCTCATGGACTCCTCCCCGGGCTCCTACACAACCTGCTCGTCGAACCCCTTCATGATAAAGGGTTTCCCCCCGCTTTATATTATAAAGCACCAACTGATACAACCAACTTGTTGGGGCTATAGCACAAACAAGCCCAAAAGGAAAAAACAAGAGAAAGAAAATAGAAACAAATGCTGACACCGGTAGATCAACTAACCGAAGAAGATCGGCAACCGCTGCACCCTCCGAAGAAGTACCACCATGTTCCTAGCATTCCGGAGCGTCGCGTACCAAGCAACACCTTCAAGAAGGAATGTGACGGCGCCGTCGCTGTTGCCCAAACGAATCCTATGGTTTCCCCCGGTACGCTGAGGGCAGTGGCGAAGGGGTATACCCGGCGCCCTTCAGGAAGGTTCGGTGGTGCCCGCAGGCGTCACCGCGTCGGAGCCGGAAGCTGCCATGGATTTCTCCCGACCCAAACAACAACCACCACCCCGGACATGCCGTAATGCACCACCCAATCCATCGCGCACCAGCCTGTGCCACCACGGTCACTGAACCAACATCGCCGTCTCACTGGGGCTGCCAACACTAGACCTGGGGGGAGGGAAATGAGACAACGACCACGGGGGCAACCGTGACTCGATCGGTGGGAGGGGACAACCTTGCTCTCGTGGAGCTGACCGAACGTGGCGACAGGGACTTGCCAGGCATCGACGGCCCGGCCGGACACACATGGGTCCGGACAATCCCTATCCCCACGCTGCAGCATGCCGGCCAACGAAGCCAACACTGTTGGGGAACGTTGCAGAAAATTAAAATTTTTCCTACGGTTTCACCAAGATCCATCTATGAGTTCATCTAAGCAACGAGTATTGGGAGAGGGTTTGCATCTACATACCACTTGTAGATCGCGTGCGGAAGCTTGCAAGGTGATGATGGACTCGTACTCGACGTGATTCAGATCACCGACGTCCAAGTGCTGAACGGACAGCACCTCCGCGTTCAACACACGTACGGGACGGGATACGTCTCCTCCTTCTTGATCCAGCAAGGGGGAAGGAGAGGTTGAGGAAGCTCGCTCCAACGGCAGCACGACGGCGTGGTGGTGCTGGTGCAGCAGTACTCCGACAGGGCTTCGCCAAGCGCTTGCGGAGGAGGAGAGGTGTTGGAGAGGGGAGGGGCTGCGCCTTGGAGATGGGTACAGCAGCCCCCCTCCCTCCCCCCTTTATATAGCCCCCCAGGGGGGGCGCCGGCCCCTGGAGATCCAATCTCCAAGGGGGGCGGCGGCCAAGGGGGTGGAGTGCCCCCCAAGCCAAGTGGGGCACCCCCCCCCCCACCCCT
>NC_041391.1:246003745-246109398 GCF_002162155.2 Triticum dicoccoides
CAGGGGGGGCGCCGGCCCCTGGAGATCCAATCTCCAAGGGGGGCGGCGGCCAAGGGGGTGGAGTGCCCCCCAAGCCAAGTGGGGCACCCCCCCCCCCCACCCCTAGGGTTCAACCCTAGGCGCAGGGGGTGGGCCTAGGGGGCGCACCAGCCCACTATGGGCTGGTTTCCCTCCCACTTCAGCGCATGGGGCCCTCCGGGATAGGTGGCCCCACCCGGTGGACCCCCGGGACCCTTCCGGTGGTCCCGGTACATTACCGGGAGACCCCGAAACTTTCCCGACGGCCGAAATACCACTTCCTATATATTATTCTTTACATCCGGACCATTCCGAAACTCCTCGTGATGTCCGGGATCTCATCCGGGACTCCGAACAACATTTGGTAGTCACATACTAGTCTTCCTACTAACCCTAGCGTCACCGAACCTTAAGTGTGTAGACCCTACGGGTTCGGGAGACATGCAGACATGACCGAGACGACTCTCGGGCAATAACCAACAGGGGGATCTGGATACCCATGTTGGCTCCCACATGTTCATCGATGATTTCATCGGTTGAACCATGATGTCGAGGATTCGATCAAAACCCTGTATGCAATTCCCTTTGTCAATCGGTACGTTACTTGCCCGAGACTCGATCGTCAGTATCCCAATACCTTGTTCAGTCTCGTTACCGGCAAGTCACTTTACTCGTACCGTAATGCATGATCCCGTGGCCAACACCTTGGTCACATTGAGCTCATTATGATGATGCATTACCGAGTGGGCCCAGAGATACCTCTCCGTCATACGGAGCGACAAATCCCAGTCTCGATCCGTGTCAACCCAACAGATACTTTCGGAGATGCCTGTAATGCACCTTTATAGTCACCCAGTTACGTTGTGACGTTTGATACACCCAAGGCACTCCTACGGTATCCGGGAGTTACACGATCTCATGGTCGAAGGAAGAGATACTTGACATTGGCAAAGCTATAGCAAACGAACTACACAATCTTTTATGCTATGCTCAGGATTGGGTCTTGTCCATCACATCATTCTCCCAATGATGTGATCCCGTTATCAACGACATCTAATGTCCATAGTCAGGAAACCATGACCATCTGTTGATCACAACGAGCTAGTCAACTAGAGGCTCACTAGGGACATATTGTGGTCTATGTGTTCACACGTGTATTACGATTTCCGGATAATACAGTTATAGCATGAACAAAAGACAATTATCATGAACAATGAAATATAATAATACTTTTATTATTGCCTCTAGGGCATATTTCCAACAGTCTCCCACTTGCACTAGAGTCACTAATCTAGTTACATTGTGATGAATCGAACACCCATAGAGTTCTGGTGTTGATCATGTTTTGCACGCGAGAGAGGTTTAGTCAACGGATCTGCGACATTCAGATCCGTGTGCACTTTGCAAATCTCTATGTCTCCATCTTGAACATTTTCACGGATGGAGTTGAAACGACGCTTGATGTGCCTGGTCTTCTTGTGAAACCTGGGCTCCTTAGCAAGGGCAATAGCTCCAGTGTTGTCACAGAAGAGTTTGATTGGCCCCGACGCATTGGGTATGACTCCTAGGTCGGTGATGAACTCCTTCACCCAAATCGCTTCATGCGCTGCCTCCGAGGCTGGCATGTACTCCGCTTCACACGTAGATCCCGCCACGACGCTCTGCTTGCAGCTGCACCAGCTTACTGCTCCACCATTCAACATATACACGTATCCGGTTTGTGACTTAGAGTCATCCAGATCTGAGTCGAAGCTAGCGTCGACGTAACCCTTTATGACGAGCTCTTCGTCTCCTCCATAAACGAGAAACATGTCCTTTGTCCTTTTCAGGTACTTTAGGATATTCTTGACCGCTGTCCAGTGTTCCTTGCCGGGATTACTTTGGTATCTTGCTACCAAACTTACGGCAAGGTTTACATCAGGTCTGGTACACAGCATGGCATACATAATAGATCCTATGGCTGAAGCATAGGGGATGACACTCATCTCTTCTTTATCTTTTGCCGTGGTCGGTGACTGAGCTGAGCTCAATCTCACACCTTGTAACATAGGCAAGAACCCTTTCTTGGATTGATCCATTTTGAATCTCTTCAAAATCTTATCAAGGTATGTGCTTTGTGAAAGACCTATGAGGCGTCTCGATCTATCTCTATAGATCTTATGCCTAATATATAAGCAGCTTCTCCAAGGTCCTTCATTGAAAAACACTTATTCAAGTAGGCCTTAATGCTGTCCAGAAGTTTCGTATCATTTCCCATCAAGAGTATGTCATCTACATATAATAGGAGAAATGCTACAGAGCTCCCACTCACTTTCTTGTAAATGCAGGCTTCTCCATAAGTCTGCATAAACCCAAACGCTTTGATCATCTCATCAAAGCGAATGTTCCAACTCCGAGATGCTTGCACCAGTCCATAAATGGATCGCTGGAGCTTGCATACTTTGTTAGCGTTCTGAGGATGGACAAAACCTTCCGGCTGCATCATATACAGCTCTTCCTTAAGATGTCCGTTAAGGAATGCCGTTTTGACGTCCATCTGCCATATCTCATAATCATAGTATGCGGAAATTGCTAACATGATTCGGACGGACTTAAGCTTCGCTACGGGAGAGAATGTCTCGTCGTAGTCAATCCCTTGAACTTGTCGATAACCCTTAGCGACAAGTCGAGCTTTATAGATGGTAACATTTCCATCCGCATCCGTCTTCTTCTTAAAAATCCATTTGTTTTCTATCGCTCGCCGATCATCGGGCTAGTCTGTCAAAGTCCATACTTTGTTTTCATACATGGATTCTATCTCGGATTTCATGGCTTCAAGCCATTTATTGGAATCTAGGCCCGCCATCGCTTCTTCATAGTTCGAAGGTTCACCGTTGTCTAACAACATGATTTCCAGGACAGGGTTGCCGTACTACTCTGGTGCGGAACGTGTCCTTGTGGACCTACGAAGTTCAGTAGCAACTTGATCCGAAGTACCTTGATCATCATCATTGGTTTCCTCTTCAGTTGGTGTGGGCATCACAGGAACGGTTTCCTGCGCTGCACCACTTTCCCGTTCGAGAGGCAGTACTTCATCGAGTTCTACTTTCCTCCCACTTACTTCTTTCGAGAGAAACTCTTTTTCCAGAAAGCATCCGTTCTTGGCAACAAAGATCTTGCCTTCGGATCTTAAGTAGAAGGTATACTCGACAGTTTCCTTAGGGTATCCTATGAATACGCATTTTTCCGACTTGGGTTCGAGCTTTTCAGGTTGAAGTTTCTTGACATAAGCATCGCATCCCCAAACTTTTAGAAACGACAGCTTAGGTTTCTTCCCAAACCATAATTCATACGGTGTCGTCTCAACGGATTTAGACGGTGCCCTATTTAAAGTGAATGTAGCTGTCTCTAGAGCGTATCCCCAAAATGATAGCCGTAAATCGGTAAGAGACATCATAGACCGCACCATATCCAATAGAGTGCGATTACGACGTTCGGACACACCGTTTCGCTGAGGTGTTCCAGGCGGCGTGAGTTGTGAAACGATTCCACATTTCTTTAAGTGTGTACCAAATTCGTGACTTAAGTATTCTCCTCCACGATCTGATCGCAGGAACTTTATCTTTCGGTCACGTTGATTCTCCACCTCATTCTGAAATTCCTTGAACTTTTCAAAGGTCTCAGACTTGTGTTTCATTAAGTAGACATACCCATATCTACTCAAGTCATCAGTGAGAGTGAGAACATAACGATATCCTCCACGAGCCTCAACGCTCATTGGACCGCACGCATCGGTATGTATGATTTCCAACAAGTCGGTTGCTCGCTCCATTGTCCCGGAGAACAGAGTCTTGGTCATTTTGCCTAAGAGGCATGGTTCGCACGTGTCAAACGATTCATAATCAAGAGACTCTAAAAGTCCATCAGCATGGAGCTTCTTCATGCGCTTGACACCAATGTGACCAAGGCGGAAGTGCCACAAGTATGTGGGACTATCGTTATCAACTTTACATCTTTTGGCATCCACACTATGAACATGTGTAATATTACGCTCGAGATTCATTAAGAATACACCATTGACCATCGGAGCATGACCATAAAACATATCTCTCATATAAATCGAACAACCATTATTCTCAGACTTAAATGAGTAGCCATCTCGTATCAAACGAGATCCAGATACAATGTTCATGCTCAAACATGGCACTAAATAACAATTATTAAGGTTCAAAACTAATCCCGTGGGTAAATGTAGAGGCAGCGTGCCGACGGCGATCACATCGACTCTGGAACCATTCCCGACGCGCATCGTCACCTCGTCCTTCGCCAGTCTCCATTTATTCCGCAGCTCCTGCTGTGAGTTACAAATATGAGCAACGGCACCGGTATCAAATACCCAGGAGTTACTACGAGTACTGGTAAGGTACACATCAATTACATGTATATCAAATATACCTTTGGTGTTGCTGGCCTTCTTATCCGCTAAGTATTTGGGGCAGTTCCGCTTCCAGTGACCCTTCCCCTTGCAATAAAAGCACTCAGTCTCAGGCTTGGGTCCATTCTTTGACTTCTTCCCGGCAACTGGCTTACCGGGCGCGGCAACATCTTTGTCGTCCTTCTTGAAGTTCTTCTTCCCCTTGCCCTTCTTGAACATAGTGGTCTTATTGACCATCAACACTTGATGTTCTTTCTTGATTTCAGCCTCTGCTGACTTCAGCATCGAGTACACTTCAGGAATGGTCTTCACCATCCCCTGCATGTTGTAGTTCATCACAAAGCTCTTGTAGCTTGGTGGGAGCGACTGGAGGATTCTGTCAATGACCGCCTCATCTGGGAGGTTAATGTTCAGCTGGGTCATACGGTTATGCAACCCAGACATCTTCAGGATGTGCTCACTGACAGAACTGTTTTCCTCCATCTTACAACTGTAGAACTTGTCGGAGACATCATATCTCTCGACCCGGGCATGAGCTTGGAAAACTAGTTTCAGCTCTTCGAACATCTCATATGCTCCGTGATGCTCAAAACGCTTTTGTAGCCCCGGTTCTAAGCTGTAGAGCATGCCGCACTGAACGAGGGAGTAATCATCAGAACGAGTCTGCCAAACGTTCAAATCGTCTTCCAGTGCTGGGAGAACGGGTGGGTCACCTAACGGTGCTTCTAGGACATATTGTTTCTCTGCAGCTGTGAGGATGATCCTCAAGTTCCGAACCCAGTCCATATAGTTGCTGCCATCATCTTTCAGCTTGGTTTTCTCTAGGAACGCGTTAAAGTTCATGTTGACATTAGCGTTGGCCATTGATCTACAAGACATATTTGCAAAGGTTTTAGACTAAGTTCATGATAATAAAGTTCTAATCAAAATTATGAACTCCCACTTAGATTAGACATCCCTCTAGTCATCTAAGTGTTACACGATCCGAGTCGACTAGCCCGTGTCCGATCATCACGTGAGACGGACTAGTCATCGTCGGTGAACATCTTCATGTTGATCGTATCTTCCATACGACTCGTGTTCGACCTTTCGGTCTCCGTGTTCCGAGGCCATGTCTGTACATGCTAGGCTCGTCAAGTTGACCCTAAGTGTTTTCGCTGTGTAAAACTGTCTTACACCCGTTGTATGTGAACGTAAGAATCCATCACACCCGATCATCACGTGGTGCTTAGAAACGACGAACTGTAGCAACGGTGCACAGTTAGGGGGGAACACTTCTTGAAATTTTGCAAGGGATCATCTTATTTACTACCGTCGTCCTAAGTAAACAAGATGCATAAACATAATAAACATCACATGCAATTATATAGTTGTGACATGATATGGCCAATATCATAAAGCTCCATTGATCTCCATCTTCGGGGCTCCATGATCATCTTGTCACCGGCTTGACACCATGATCTCCATCATCATGATCTCCATCATCGTGTCTTCATGAAGTTGTCACGCCAGCGACTACTTCTACTTCTATGACTAACGCGTTTAGCAATAAAGTAAAGTAGTTTACATGGCGATCTTCAATGACTCGCAGGTCATACAAAAAATAAAGACAACTCCTATGGCTCCTGCCGGTTGTCATACTCATCGACATGCAAGTCGTGAATCCTATTACAAGAACATGATCTCATACATCACAATTCATCATTCATCACAACTTCTGGCCATACCACATCACATGATCAATCGCTGCAAAAACAAGTTAGACGTCCTCTAATTGTTGTTGCATCTTTTACGTGGCTGCGATTGGGTTCTAGCAAGAATGTTTTCTTACCTACGAATCACCACAACGTGATTTTGTCAACTTCTATTTACCCTTCATAAGGGCCCTGTTCATCGAATCCGCTCCAACTAAAGTGGGAGAGACAGACACCCGCCAGCCACCTTATGCAACTAGTGCATGTCAATCGGTGGAACCGGTCTCACGTAAGCGTACGTGGAAGGTTGGTCCGGGCCGCTTCATCCCACAATACCGTTGAAGCAAGAAAATACTAGTAGAGGCAAGTAAGTTGACAAGATCAACGCCCACAACAAATTGTGTTCTACTCGTGCATTAGAGAACTACGCATAAACCTGGCTGTGTTACCACTGTTGGTGAACGTTGCAGAAAATTAAAATTTTTCCTACGGTTTCACCAAGATCCATCTATGAGTTCATCTAAGCAACGAGTATTGGGAGAGAGATTGCATCTACATACCACTTGTAGATCGCGTGCGGAAGCTTGCAAGGTGATGATGGAGTCGTACTCGACGTGATTCAGATCACCGACGTCCAAGTGCTGAACGGACAGCACCTCCGCGTTCAACACACGTACAGGACGGGAGACGTCTCCTCCTTCTTGATCCAGCAAGGGGGAAGGAGAGGTTGAGGAAGCTCGCTCCAACGGCAGCACGACGGCGTGGTGGTGCTAGTGCAGCAGTACTCCGACAGGGCTTCGCCAAGCGCTTGCGGAGGAGGAGAGGTGTTGGGGAGGGGAGGGGCTGCGCCTTGGAGATGGGTACAACAGCCCCCCTCCCTCCCCCCCCCTTTATATAGCCCCCTAGGGGGGGCGCCGGCCCCTGGAGATCCAATCTCCAAGGGGGGGCGGCGGCCAAGGGGGTGGAGTGCCCCCCAAGCCAAGTGGGGCGCCCCCCCACCCCTAGGGTTTCAACCCTAGGCACAGGGGGTGGGCCTAGGGGGCGCACCAGCCCACTAAGGGCTGGTTCCCCTCCCACTTCAGTGCATGGGGCCCTCCGGGATAGGTGGCCCCACCCGGTGGACCCCCGGGACCCTTCCGGTGGTCCCGGTACATTACCGGGAGACCCCAAAACTTTCCCGACGGCCGAAATACCACTTCCTATATATTATTATTTACCTCCGGACTGAGCGGGCTTTTGGTTCGCCATCAGCGTTAAAAGTGATAGTCGTGTCATTCCAAGGGTTTCCTGCTGCCACGTGGTAGACTTCGGCGCGGTCCCGGAGCGCTCTGTTGCACCGATTATTCGACGAAAAGGTCTCGAAGACCATTGAGTGAGTCCTGGATTAAGGGGTCCTCGGACAGCCGGATTATATACGTAGGCCGGAGTGTTGGACTATGAAGATACAACATAGGAGACTTCGTCCCGTGTCCGGATGGGACTCTCCTTTGCATGGAAGCCAAGCTTGGCGAATCGGATATGTAGATTCCTTCCTACGTAACCGACTTTGTGTAACCCTAGCCCTCTCTGATGTCTATATAAACCGGAGTGTTTAGTCCATAGGAGGACGATCATAATCTCATAGGCTAGGCTTCTAGGGTTTAGCCATTACGATCTCGTGGTAGATCAAATCTTGTAATACTCATATTCGTCAAGATCAGTCAAGTAGGAAGTAGGATATTATCTCCATAGGAAGGGTCCGAACCTGGGTAAACATTGTGTCCCCCGCCTCCTGTTACCATTAGCCTTAGACGCATAGTTCGGGACCCCCTACCCGAGATCCGCCGATTTTGACACCGACATTGGTGCTTTCATTGAGATTTCCGCTGTGACGTCGAAGATAGGCTTGATGGCTCGCCTTGTTATCAAGGACAACATTACCTCCGGGGGAGCCTTGGCCTCAGGCCAAACCCTCCGGCTAGGCGACTTTACCATGGCCGCCCGTTCGGCCGTCGGGCCGACGATGACTTCTCGGGTCATCAAAAATCGCCCCCGCGTTAGCTTAGAATACTCCGAGCAGATGGATCCAATGGAGTTGTCATCTTTAAAAAAACTCCTGGATCGCATCGCCGCCTTGGGAGTCACTACGGACTATGATAGGAAGGGGCTTAAACCCGACCAGAGAGAAATTGAATCTCCACCGATCACCCGTCAGATAGCGGTAGTGTAGGAGCAATGCCACGACTCTACCTCTATATTGAGGATGAACTCCGTCCGGATTTCCGAGCTCACAGAGCCGGATACCCGCCCGCGGGAAGACATGCCCCGTATTCCGAACCTAGAGTCGGAATGTGGGCCTGAAATATTGGTTGATATCCCAGAGTCCGGACTGTTAAGCTCGGAAATTTCTCAAACTCCGAATCCTAGATTGGGTCAGGGATCGGACTTAAATCCACCCGCCCACCCAGAGACAAGCGATCTTACCCACATCAGACAACAGTCCTAGGAAACGGTCCATCACTTTTGGGCCAGATTCCTCCTTGTCAAGGACAAGATCAAGGACTGTCGTGATGAAGACGCAATCTCATTATTCTGCAAAAATTGCACGGATAAGGGAACCCTCAATGCAATCAACCGCCATCACATATCACACTTCATTGACTTGGCAACAATAGTACAGAAGTATTGCGCAATGGAAAGCACCTGGAAAACTCAGGCAGCCTCTTGGGAGCCACCGGTTTCCACGAAACCCCTCGTCCGGACAAAAAGGATGCACCCTCGTTGATCGCCGGATCCAATAACAAAAAAATCAAAGCATGTTACGAGGCGCGGAACCGTTCTGGAGGGATGGCTTGATAGGCCATGCAAAATACACACAACACCGGATAACATACCAACCCACAGCCTTAGAGCATGTTGGATACTCTGGCAGGTGGCCAAGAGCGGTGAGGATCTCCTCACCAAAAATACCACAGAGCAACATCCCACGGAAGACAACAACCCTACAGTACTGAAAGTCTACGAGACTTTCACCTCAAACAATAGGCGCAAAAGGGCACTCCGCGGCCTCGCTGAAGTCTGCCAAGTTGCAGCAATAAACCCCTAGAACGACAAGGCCATAACTTTCAATGCCAGTGACGAACCAAAATTCAGAACAGTCTGGGCACCAGCCGCATTGGTCCTCAGGCCAATTGTGGACGGCTTTCGACTTACCAAAGTGCTTATGGACGGCGGCAGCGGACTAAACCTCATTTATGGGGAAACTCTCAACAAAATGGAAATAGACAGGAGCCGCATTGAGCAAAGTAGCACGACCTTTCGAGGAGTTATTCCTAGTCGGGAGGCGCAATGTGCGGGAAAAATCACACTCGATGTGGTATTCGGCACACCGGAGAATTATCGTCCGAAGAGATAACCTTCCAAGTGGCCCCTTTCAACAGTGGATATCACGCCTTGCTAGGGCGAGATGCATTTGCAAGCTTCCAAGCTATACCCCATTACGGGTACATGAAGCTCAAGATGCCCGGGACCAATGGAATCATCACTCTTGTCAGTGATCTGGACATAGCACTCCGCGCCGAAAACAAAACCACCGCCTTGGCCCTCGAGGCATTGTCTAAAGCCCTTGTGGCCGAAGAATTAACCGCATTGCGCTCCATGGTGGATAGGGCCGGCGTGATACTCGATAAGCGATCCAAATCCACCTCCTTTAAACCAGCAGACGAAATAGTCAAATTCCAAGTCCACCCAATGGACTCCATGAAGACAACATCCATCGGGGCACAGCTAGACCCCACGGTCGACGCCTCACTGCAGGCGTTCCTACGCAAAAGCTGGGACATATTCGGCTAGCACCCTTCTGATATGCCAGGGATCCCAGGCAGGCTGGCCGAACACAGCCTTAACATACTGAAGGGATATAAGCGAGTCAAGCAAACATTACAGCACTTCTCCAAACCTAAACGACAAGCCATGGGATAGGAGCTAGCTAAGTTACTGGAGGCCGGATTCATCAGAGAAATAAAACACCCGGACTGGCTAGCAAACCTGGTGATGGTACCAAAGAAGGATAAATCCTGGCGCCTATGTGTTGATTTCAAGGACCTCAACAAGGCATGCCCTAAGGATCCGTTTTCCCTCCCCTGCATCGATCAGATTATCGACGCTACTGCAGGACACGACTCACTATGTTTCCTCGATGCATACTCCGGATACCATCAAATCAAGATGAAGGAGTCCGATCAGGCCGCAACGACATTTATCACCCCATACGGGCCTTTCTGCTTCAACACTATGCCTTTCGGGCTAAAAAACACCGGTGCCACCTATCAACACATGATTCAAACATGCCTGGAGAAACAAATTGGCAAGACATTTGAAGCATACGTGGATGACGTAGTCATCAAAACTAGACACGTCGAGTCTTTAATAGACGATCTGCATCTCACATTCAACAACCTTCGAACATATGACATCAAGCTCAATTCGGAAAAGTGTGTTTTCGGCGTTCCCATTGGAAAGCTTCTGGGCTTCATCGTTTCCAATGGAGGAATTTAGGTAAACCCAGCTAAAATCCGAGCTTTGTCACAGTTGGCTACGCTAACAGACCTTAAACAAGTCCAAAGATTGTCCGGATGTGTGGCAGCTTTAAGCCGCTTTATCTCTAGACTAGGAGAGAAGGCATTGCCACTCTATCGCCTTCTCCGACGCACCGTTCACTTTGAGTGGACAGATGTGGCAACGACCGGATTGGAAGAAATAAAGGCTCTTCTAGCAAGCAACCCAATCCTGGCCGCGCCAAACGTTGGCGAACCCATGTTATTATACATATCGGCCACACACCAAGTCATGAGTGCGGTGCTCGTCGTCGAACGAGAGGTGGACGGACAAAAATTCCCGCTTCAGAAGCCGATATACTACGTATCCACTGTCCTCACACCATGCAAATACCGGTACTCACATTACCAAAAAATAGCATATGCGGTCTTCATGGCATCCCGGAAGCTACGAGACTACTTTCAAGAATGCTCCATAACGGTGGCCTCCGAAGTACCACTCAATGACATAATAAATAACCGTGACGCCACGGGCCGGATTGCCAAGTGGGCCATTGAGGTCCTCCCATTCGACATTGCTTACGAACCACGGCGGGCCATTAAATCTCAAGTGCTGGCCGACTTCGTCGCCTAATGGACAGAGGCCGAACTCCCTAAAGAGTACGGCACATACTCCAACTGGATCATGCACTTCGACAGCTCCAAAATGCTGGCAGGCCTAGGGGCAGGCGTTGTCCTAACATCCCCTACTGGAGATACTGTTTAGTACGTCCTACAAATATTATTCACGGACTCCAACAATGCAGCCGAATACGAAGCCTTATTGCATGGTCATCGAATGGCCATCTCCATGGGCATACAATGCCTGGAAGTGCACGGGGATTCAAACCTCACAATAACTCAAATAAATGGAGATTTCGATGCCAAATATTTGAAGATGGCGGCTTACCATAACGCGTTCTCAAAATGTCGGGTCGGTTCGAGGGGCTCGAGTTTCACCATGTGACTCGAGAAAGTAATCAAGCGGCGGATGTCCTTGCTCGCATTGGTGCCAAGCGTGACCCAGTCCCACCTAACATCTTTCTGGAAAGGCTTTTCAAGCCATCCGTGGTGTGGCAAGGGGAGAGCGGCAACACCAATCCAGATCTGAATACAACCCCAAATTCCGAACACACCGACATCATCGGGGGCTTAGCCACCGAAGTTACACCATCAGCCCATCTCATCATGGCAGTCATCGCCCCATGGACCGAACCCTTCTTGGCCTACCTTAATAGGCGAGAGCTTCCTGAGGACCACAATGAGGCATGCTGCATTGTGCGGCGCTCTAAGGCCTACAAGGTTCATGAGGGAGAACTCTATAAGAAAAGTGCTACCGGAATACTTCAAAATGTATCTCCGAGGAAGAAGGGCGATAGCTCTTGGCTGAAACTCATGCCGGTCTCGGCAGTCACCACGCCGCAGCTCGGGCCCTTGTAAGCAAGGCCTTCCGTACAGGTTTCTATTGGCCAACGGCCCGAGCAGACGCGCAGGACCTTGTCCAACATTGCGTCGGATGCCAACTTTTCGCCAACCAAAGCCATATGCCACCCACCGCTCTACAAACAATCCCCATCACTTGGCCTTTTGCGGTCTGGGGGCTTGATATGGTCAGACCCCTTAAAGGAGGAAGCCATAAAAAAATATCTATTGGTCATGGTGGATAAATTCACTAAGTGGATAGAGGCCAAACCAGTTAAAACGGCCGAAGCCGGGCCAGTGATAGACTTCATATCTGGTGTTGTGCACCATTATGGTGTTCCACACAGCATCATCACCGGTAATAGCTCCAATTTCACATCCAATGAGGTGAAATCTTGGTGTGCTAATCTGGGTATCAAGCTCGACTACGCCTCCGTCTACTACCCACAAACCAACGGTCAAGTCAAATGAGCCAATGGTATTATTATGAGGGCATCAAACCCAGATTAGTGCGGTCTCTGAAAGAAGCAGACAAGCACTGGGGGGAGGAGCTCGACTCCATACTCTGGGGGCTGTCGACCACACCCAATCGTTCTACCAGATATACACCTTTCTCCATGGTGTACGACGCAGAGGCCGTGTTGCCCTGTGACATTGTTCATGACTCACCTCGAGTGCGCATGTATGAAGAGAGAGAGGCCGAGCTTGATCGACGGGATAGCTTAGATGCCCTGGAACAGGAGCGAGATGTCTCAAAAGCCCGTTCGGCATTCTATCAACAACAGGCCCACAGATATATCAAAGCAGAAAAGTACGGGCCAAGACTTACAATGTTGGCGAACTCGTTCTATGCTTGCCGGAGAAGAAAAAGGACCAACTCAAGCCCAAGTGGGAGGGTCCCTTCAGCATTGACGAAGTACACACCGGAGGAGCGTACCGCCTGCGTGATGCGACAGACAACTTCCTAGAGCCGAACCCGTGGAACGCGGCCAGACTCCAAAGATTCTCTGCCTAGCGCCGGACTCTACGTTCGTCTCCTTTACCCCTTTTTTGTTTCCAGTATTTATTTTCCTCTCTTTTCACCTTTTTCCGTTTTAAGCCTTAAAGCTTTTGTGCGGCTAAACTGTGCACCTTCAACGCATATAACTCTTAATATGTATGTCAATTATACCTGGGGGCTTCTTGTACAAAAGCTTATTATTATTATTTTCCGAGCATCAAGCTCAACACATATGTGTGTTTTCCACGTATGTACCTTTTCTTCGCCATTATACGCATCGATATGACGAAAGTTTTGGCCAAGCTGGGTTGCCTGGCTCCTGTGCTTATGCCCTACGTTCCCGTCAGTTCGGCTAGGGCATAAAGGGAGCACCTCTGCGATTGTTATTGCCGGGTCATCCGGATGTGTACCTCAGACTGGGTGAAGCCGAAAGCTAGCGTTCTTAAGGGAATATTCGGTTGGCGGATTAAAGATGTTTTTTTACCTATCACATTATGAACCCCTAGATGTTATGTATGCTATGGTTTTTTCAAACACAGTTCGGACATGCACATTAATGCATGCTTACCCAGGGAAAGGAACCCTTAATGGAACTATTCTCTCTGGAAGATGTTTCTTACGATCAAAATGTAATATAACATAACTATCCGGATACTAGTCTGTTCAAGAAACTATGACCCCTTTGCCTGGTTTCCACGCATACCCCGGTCTACATTATCGAGCGGGTATTCAGAAGCACTCCGCACCTTCAGGTCCAGAGGTTGAAGCGAAAAGGTCTGCCATGACAATCGTTTTAGAATTTAGCTAGAGACATAATTTGTCAATGAAGTACATAGTCACTTAGAGTCAAACACTTCTTCCTCTATGCCATCCAACAGGCTATCTAGCCTACAATCCTGTTGGGAGTACTTGGCAGCTACTTGTACTTGGTCATATACCAAACTAACGGGAATTTCTTCTCCGTTTGACCCTATAGATCCGACCCGGGCCATGTGATTCGGGTCGAGCTTGGTATACCATGTTTTCACCATTGCCCAGGCCTCTCACGCACCTTCCCGGCAGGCCGATATCTTCCATAATCGGAATCGCCATCGTGCCCCCTTGAATAGTTGTACAAGCCCCTCCATACTTCCTGGAGGGGAATCAGATGGCAATAAGGCCTTAGCAATACTTTGCATCGTCTACCGAGCTCGCTCATGCATTTGCGATAGCTCTTGTAGTAGATCGCTCGACGAGCGGGACACCTCCTCTTCGGGACGGCCTGTCAATATATCTACAGACATAATTATTGTCAGTTTCTTTCCTTGCCGAACTATGTAAAGGTAAGTCCCAACACATACTAAATATGCCGTCTCGCAGCTTCCTATTCTCCTTCACGGAGTCAGCCAGCTGGGCGCGCACGTCTTTTAGTTCCACGCCTAGCTCGGTGTTGGCATCTTGGAGTTTGTTCTTCTCCACCCTAACATGTGTTAGTATATGTTCGCCCGGGGCCAGTTGCCTTTGAGCTCCTGGACCTCCAGCTCATGCGACTTTTGATGCCTCTTCCAGATGATTTGATGACTCTGCCATAAGATTTGCACTTGTATTAATACTCCTGGTATATGATTATGTTTTCTCGATAGAGGGGAACATTACTAGACGCCGCCTTCTTGGATTTCTCCAGTTCGGTGGTAGCAGCTGTCAGCTGGGCCTGACACTTTTTCTCTATGAGCACCTGGTCATATAGCGATCCTTAAATCAGTTGTACCAACAGTTTCAAGTCTCGGGGCTACTGGTATATGATTATCAGTTTTGCACAAATGTGTACTTACCCGCATATCTTTCAAATACTGGTCTGTGTCTCTGGTAAGCCCATCTCGAGCAGCTCGGATGTACGCATCACCCAAGTTGAAGGCGTTGAAGGCCTCTTATGAAAAACCAGGGTCGCGAAGAACGGCCCGCCGACGTCGATGATTCATGGCGCTTTCGACTTTGGAGTTCATGATGGATACTTTATCCGAATCCTCCACAGAAGGACAATCCGGTGTCACTTCCGTGTTAGCCTCAGTCCTCGGGACAGGGTCCGGAATCTGGCCAGTAGAGACATGACCGGCAGGATTCCTGGACACAGTCCAGCGAATGTTTTTCCTGATAAGATAGAATGGATAGTGTCATACTTTAAGATGACAACCATGGAGCATATTTAAAACCATACCTCTTCAATGAAGGCTCATCCATTCTATATTTGCCTTCCTCTTTGAAGGCATGCGCGTCGCCTCAAGTGCATAATATAGTGCGGTAGGTAAGGCGGAAGGAGGAAATTCTCTCAAAGGACTAGTCTCCTGATTACTTACATGCGATGCAGGGAGAAGGCCGGGATAGTCAGCAATGATGGACACTTCGGTTCCGTCACAGCTCGCCTGGTAAAACACCCCTTCCAGGAGCTCCACGAATATATCCAAATCCTCTTCGAATCCGGGGTCAAGGGACCGGTTGTGGTCCTCGGGCTGTGGTGCAGGGCTGTGGATCTCCCTTGTAATTTTCCGCCATTTCTGTTACAAATGGATGAATTAATATTTACGAAAAAGGACTCAGGGAATGAATGGAGTAGAGTAGTGGGATCGAAACTCACCCAGCTGGGAGGGTTGTACATGGAAAACCCATCTCTGGGCTTAATGCAGATGAACTCCTCTTTCTCCCCTTTGTATAATCCGGACAGTATTTTCGCCAAAGTAGCGGCAGTGTCCGGACCCTTCTGACCGTAGCGGGTGGCGTCATCTTCTCCATTGAAGTGCCACATAGAGTTCCCTTGGTATTGGAGTGGCTGAACCCCTCTCATTATGGATATCGCCATAACCTCGACTATTGACAATCTGGATTGAGCAAGCATTTTTATCTTGCTTATCAATTGGTGGACTTCCGTGCTATCTTCCTCCTTGAGGCTCCGAAGATGCCAGCTAAGGCGCTTCTTAAGTGGAGCACTTGAAAATTTAGGTACACCCCTTTGGATTGGGTCAGGAAGGGAGACGTTCTCAACATAGAACCATTCGGAAGGCCATTCTTCGGATGCCTTCTTCAGCATGCCGGATAGGAATCCGATCCCGGCAATGCGCCATATCTCGGCTCCGCCCACTTGGAATATTGATCCCTCTTGATTACGAGGGACGAGGCAAATCAGCTTCTTCCATAACTCAAAATGAGCCTCGCAACCCAAAAATAGCTCACAAAGAGCAACATAACCCGCAATATGCAGGATGGAGGCAGGTGTGAAGTTGTGCAGTTGGAGGCCGTAGTACTCCAGAAGCCCTCGGAGGAACGGATGGATTGGAAATCCGACGCCTCTCAGTAAGTAGGGAACAAAACATACTCGTTCCCCCTGGATGGGTTGCAGAACTTCTCCGCCTGCTCCCCACCGTCAAAGGAAGCCAATCCAGCTTGAACGGGGACTAGATATGCGGGGGGAAGAAATCCCTGGGTCTGTAGCTTCACTAGTTGCCCGTGGGATACGAAACACTTTTCCCAATCACCCTGTTTGGGGCCGTGAGGGCGGGAGGAAGAGCTAGGAGCGCTAGCCATGTTGGGGTGGTTTCTGCAGGCAAGCTTCGAGGATTCCTCGTTTGGGGGAGATTGTGTGGATTAGATCTGAAGATCCCCGTCTCTTTAAATAGATATTCTTCTCACATGGTCAGGGTGGTAAGTGCAAAAATACCCTGACCTCTCGTATTTGCTCGACACGTGGTGCTGGAATCATGAAGGTGTAGAAGCCGATGAGCGCGACATTAAATGGATAGGCGGATACTGCTCTTCAAGTCAGGTACTTTGAAGTATTCGGAGAAAGAACCCGCCTTGCAATGCCAAAGACAATCTGCGCGCCAGACTCATCGTCATTGAAGCCTAGTTCAGGGGCTACTGAGGGAGTCCTGGATTAAGGGGTCCTTGGACAGCCGGACTATATACGTAGGCCGGACTGTTGGACTATGAAGATACAACATAGGAGACTTCGTCCCGTGTCCGGATGGGACTCTCCTTTGCATGGAAGGCAAGCTTGGCGAATCGGATATGTAGATTCCTTCCTCTGTAACTGACTTTGTGTAACCCTAGCCCCCTCCGGTGTGTATATAAACCGGAGGGTTTAGTCCATAGGAGGACGATCATAATATCATAGGCTAGGCTTCTAGGGTTTAGCCATTATGATCCCATGGAAGATCAACTCTTGTAATACTCATATTCATCAAGATCAATCAAGCAGGAAGTGGGGTATTACCTCCATAGAGAGGGCCCAAACTTGGGTAAACATTGTGTCCCCCGCCTCCTGTTACCATTAGCCTTAGACGCACAGTTCGGGACCCCGTACCCGAGATCCGCCGGTTTTGACACCGACAACCGTGAATACTTTGGGATCATTGTCCTCTGAAGAATAGTTTTCTTTAATGAGGAGACTCTCGCTGCTTTTGGCCACCTTCCGCGGAGTATCCAACATGCTCGAAGGCTATGCGTTGGTTCGCTTTCCGGTGTCTCGTCAATTTTGCAGGGTTTGTCAAGCGATTCCTCGGGGACAGTTTTATGCCCCATAAATGGTTTAATTTTGGGATGATGATTAGGTGCTCCGCAGGGGTGTGTCCTCTTTGCCCGTCCCGGGGATGGCCTAAGGGCATGCGGTTCCCAGCGGGCTGTCTGGGTTTTCCAGGCGCTTTCCATTGCGCAGTACTTCTTTACTATATGTGCCAAATCGTAGAAGTGCAGTACACGATGGTGGTTGAGGGCGTTCAGGATTCCCTCGTCCATGCAATTGTTGCAAAATACTGAGATCACGTCGTCATCGCAGCAGTCCTTGATCTTGTTTTTAACAAGCAGGAATCTAGCTCAAAAGTGGTGGACTGTTTGCTGGGGCTGCTGCCGTACATACATTAAGTCACATATGTCCGGAGGACCGGAGTTTCTTGGGGAATATTGTTTGTGGTGGGTGGGTGGGATCGAATCCGAACCCTGACCCACCAAGGAGTCCGGATTCCGAAGAATTTCCGAGGTTAAAGGCCTGGGCTCCGGAGCATCCTGTGTGTTTTTAGGCTCAGCGCCCGATTCCATGTTCGGAGGACAAGAAGTTTCTTCTAGAAGACGAGAGTCCGGCTCTCCGGGTACGGAAACCCGAACATACTATGTCCTCAACGTGGGAGAAGAGTCATCGTCGGCTTGTTCCTCCATGATTGCCACATGATGGGCGATCCGTGGAGATCTGATTTCTCTCTGATCGGGTTTAAGCCCAATCCGATCATAGTCAGTTGCGACCCCCAGGGAAGCGATGCGATCTAGCAGTTTGTTTAAGGCCGAAACATCTGCGAGATCCAACTTGTGGGAGTGTTCAGGGCTGATACGGAGGCGATTTTTGGCGATGAGTTGGTCTGCTTTTGGCTTAATGGCCGTGCGAGCGCCCATAATGAAGCTGCCGAGTTGAAGAGCTTGCCCTGACACCAGGGCGTCTCTAGAAGTGATGCTGTCTTTGATGACAAGGCGGGCCATCAATCCTTCTGTCGATGGTAGAGAGGAACTCTAAATGAAAGCACCAATGTCGGTGTTAAAACCGACAGATTTCGGGTAGGGGGTCCCGAACTGTGCGTCTAAGGATCGAAGGTAACAAGGAGGCAGGGGACACGATGTTTACCCAGGTTCGGGCCCTCTTAATAGAGGTAATACCCTACTTCCTACTTGATTGACTATGATGAATATAGGGGTTACAAGAGTTGGTCTACCTCGAGATCGTAATGGCTAAACCCTAAATGTCTAGCTTGTATGATTGTGTTCGTCCCTATGGACTAAACCCTCCGGTTTATATAGACACCGGAAGGGACTAGGGGTTTTCAAGTCGGTTTACAAAGGAAGGAAACTATACATACAGACGCCAAGCTTGCCATCCACGCAGAGGAGAGTTCCATCCGGACACGGGAGGAGGCCTTTTGTTCTTGTTTCTTCGTGGCACATTAGTCCGGCCCTTGTCACATAGGCTGGCTCCCGAAGGACCCCATAATCCAGGACTCCCTCATCCTTCTAATCCACCTATAGTGCTATATCCATGGCTCACGATCATGTATTGCGTGAAGATTGAAAAAGTTTGAGAACATCAAAAGTATGAAACAATTGCTTGGCTTGTCATCGGGGATGTGCATAATTAAATATTTTGTGTGATGAAGATAGAGCATATCCAGACTATATGATTGATAACCCACAAGTGTAGGGGATCGCGACAACTTTCGAGGGTAAAGTACTCAACCCAAATTTATTGATTCCACACAAGGGGAGCCAAACAATATTATTGAGTATTAGCAGTTGAGTTGTCAATTCAACCACACCTGGATAACTTAGTATCTACAGCAAAGTATTTAGTAGCAAAGTAGTATGATAATAAAGGTAACAGTGGCAAAAGTAAAGATAATAGTTTTGTGGTAACTATAACAGTAGCAACGGAAAAGTAAATAAGTGAAGCACAAGATGTGGAAAGCCCATAGGCATTGGATCAGTGATGGATAATTATGTCGGATGCGATTCCTGATGTAATAGCAATAACATAGGGTGACACAGAACTAGCTCCAGTTCATCAATGTAATGTAGGCATGTATTCCGAATATAGTCATACATGCTTATGTAAAAGAACTTGCATGACATCTTTTGTCCTACCCTCCCGTGGCAGCGGGGTCCTAGCGGAAACTAAGGGATATTATGGCCTCCTTTTAATAGAGAACCGGAACAAAGCATTAGCACATAGTGAATACATGAACTCCTCAAACTATGGTCATCACCGAGAAGTATCCCGATTATTGTCACTTCAGGGTTGTCGGATCATAACACATAATAGGTGACTATAGACTTGCAAGATAGGATCAAGAACACACATATATTCATGAAAACATAAATAGGTTCAGATCTGAAATCATGGCACTCGGGCCCTAGTGACAAGCATTAAGCATAGCAAAGTCATAGAAACATCAATCTCAGAACATAGTGGATACTAGGGATCAAACCCTAACAAAACTAACTTGATTACATGGTAAATCTCATCCAACCCATTACCGTCTAGCAAGCCTACGATGGAATTACTCACGCACGGCGGTGAGCATCATGAAATTGGTGATGGAGGATGGTTGATGATGATGACAATGACGAATCTCCCTCTCTGGAGCCCCGAACGGACTCCAGATCAGCCCTCCCGAGAGAGATTAGGGCTTGGCGGCGGCTCCATATCGTAAAACGCGATGAAACTTTCTGTCTGATTTTTTTCTCCGTGAAACGGAATATATGGAGTTGGAGTTGAGGTCGATGGAGCCTCAGGGGGCCCACGAGACAGGGGGGCACGTCCAGGGGGTGGGCGCGGCCCCCACCCTCATGGATAGGGTGTGGGCCCCTGGTCTTGATTCTTTTGCCAATATTTTTTATATTTTCCAAAACTTGCCTCCGTGGATTTTCAGGACATTCCGAGAACTTCTGTTTTCTACACATAAAACAACATCATGGCAGTTCTGCTGAAAACAGCGGCAGTCCAGGTTAGTTTCATTAAAATCATGCAAGTTAGAGTCCAAAACAAGGGCAAAAGTGTTTGGAAAAGTAGATATGTTGGAGACGTATCAACTCCCCCAAGCTTAAACCTTTGCTTGTCCTCAAGCAATTCAGTTTATAAGCAGAAAGTGATAAAGAAAAACTTTTACAAACTCTGTTTGCTCTTGTTGTTCTAAACATGCAAAGCCAGCATTCAGGTTTCAACAAATATTACGAACTAACCATACTCACAATAACACCTCGGTCTCACAATTACTCATATCAATGGCATAATTAGCTAGTGAGCCATAATAATAAAACTCGGATGACAACACTTTCTCAAAACAATCATAATATGATATAACAAAATGGTATCTCACTAGCCCTTTCTGAGACCGCAAAACATAAATGCAGAGCACCTTTAAAGTTCAAGGACTGACTAAACATTGTAATTCATGGTAAAAGAGATCTAGTGAAGTCATACCCAATATAAACCAATAGTAATGAATGCAAATGACGGTGTGCTCTCCAGCAGGTGCTTTTTCATAAGAAGGTGATGACTCAACATAAAAATAAATAGATAGGCCCTTCGCAGAGGGAAGCAGGGATTTGTAGAGGTGCCAGAGCTCGATTTTAAAATAGAGATTGAATAACATTTTGAGTGGCATACTTTCACTATCAACACAACAACTATGAGATGGTTGTATCTTCCATACTACATGCATTATAGGCAGTTCCCAAACAGAATGGTAAAAGTTTATACCCCCCACCACCAACAAGCATCAATCCATGGCTTGCTCGAAACAACGAGTGCCTCCAACTAACAACAGCCCTGGGGGAGTTTTGTTTAATTATATTGATTTGCTTTGATCTTTTTGGATCGTGGGACTAGGCATCTCGGTAACCGGCCATTTCTCGTGAATGAGGAGGGAGTCCACTCCTCTTGAGAATAACCCACCTAGAATGGAAGATATAGGCAGCCCTAGTGGAAACATGAGCTGCTCGAGCATACAAAACAGAATTTCATTTGAAGGTTTGGAGTTTGGCACATACAAATTTACTTGGCACGGCAGGTAGATACTGCATATAGGAAGGTATGGTGGACTCATATGGAACAACTTTGGGTTCAAGGAGTTGGATGCACAAGCAGTATTCCCGCTTAGTACAAGTGAAGGCTAGCAAAAGACGGGGAAGCGACCAACTGAGAGAGCGACAACAGCCGTAAACATGCATTAAAATTAGTTCACACCGAGTACAAGCATGAGTATGATATAATCTACCATGAACATAAATATCATGAAGGCTATGTTGATTTGTTTCAACTACATGCGTGAACATGTGCCAAGTCGAGTCACTCAATTCATTCAAAGGAGGATACCATCCCATCATACCACATCACAATTATTTCAATAGCATGTTGGCACGCAAGGTAAACCAATACAGCTCATAGCTAATCAAGCATGGCACAAGCAACTATAATCTCTAAATGTCATTGCAAATATGTTTACTTCATAATAAAGGTAAATCAGGAACGATGAACCCATCATATTTACAAAAACAAGAGAGGTCGAGTTCATACCAGCTTTTCTCATCTCAATAAGTCCATCATATATCGTCATTATTGCCTTTCACTTGCACGACAGAACGAGCTGTATAATAATAATAGTGCACGTGCACTTGACTAAGCTGGAATCTGCAAGCATTCAACTCAAGAGAGAAGAAAAAGTAATATGGGCTCTAAGTTAAATAAACAATCATGCATATGGGAGCAACTAAACATTTTCAATATGGTCTTCTACTCTCGACCCCCAATGAAAAGAAAATTATTTACACGGGAAAGCTCCCAACAAGTAAAAGAAGAACGAGAATTCCTTTTGGGTTTTCAATTTAATTTCTACTACAAGCATGAAAATTAAACTAACTATTTTTTTTGTTTTTCTTAAGGTTTATCAAACACGCAAGAAGAAAGATAGAAAAAGAAAATTAAACTAGCATGGATAATACAATGAAAGAGTATGAGCACCATCGACTAGAATAGTGTGTGAACATGAATGTAAAGTCGGTGAGAAATACATACTCCCCCAAGCTTAGGCTTTTGGCCTAAGTTGGTCTAATGCCAAGGATCGCTGCTACTCTCCCCGGTGTACTGGGAGGTGTAATGAGGATACCACTAGCTGGCCATCTCTGGGTCCCACTGGTAAGATGATGCACGATAAGGGTCCAGTGCAGGTTCTGGCGCAGGCTCAGGTTCTGGAGTGGATGCTTGGCCTCGATGAGCGTACACCGCTTCCGGCGTGACAAGAAAATTATCTGCAATCAAATCAAACAATAGAGGCGCAGGCAAAATAATAGTCTCATTGTGTTTCTTATTAAATCCCAAGTTATACAAGAGCATCTTATCTTTATTGTCAACAATGAACTCATTTGCTACCATGCTGTTGTAACCTAAAATGTAAGGAGGCAATTTTGTCTCCTCTTTCCCATGGTGCCTAATAGGTATCTCAAAATGTCTAGCAAGACGTGCAGCATAGATACCTCCAAAGATGGGGCCTTTTGTACGATTCAGGCTTAGCCGTTTAGCCAGGACGGCATCCATATTAAAACTGTTATCTCCAAACAAGGCATGGTGAAGAATGATAATATCAGGAACATTGAAGTTTCCACTATTTCCATGAGCAATCAAACATCTACTAGCAAATATGGCAAAGTAGCGTAAAACAGGAAAGTGTATGCTAGAGATTCTCGCATCGGAACCCTTCTTTGGATCCCCTACAGTGATAGTGTTGACAAAGCCATCCACATCTTTATGATGTGGTTCCTCTAATTTTCCCTCAAAGGGTATCCTACATACCGTGCAAAAATTACGTAAAGGCATTTCCCTAAATTCATCATATAAATGAAATGATACTAAAGGCGGTGACTTCTTAGGATAATAATAAAAGTTTTGCACGAAAGTATTGGTGAGTAAGAGATACTGATCGATCCGATCATGGAGGAAATCGGTGAGGCCTGCATTCTCGATCAAAGAATAAAAGTCTTCATAAATTCCAGCTTCTCTCAAGAAGTTGTCACAAGGCCATTCACACGGTCGTACTTCCGCTATGCGAGGAAGATTATACTTAGCCTTTTCCTTCTCTTTAGCTTGTTTTTCCTGGGAGCCTTGGCTAGAAGAGCCGCTCAAAAATCTCCTTAACATTTTCTAAAAATTTCTGAAATTTTAGTAACTTCAAAATAAAAGTGAATAAAACTAAACAAGTTTTGTAGCAACTACTCCTACAAGTGCCTAGAGCCTATATCATGCATTAGAATTACTTGGGACCTCATAAATTTAACATGCAAGCTCAAGAACATGGTCACCTATGCAGCAAAAATTTGCAATAAAGCACTAGAACTAAAACTAATTGGACCAATGGAGGAGTCACATACCAAGCAACAATCTCCCAAAGCAGTTTTGTGAATGGAGCTTTGAGCAAGGAGATCAAAAATCGCAGCAAAATGAGCTAGAACTCGTGCTTGAGCTGGATGGGGATTTTTTTGGGAAGAAGATGGAGTCTGTGGGTGCTGGCATAAGTGGAGGGGGACCACCAGGGCTCCACGAGACAGGGGGCGCGCCCAGGGGGTGTGAGCATGCCCTCCACTCTCGTGGCCTGGTGCTTTCCCCTCCTGCAGTGTTTTCAGTGCCTAAAATCCTCAAATGTTCCATAAAAAATCATACTAAATTTGCAGGACATTTGGAGCATTCTTATTTTCGAGATATTTTTATTGCGCTGATAATTCAGAAAACAGACAGATAATACTATTTTTGCTTTATTTATTCTAAATAAAAAAAAGTAAAAAGAGGGTACAAAAGGTTGTGCCTTCTAGTTTCATCCATCTCATGATCATCAACATGAATCCACTAACAAGGTTGATCAAGTCTTGTTAACAAACTCATTCCGAATAACATGGAACCGGAGAAATTTTGAATAACACTAAGTTACCTCAACGGGGATATGAACATCCCCAACAATAAGAATATCATACTTTTTCTTGACAGTAGGGAGAGGAAATTCAAAACCTCCAATAATGATAGTTGGAACTTTTCCAATAGAATTGATGCTATGAACTTGAGATTGTTTCCTCAGAAAGTGTACCGTATGCTCATTACCATTAACATGAAAAGTGACATTGCCTTTGTTGCAATCAATAACAGCCCCTGCAGTATTCAAAAAGGGTCTACCAAGGATAATCGACATACTATCGTCCTCAGGAATATCAAGAATAACAAAGTCCGTTAACATAGTGACATTTGCAACCACAACAGGCACATCCTCACAAATACCGACAGGTATAGCTGTTGATTTATCAACCATTTGCAAAGATATTTCCGTAGGTGTCAACTTATTCAATTCAAGTCTATGATATAAATAGAGAGGCATAACACTAACACCGGCTCCAAGATCACATAATGCAGTTTTAACATAATTTCTTTTAATGGAGCATGGTATAGTTGGTACCCCTGAATCTCCAAGTTTCTTTGGTATTCCACCCTTAATAGTGTAATTAGCAAGCATGGTGAAAATTTCAGTTTCCGGTATCTTTCTTTTGTTTGTAATGATATCCTTCATATATTTAGCATAAGGATTTACTTTAAGCATATCAGTTAAACGCATACGTAAGAAGATAGGTCTAAACATTTCAGCAAAGCGCTCAAAATCCTCATCATCCTTTGTCTTGGATGGTTTAGGAGGATAGGGCATGGGTTTCTGAACCCATGGTTCTCTTTCTCTACCGTGCTTCCTAGCAACAAAATCTCTCTTATCATAACGTTGATTCTTTGATTGTGGGTTATCAAGATCAACAACAGGTTCAATCTCTACATCATTGTTTTTGCTAGGTTGAGCATCAACATGAACATTATCATTAACATTATCACTAGGTTCATGTTCATCACCTAATTGTGTTTCAGCATCAGAGATAGAAATATCATTGGGATTCTCAGGTGTGTCTACAACAGGTTCACCAGAAGCATGCAAAGTTCTATCGTTTTTCTTTTTCTTCTTTTTAGAAGAACTAGGTGCCTCTAAATTATTTCTCTGAGAATCTTGCTCGATTCTCTTAGGGTGACCTTCAGGATACAAAGGTTCCAGAGTCATTCTACCAGTTCTAGTAGCCACTCTAACAACAAAGTCATTTTTATTGTTTAATTCATCAAGCAAATCATTTTGAGCTTTAAGTACTTGCTCAGCTTGAGTAGCAACCATAGAAGCATATTTGCTAACGAGTTTAAGTTCACCTTTAACTCTAGCCATATAATCACTCAAGCGTCCTATCTCGAAGCATTATTCTTTAATTCTCTACCAACATAAGCATTAAAACTTTCTTGTCTAGCCATAAAGTCATCAAATTCATCTAAGCATGGGCTGTGAAATTTAGTAGAGGGGATTTCAACTTTATCATATCTATAGGGAGAATTTACCTTTACTACCAGTGTCGGGTTATCAAGACAATGTGGTTCTTCAACAGGCGGAATATTAAGACCATGTATTTCTTCAATAGGTGGTAAATTCTTAACATCTTCAGCTTTTATACCTTTTTCTTTCATTGATTTCTTTGCCTCTTGCATATCTTCAAGACTGAGAAATAGAACACCTTTCTTCTTAGGAGTGGGTTTAGGAATAGGCTCAGGAGTTGGCTCAATTGGCTCAGGGATTGCCTCAGGAATTGGCTCAGGAAGAGTCCAATTATTTTCATTAGTCAACATATTGTTCAATAGTAATTCAGCTTTGTCGGCTGTTCTTTCCCTGAAAACACAACCAACACAACTATCCAAGTAGTCCTTGGAAGCATCGGTTAGTCCATTATAAAAGATATCAACTATTTAATTTTTCTTAAGAGGATGATCAGGCAAAGCATTAAGTAATCGGAGAAGCCTCCCCCAAGCTTGTGGGAGACTCTCTTCTTTGATTTGCACAAAATTATATATTTCCCGCAAGGCGGCTTGTTTCTTATGAGCAGGGAAATATTTAGCAGAGAAGTAATAAATCATATCCTGGGGACTACGCACACAACCAGGATCAAGAGAATTAAACCAAGTCTTAGCATCACCCTTTAATGAGAACAGAAATATCTTAAGGATATAATAATAACGAGACCTCTCATCATTAGTAAACAGGGTGGCTATATCATTTAACTTGGTAAGATGTGCCACAACAATTTCAGATTCAAGGCCATAAAAGGATCAGATTCAACCAAAGTAATAATCCCAGGATCAACAGAGAATTCATAATCCTTATCAGTAACACAGATAGGTGAAGTAGCAAAAGCAGGGTCAGGTTTCATTATAGCATTAAGAGATTGCTGCTTCCATTTAGCTAATAACTTTTTAAGATCATACCTATCTTTACAAGCAAAGATAGCTCTAGCAGCTTCCTCTTCCATAACATAACCCTCAGGAACAACAGGTAATTCATAATCAGGGGGAGAACTTTCATCATCACTATCATCAATAATAGCATCTTCAATAATTTCATTCTCTCTAGCCCTAGCAAGTTGTTCATCAAGAAATTCACCTAATGGCAAAGTAGTATCACGCACAGAAGTAGTTTCATCATAAGTATCATGCATATCAGAAGTGGCATCATCAATAACATGCGACATATCAGAATTCATAACAGTAGCAGGTTTAGGTGTCGCAAGCTTACTAATAATAGAAGGAGAATCTAGTGCAGAGCTAGATGGCAGTTCCTTACCTCCCCTTGTACTTGAGGGCAAAATATTGGTTGTTTCGTCTTTCAAGTTCCTCATTGTGATCAACAGATATAAATCCCAAGTGACTCAAACAATAGAGCTATGCTCCCCGGCAACGGCGCCAGAAATTAGTCTTGATAACCCACAAGTTTAGGGGATCGCAACAACTTTCGAGGGTAAAGTATTCAACCCAAATTTATTGATTCGACACAAGGGGAGCCAAAGAATATTATTGAGTATTAGCAGTTGAGTTGTCAATTCAACCACACCTGGATAACTTAGTATCTGCAGCAAAGTATTTAGTAGCAAAGTAGTATGATAATAAAGGTAACAATGGCAAAAGTAAAGATAATAGTTTTGTGGTAATTGTAACAGTAGCAACGGAAAAGTAAATAAGCGAAGCACAAGATGTGAAAAGCTCGTAGGCATTGGATCAGTGATGGATACTTATGTCAGATGCGATTCCTGATGTAATAGCTATAACATAGGGTGACACAGAACTAGCTCCAGTTTATCAATGTAATGTAGGCATGTATTCTGAATATAGTCATACGTGCTTATGGAAAAGATCTTGCATGACATCTTTTGTCCTACCCTCCTGTGGCAGTGGGGTCCTAGCGGAAACTAAGGGATATTAAGGCCTCCTTTTAATAGAGAATCAAAACAAAGCATTAGCACATAGTGAATACATGAACTCCTCAAACTATGGTCATCACCGAGAAGTATCCCGATTATTGTCACTTCGAGGTTGTCGGATCATAACACATAATAGTTGACTATAGACTTGCAAGATAGGATCAAGAACACAAATATATTCATGAAAACATAATAGGTTCAGATCTGAAATCATGGCACTTGGGCCCTAGTGACAAGCATTAAGCATAGCAAGGTCATAGCAACATCAATCTCAGAACATAGTGGATACTAGGGATCAAACCCTAACAAAACTAACTTGATTACATGGTAAATCTCATCCAACCCATCACCGTCCAGCAGGCTTACGATGGAATTACTCACGCACGGCGGTGAGCATCATGAAATTGGTGATGGAGGATGGTTGATGATGATGACGGCGACGAATCCCCCTCTCCGGAGCCCTGAACGGACTCGAGATCAGCCCTCCCGAGAGAGATTAGGGCTTGGCGGCGGCTCGGTATCATAAAATGCGATGAAACTTTCTCTCTGATTTTTTCTCCACGAAACGAAATATATGAGTTGGAGTTGAGGTCGGTGGAGCCTCAAGGAGCCCACGAGACAGGGGGTGCGCCCAGGGGGGTGGGCGCACCCCCCACCCTCGTGGACAGGGTGTGGGCCCCCTAGTCTTGATTCTTTTGCAAGTATTTTTTATATTTTCCAAAACTTGCCTCCGTGGATTTTCAGGACATTCTGAGAACTTTTGTTTTCCACACATAAAACAACATCATAGCAGTTCTGCTGAAAACAACATCAGTCCGGGTTAGTTTCATTCAAATCATGCAAGTTAGAGTCCAAAACAAGGGCAAAAGTGTTTGGAAAAGTAGATACATTGGAGACGTATCAATGATTTTGTAGGGATAGCTTTCTTTGGCCATGTTATTTTGAGAAGACATGATTGCTTTGTTAGTATGTGATGTCGCTTGAAGCTACGTCGGTATCTCCCCAAAGAGGAAAGGATGATGTAGCACAACGGCGGTAGGTATTTCCCTCAGATATGTAACCAAGGTTATCGAACGAGTAGGAGAACCAACCAACACAACGTAAATAGCCCCTGCACACAAATAACAACACCTTGCAACCCGACGTGTTAAAGGGGTTCTCAATCCCTTTCAGGGTATGGGGCCTCAAGATAGGCAAAGGACGTAAGGTGAATTTGTAGTAGATTGATAGATAGATCGAGGAACAAATAAATTGCTGCAAGGTATTGTTGTATTTTTGGTTTAATAGATCTGAAAATAAATGCAAGGGTAAATAGATCACAAAGACAAATATGATGAAAAGAGACCTGGGGGCCGTAGGTTTCACTAGTGGCTTCTATCGAGGAACATAGCAAACGGTGGGAAAACAATTACTATTGGGACATTGATAGAACTTCAAATAATCATGAAGATATCTAGGCAATGATCATTATATAGGCATCACATCCAAGATTAGTAGACTGACTCCTGCTGGCATCTACTACTATTACTCCACACATCGACTATTATCCAGCCACCACCTAGTGTATCTATTGCGGCAGATATAGATCTCATCTTGTTATCCTTAGTAGCAACGATACATATGTGTCGGTTCCCCTTCTGTCACTGGGATCAAGCACCGTAAGATCGAACCCACTACAAAGCACCTCTTCCCATTGCAAGATAAATAGATCAAGTTGGCCAAACAAAACCCAAATATCGGAGAAGAAATACGAAGCTATAAGCAATCATGCATATAATAGATCAAAGAAGACTCAAATAACTTTCATGGATAAAAACATCGATCTAATCATAAACTCAAAGTTCATCGGATCCCAACAAACACACCACCAAAAAGACTTACATCATATGGATCTCCAAGAGACCATTGTATTGATAATCAAGAGAGAGAGAGGAAGCCATCTAGCTACTAAGTACGGACCCGTAGGTCTACAAAGAACTACTCACGCATCATCCGAGAGGCACCAATGGAAGTGGTGAACCCCTCCGTGATGGTGTCTAGATTGGATCTAGTGGTTCTGGACTCTGCGGCGGCTGGATGAATATTTTGTCGCCTCCCCTAGGGTTTCTGGAATATTGGGGTATTTATACAACAAAGAGGCGGTCCGGGGGGCACCCGAGGTGGGCACAACCCACCAGGGCGCGCCTGGGTCTCCTGGCATGCCCTGGTGGGTTGTCCCCTCCTCGGGACTCCCCCTACGTGCAACCAGGGCCCATCTTATTCCTTTTGGTCCACAAAAAATCATCATAAATTGGCGTGGCATTTGGACTCTGTGTGATATTGATTTCCTGCGATGTAAAAAACATGCAGAAAACAGCAACTGGCACTTGGCACTATGTCAATAGGTTAGTACCAAAAATTGATATAAAATGACTATAAAATGATTGTAAAACATCCGAGAATGATAATATAACATCATGTTACAATCAAAAAATATAGATATGTTGGAGACGTATTAGCATCCCCGAGCATAATTCCTGCTCCTCCTCGAGAAGGTAAATGATAAAAACAGAATTTTTGATATGGAATGTTGCCTAACATGTTCATCACATTCTTTTATTTATAGCATGGACATATGGACTTTTATATGATTCAAAGCAATAGTCTAGTTTTGACATGAAGAATTTAATACTCAAGCATACCAATAGGCAACCATGTCTTTCAAAATATCAACACTAAAGCAAGTTATCCCTAGCCCATCATGCTCAATCATTGATCCATTCATGAAACACACTCGAATATTAGCTACACCCAATGCTCAAATACGATCACAGTGCCCCTTAGTTGGTGCTTTATAAGAGAGGATGGAGACTCAAAATAAAAATAAAAAATGCATAAGTAAAAGAAAGGCCCTTCGCGGAGGGAAGTAGTGATTTGTATAGGTGCTAGAGCTCAAAGGTGGTTCCCAACACTTTCCATGCTAGATACATCATAGGTGGTTCCCAAACAGAAAATAAATTTTATTCCTTTTTCCACCATAACTTTCACTTTCCATGGCTAGCCATATCCACGCGTGCCTTCCATACCAACACTTTCCAAGGAATTTATTATTTGATAACATAAAGTAAATTCATTTATTCATTTCGGTACTGGGCATCCCTAATACCTCTGCCGTACTCTCGTGCAATGACAAGTGAATAAACACTCATCGTGAGAATAACACATCTAGCATGGAAAATATTGGCTACCCTTTACCGCCTCATGAGTAGTAGAGCACACAAAAGAGAAATTTATTTTGAACATTAGAGATGGCACATGCAAATTTGCTTAGAATGGCATAGAAATACTGCATATAGGTAGGTATAGTGGACTCATATGGCAAAACTAGTTTAAAGGGTCTTGGATGCACAAGTAGTGATCATACTTGGTGCAAAATGAAGGTTAGCAAAAAGATAGAGAAGCGACCAACCAAAAAGCGAAAAATCTCATACCCAAGCATTAAGCATAAGTAACACCGAATAATGCACCATAAGTAGGATATAAATTTCATTGCATAAATATTGACTTTCGTGCTTGCATAGGGAATCACAAACCTTAACATCAATATTCTTACTAAAGCACAATTACTCATCAACATGACTCACATATCATATCGTCATATCTCAAAACCATTACTAAGAATCAAGCTTATTTTTTCCAATGATCTTCATGAAATTTTTTATTATATCTTCCTTGGATATCTATCACTTTGGAACTATTTTCATATGTTGCTTTTGATAAGCTCAAACAAATATAAGTGAAAATCATGAGCAAAATTTTTTCTCTTTCTCTCAAATTAATCTAAGTGAAGCAAGAGAGAATTTCTTCAAAATTTACTAACTCCTAAATAAATCTAAGTGAAGCATGAGAGCATTTATTCAAAATTAACAAAGCACACTGTGCCCAAAAAGATATAAGTGAAGTACTAGAGCAAGTCCATGGATCTAAAAATTAATGTGAAGCATAGGAGCAAGCATAGCATAATTTTTGGCTCTCTAAAAAGGGTGTGTCCATCAAGGATTCGACACTTAAAACACAAAGCAAAACAAGCAAACACCCATATGATACAAGACTCTACAAGCAAAACTCATATCATGTGACGAATAAAAATATAGTTTCAAGTAAAATACCGATGGTTGTTAGAAGAAAGCGGGGATGCCACTCGGGGGCATCCCTAAGCTTAGTTGCTTGATACTTCTTTGAATATTATCTTGGGGTGCCTGGGGCATCCCCAAGCTTAGCCTTTTGCTTATCCTTATTCCTTCATCCATCGTAAGATAACCCAAAACTTGAAAACTTCAATCACACAAAACTCAAACAAAACCTTCATGAGATCATTTAGTATAAGAAACCAAACCACTACTATAAGTGAAGGAAATATGCCCTAGAGGCAATAATAAAGTTATTATTTATTTCCTTATTTCATGATAAATGTTTATTATTCATGCTAGAATTGTATTAACCGGAAACATCATACATGTGTGAATACATAGACAAACATAGTGTCACTAGTATGCCTCTACTTGACTAGCTCGTTAATCAAAGATGGTTAAGTTTCCTAACCATAGACATGAGTTTGATTAACTAGATCACATCATTAGGAGAATGATGTGATTGACTTGACCCATTCCGTTAGCTTAGCACTTGATCATTTAGTATGTTGCTATTGATTTCTTCATGACTTATACAGGTTCCTATAACTATGAGATTATGCAACTCCCGTTTACCGGAGGAACACTTTGTGTGCTACCAAACGTCACAACGTAACTGGGTGATTATAAAGGTGCTCTACAGGTGTCTCCGAAGGTACTTGTTGGGTTGGCGTATTTTGAGATTAGGATTTGTCACTCCGATTGTCGGAGAGGTATCTCTTGGCCCACTCGGTAATGCACGTCACTATAAGCCATACAAGCATAGTAACTAATGAGTTAGTTGTAGGATGATGTATTATGGAACGAGTAAAGAAACTTGCCGGTAATGAGATTGAACTAGGTATTGAGATACCAACAATCGAATCTCAGGCAAGTAACATACCGATGACAAAGGGAACAACATATGTTGTTATGCGGTTTGACCGATAATGATCTTCGTAGAATATGTGGGAGCCAATATGAGCATCCAGGTTCCGCTATTGGTTATTGACCGGAGACGTGCCTCGGTCATGTCCACATAGTTCTCGAACCTGTAGGGTCCGCACACTTAAAGTTTGATGACGGTTATATTATGAGTTTATGTGCTTTGATGTACCGAAGGTAGTTCGGAGTCCCGGAGGAGATCAGGGAGATGACGAGGAGTCTCGAAATGGTCGAGACATAAATATCGATATATTGGACGACTATATTCGGACATCGGAAAGGTTCCGAGTGATTCGGGTATTTTTCAGAGTACCGGGGAGTTACGGGAATACGTGGAAGAGTATTGGGCCTTAATGGGCCTTAGTGGGAAGGAGAGGCAGCAGCCAGGAGGTGGCGCGCGCCCCTCCCAAGCCCAGTCCGAATTGGACAAGGGGTTTGGGGCGCGGCCCCCCTCTCCCTTCCTTCTCCACTCCCCTCCTTTCCCCCCTTCTCCTAGTTGGATTAGGAAAGAAGGAAACCTACTCCTACTAGGAGTAGGAATCCTACTCCCTTGGTGCGCCCCTCCTAGGGCCGGCCTCCTCCTCCCTTGCTCCTTTATATACGGGGGCAGGGGGTACCCCATAGACATAACAATTGATCATTGATCTCTTAGCCGTGTGCGGTGCCCCCCTCCACCATAGTCCTCCTCGATAATATCATAGCGGTGCTTAGGAGAAGCCCTGCGTCGGTAGAACATCATCATCGTCACCACGCTGTCGTGCTGACGAAACTCTCCCTCGAAGCTCGGCTGGATCAAAGTTCGAGGGACGTCATCGAGCTGAACGTGTGCAAGAACTCGGAGGTGCCGTGCTTTCGATGCTTGATCAGTCGGACCGTGAAGACGTACGACTACATCAACCACGTTGTGCTAACGGTTCCGCTTTCGGTCTATGAGGGTACGTGGACACACTCTCCCCTCTCATTGCTATGCATCACCATGATCTTGCGTGTGCGTAGGAAAGTTTTGAAATTACTATGTTTCCCAACAATAAGTACTGTAGCAAACCTATTCTTATTTTGTTTTTGCATTATATCTACTGTATTCCAACTTTTCTATGGCAACAACTCATTAAAGAAAACCATAGAATCATCAAAACAAGCACACAACGCAAAGAAAACAGAATATATCAAAAACAGAACAATCTGTAGCAATCTGAAAATTTCTAATACTTCTGTAACTCTAAAAATTACGAAATAAATTGGTGGACCTGAGGAATTTGTCTATCAATCCTCTGCAAAAGGAATCAACTTAAAAGCACTCTTCTGTAAAAAATGACAATGAATCTCGTGAGCGCAAAAGCTTCTGTTTTTCAGCAAGATCAAATAAACTTTCACCCAAGTCTTACCAAAGGCATTGCTGGGCACAAACACTAACTAAAACACAAAAAACACAATCATAACAGTATCATAATTGTGCTACCACTCAAGAACATAAAGCAAAAAAGCAAAAATAAATTTTATTCATAGGGTTGCCTCCCAACGAGCGCTATCGTTTTACGCCCCTACCTAGGCATAACGCGTAGGATCTAAGTTTTGTCCTCCGTTATTTTTGCCACTTTATTGAGGGTCTTTTCAAACCCTGGAGGCTCTTTGCGCTTCCCTAAATTTTCTAGAAAAGAAACAATCTTGAGATCCAAAATATCCAACCGTTTATTGCAAAGAGAAATCAAAGTGTTCATACGATTGATATTACCATTGAGATGCTTGAGAGGTTCATTATATTTTTGTAATTCCACCATATGTTTATGCAAATCACCGAGTTTGTCCAAAATTTGGACTCCCTCTGGGGTGAAATAAAACCCTTTATTTTGTGGTGGAACTCCCAAAATTCCTTCTAAAATTTCATTGGCAACATTGACATCAAGCTCAATAAAATTCCCTTTTGCGGCAAAATCCAAGAGTTGTCTATGATGCAAAGCCAATCCTACGTAAAAATTTCTAAGCAAAATTTTTGCATCTCCCTTTAGGTTGCAAGCACAATAAGATTCCATAAGCCTATACCAAGCATCTTTCAAATTTTCACCTTGTTTTTGTTTGAAGTATAGAACTTCAAAGTCTGGTAAAAAAGGAGGAGCATTCAAAGTAGCTATAGTGAAACAAGAGCACGAATAGACGAAAAAACGGTGAACGAAAAAGAGAGGCGAATAAAACGGAAAAATTTTATGAAGTGGGGGAGAGGAAAACAAGAGGCAAATGGCAAATAATGTAAATTGCAAGGAGATCAGGTTTGTGATTAGGAACCTGGTTGATGTTGAAGATCCTCCCCGGTAACGGCGCCAGAATTTCCTTTTGATGTCGCTTGAAGCTACGTCGGTATTTCCCAAAAGAGGAAGGGATGATGCAACACAACGGCGGTAGGTATTTCCCTTAGATATGAAACCAAGGTTATAGAACCAATAGGAGAACCAAGCAACACAACGTAAACAGCCCCTGCACACAAATAACAACACCTTGCAACCCGATGTGTTAAAGGGGTTGTCAATCCCTTTCGGGGTACGGTGCCTCAAGATAGGCAAAGGACGTGATGTAAATTTGTAGTAGATTGATAGATAGATCGTGGAACAAATAAATTGCAACAAGGTATTTTTGTATTTTTGGTTTAATAGATCTGAAAATAAATGCAAAGGAAAATAGATCGGAAAGACAAATATTGTTGGGGATATAACTATTGGTATGACCCGCCCAGGAGGGGCCGGGTTATACTTACAAGTATTCTTGAAGCCCAAGACCCAGGATAGAGATGGCGGTTCATTTAAGTTCCCAAAGCCCAGAGGCGACTTAAGGCCCATAGTGATAAAACCGCCATGTATGTGTGACTTGTATTGTAAGGCAAGAATAGTTAAGAGACCGAGCCAGACACTTTAAGCTTCCTAGTTGCGATGGCTCCACGACTAAGTCCTTTCACTAGGACATCTAACGTGACAATTCTACGACAGTTGGCGCCCACTGTGGGGCCAGCACACGGTGGATTTGAGTTCTTGAAGGGCAGCTTCAAAGGGCTCAAGGGATACGATGTGGGCCGGATGACCAAGAGTCGTCGCGGCAAGATCTACATCGACAACGCAGGCTGGGGACCCGACACCGGCTCAATTGAGTATGGGAATCGGGTCCCCTTTGGCAGAATTCACATTTTCATCGGCAAGATCGGCGAGCCGGGCCCTGAGCCGGACATCTGCACCGACCTCCTCGAGACGGCTCAGCGTGCGAGACCCGCCCAGGCTCCGCCTGCTGTGCAGCGTGCCTTCGTGGGATGCATCCACGGAGGGCTCTCTAAAGGATCTGCATCTGGCGGTGAGATGGCCATCTACTCTGATGGTGAGTCGTCCACAGGTGAGACAGATTCGTTATATCAACTACAAGACGGCGGGCTTGGGGGTTGTTCCGATGGCAGCAGTATTCCGGATTTTCTCAAGCCGCCGAGCAGGGTCGGAATCTTTATGGCCGGCACACAACCTATCCAAGACTCCGCAACTACAGCGGCCATAACCTCCGGGTCAGCAGCAGCCGGGGCAGGAGGCCCTGTGCGCTCGTCGGCTCAGGTGTTGATGGATCTCACAGATAAGATGACCGATCTGTTAATCGCCGTGGTCAACCCGGCGGATCAAGCTCAACATGACGCAGAAATGGCGCAGTTAAAGCTGGATATGGTGCAGGCTAAGGAAGACCTAGCAGTAGAAGATCTCCGGATAACCGTAGAGCGGGCGGCTCTGGACGCTCAGGCTCAGCGGATTCAGGCGCAAACTTTTTGGCTCACGTAGGATCAGAACGCGTCTAATGAGGTCATGAAGAGAAGATACCAGAAGACTCAATCTCGACTCCCTTTGGTTTATGATCCTCAAAACCTCTTTCCCACACCCGGTGTAGGGCCCAGTAACCCGCCATGGCTCTCCCCGCATCCTAAGATAGACCGGGTTGCAACACCCAGGGTCGGCACGCCGGTTCAGCCACAGGTGATAGGGCCTCCCCGCATGAATACTACTCCACCTGAATATGTACCAACACCATCGGGTCATTATTCTAACCCATTGGAGAACATGATCGCGGTGGTGGCACGGCTGACAGCTCTCCCGATTGATGGCGACTCTCCGGCGGCGATTGAAACCCGTCGGGTCAGAGAACTTCTTCAGACGGCTTTATCACAACAGGAGGCATACTCATACAGCTGGGACAGGATTCACTCAACCCCTCATCCAAGCCGAAGCCCGAGTTATAGCAGGCACATGGACTCAGCGGCCGTTTCAAGCAACGTCCGGCGCCGTAACCAGCTGGGCGGACATGACCTGGCACGCAATTGAGCCTTTAACTTGGTGGATCAATACAGAATACGAAAAGAGGCTGAGCAAGCGGCTCAGCAGGCGCCTGAGCAGGCGGCTCAGCTAACGGCTTACCAGCCTTATGCGGTTTATTCGATGACATCTATTGAGGCGAGTGTGGCCACCAGGATCGGAGGTGTCCCCTGTCTGGTGCCGGCTCTATGTAACGAGCGTTTGCCCAAGGATTTCAAGGGACCTAGGAAGGTGCCTAATTATACGGCCACTTACAGCCGGGGGCATGGATTGAAAGTTACGAGATGGCTATGGAGTTACTGGAGGTCAGTGATGCTGCGATGGCCAAATACTTTACCATGTTGTTGGATGGGACCGCCCGCACTTGGTTGAAAAGCCTCCCGCCTAATTCAATCGGTTCATGGGGGGAGTTAAAAGCCCGGTTCGTCCAGAATTTCAAGGATACATGCAAGCAGCCCATGTCAATCATGGATTTGACGAATTGCAAGCAGGAGGAGGGTGAGTCCACAACCCATTTGGTGCGCCAGGTTAAGGCCATAATACATTCGTCTGATAAGATGGATACCGGCTCTGCATTCTTAATGTTGGAGAAAAATTGCCATTTTTTGCCTCTGAAGATGAAGCTAGGGCGCCTCAAGCGCGATTTTAACGATATGGGTACGCTGATGGTGGCTCTGGTCAAGTATGCTAACTCTGACAATACCAAGGATCCCGAGTCTGATGATGAAAAGACAGGGAAGGGAAAGAAGAACGGCAACGGCAAAGGCCCTCAGCATAGCCCGACAAATCAAGGAGGTAATAAACGTAAGGCTGATGGTAGTTTGGAGTTTGTGGCTAACACTAATGCGCAGGGCAACAACCAACTGCGTAAGGGGAGACCACCCCCCGGTCTGGTGGGTCAGGCCCCACACTTGAGCAGTTACTGAATGAGCCCTGTCCAAGGAACGACACTCAGCAGAAGCCGGCTACTCATCTATGAAAGGACTGTACGGTCATGAAGGATTTCAAAAATTCCAACATGGTCGATGGTAATAATGGGCAAGGCAGTGGCTCAGGTGGCGGCGGTTTTCATGGCTCGGGCGGCGGTTCAAATTCCAACTTTCAAAATTCTCAAGGCAATCAAGGTGGTTATAACCAGCAATCTGGCTAGGGTGGTCAACAGCAGCTGCAACAGCAGCAGGGTGGATACCACAGCCATCTTAAGCAACTGAACAGTGGACAATATCATGTGTTTACCACCAGCTTGTGCAAATGAGACCAGAAGATTCATAAGAGGGCTGTGAACGCTGTTGAGCCGGCAGTTCCTCTTTATTTGAGATGGTCTGCGCAGCCTATTCTATGGCGTAGGGAAGATCACCGTCCCCGGGTTGATAATCCGGGTCACTTAGCCTTGGTGGTGGCCCCTCAGGTTGGTGGATATAAGTTCACCAAAGTACTCATGGATGGAGGCAGCAGCATCAACATCCTCTATTATGAGACCTTTCGTCGGATGGGGTTAACTAATAAAAGCCTTAAGTAGTCCAACACCGTTTTCCATGGCGTGGTGCCTGGTAAGTCGGCGTATCTGGTTGGTAAGATCAAACTGGAGGTATCCTTCGGAGATGAATATGACTCCAGGTCCGAGAATTTGACTTTCGAGGTGGTCAAGATCAGAAGCCCGTATCATGCTCTGTTCGGGCGGGCGGCTTACGCCAAGTTCATGACACGGCCGTGTTATGTGTATCTGCGGCTCAAAATGCCGGGTCATAAGGGTACCATCATAGTGCATGTGAGCTGGAAGATAGCCTTGGAATATGAGGAAGGCGACGCGGCTTATGCTGAGTCGGTCTGTGCAACAGAAGAGTTGATGTTTTACAAGGACAATGTTGATCCGGGAGATATCACTACAAAAAATACACTTTCGTGATGATACGTGTTTGTCATAGTAGGTCGCATTTTCTGTCATGCATGTACATCCATGACGATTTTATGACAGAATCAAGATAGTCATACCTGTGCTGTCGTAGAAGTGTTCCATGACATTACCAAAATTATCATCACGGAAGTGTCCACTTCCATGACAATAAATCCCGCGTTAGAGAAGTGCTTTCGTCAAGGGTGACCGACACGTGGCATCCACCGTAACGGAACGCCGTTAAGCTATCGGGTCGGGTTTTGAATCCGATAACCCGATAACAGTCCCGACCAATGGGGATTTTCCACGTGTAAAATCATCATTGGCTGGAGGAAACACGTGTCGGCTCATCGTTGGGACAGATGTCATCCACTCATTGGAAAGAAGGCGCCAATGATACGTCGACCCGTGGCACGACCCAACAAAGGCCCATTCCTGTGAAAAGGCCGGCCCATTTGACTTGGTCAAAAGGTGGCGGGCCGGCCCATGTAAAGCTTGTTAACGGCATGTTCGCATATAGCCCATTTACAGCCCGCTAACCCAAGGCCCGTTACGCCCTATCTGAATTAGGCCCAGTAGCGTCATCTGGGCCACCCAATATGATTCGAGCCCGTTTTCACTTCTGGCCCATGTATGGCCCATGACATCTTTCGGCCCATATGAGGCCCTATGTAACTCTTGGCCTATTAACGGCCCGTGGTGAAACTGGCCCGTAATGAATAGTGTATCACTTTACACCCATTAACGGCTCGTGGTGAAACTGACCCGTAATGAACAGTGTATCACTTTATACACATTAACGGCCCGTTATTCCATTGGGCCGTTTCCAGCCCATGTCATGTTTCGGCCTTCTCAGAGCCCAATTATTCTTGGGTTCATTTCCTGCATTCGTTTACTTACGGCCCGTTACTGTCATTTTCTGCTTGTGGGCCAAATTCAACCCGTGGTTACAGTCGGCCCGTTTGTGGTCCGTTAATACGTTGGGCCGTTTTCATAGCATCATCAAATACGGCCTATTAACGATGGCCCGTTATGGTCGGCCATGAATAGACGATTCCAACTCTAGCCCATTTACGGCCATAATGCGGCCTGTTATTGGCCCATGTTTGGCCAATCAATCATACTGCCTGCATAAGGCCCATTGATGATACGGCCCATAGAAGGCCCATTGTTTCTACGGCCCGTAGAAGGCCCACTGTTTCTATGGCCCGTAGAAGGCCCACTGTTTCTACGGCCCATAGAAGGCCCACTGTTTCTACGGCCCGTAGGAGGCCCAGTGTCACTACAGTAAATATTAGCCCATGGTTATTGTGGCCTAGTTTTAAAAAATAGGTTATTGCAGCATCTAGCAAACCGCGGAAAAAGAACTACAATGACTACAAGCAAACAAATAAACAAGACAACAAGGAAATAAATAAGCAAGCAACTTACGCTAGGCTATCACGGCTATCACAAATATTACATCCACTGGTCATCAAAGTTCGCCACCAGTGCAAATAAACGCGCCGACAAAAGAATATACAAAATTGAGAGCACTTCAGTAGGCACTAGCCCTGGCTAGGTCGGGCCCCCCAAACAACTGAAGAAGCTGAGTAGACCTCAGTTGTGTCAACGATAGATGCATCAGCACTAGATTGAAGGCATGATGGTGCGCACGGCAGTCCTCTGACATCTTCATTGCATCTTTGACTTCAAGTCAGAGCTGAGCTGAAGCAAGCCTTTCCGCTTTACGTTGAGACTAAAGAAGTCGAACTGATTGAGGCAGCGACTGCACAGAGGTTGTCTCACACCTGCTGGTGAGTAGCTTCAACTCACTGTCTTCATCAAGACAAGACCTTGGGGTCATCTCGCTGTCCTCAAGATGGTTTGGCTCACTATCTTCCCTAAAGTTCTGCCTGGCGTAAGAGATACGACTCTGAAAGAGAAACAGGGAGACACGTAACAGGTTTCACAATTATATAAGCAAATAAATGGATCTATTCTGCATAAGGAACATGTTTTTACAACTACAATCTGAAACTGGTAGTTGTTGCAAACATCCAATCAGATGTAAACAGCAAAGCAAACAGCAGTGGAGGAAATGATGCCTATCCAAATCTATACTAGAACAAAGTTTGAAGGCTTGAGAAGGATGAACTTACATTATATGTTAACACGGGCCGGACAAAGCCCTTCTCCATGTTGATGGAAGGATAATTCAATAAATTCCCCAAAGAAAATTCTTTATAAGCGTTGCCATTATTCTACATTTTGCAAAGAGTAAATATAGATCAAATAATATTGGAAGAAACAGAGGATAATGAAGCTCAGGTGCAGACTGATGATACATAATCAAATAGCAATTAATTAAGTACAGCGTTACAAGGCAAAAGGGAGAGAGGTACTGACAAGAGCAATGCAGAGCCCATTATTGTTTTGAGATCGTATGATCCTTTGAGCAAGGAGATTCATCTGAAATTAGTTTTCATACAAGAGAGAAGGTAAGGCACAAGCAGAAATTAAGGAGTTCAAATTTTGAATTGATATCATAGATAGTACCTGACGCTGGGCTCCCAGCAATCCTAATAGGGGTTTGGCCACTGGAGTAGGGGTAAAGTGTGGTACAGTTGGGCCTGTGCTTTCTGTGGCTGCTGATCTATCTGATTTAACATGTATCACTACCTTTTCCAAATACCTAGTTTGTACTCCTTGAGGATCGGCACTCACCCTCTTCCTTTTGGACATCTATTACGAAAGAACAACATTTGACTGGAAAAACATAGTGTGACGACACATGGAATAGGTACAAAAAATGGATAGGTATGGCATATACTCATATATGATGCTTAATCTAAGCAAATGGTGTAACAAAGTAAAAGTAATGCAAGAGGTCAGATGCAAAATATGTGCGACCAATACAACTTTGCAAAGTTAGAGCAAGCACCTTGATGGGTGAATAAGATAGGCCATCCTCCACCATGCCAAGTTTGTTAACCAGTGGATCGTTCCGCAATATTCCTCTCATGCGCCCATTCTCATATTCATTTTGATAATGTTCAATATCTGACATGCATGAAAACATAAAAACAAGTGAGATTTTCTTTGTAATGCAGAAGTGATTCTAATCCAATACTGCCTCCCTGTAAACCCCTTTGTGCTATCTCTGCAATTCTTTTAAAAGATGCCATGCATGCTATAATTTGTTGTGTGCATTAATATAATGTGGCCTACTACTCAAAATATGAGAGCCCCGGAAGTGATGACACTTCGTAGATGATAGCTTCAACATATAGTAAAGAAGAACAAGTCGACCTGACCTGACAGATTCAAAATATACTAAGGGAGAACAACTCGACCTGACCAGTCGACCGCAAGAGAAGAGTATCATTTTAAAGAAGAGTAGAAGAGCAAACAGATTGAAGATATTACAAGTCTTTCAATACAATGTCGGTTGGCCACCCATGATGAACCAGAGCGCACAGAGAAATACTATTCTTTTCGGTCTCTCCATATGTGGCTCATATGCATTTCGAAACTAAAGTAGGAACATTTAGCTAACCAATTAAACATCTCTCAGTTTTACTAATATCAGCAATAATATCATATATGAATTTGTACAACTAAGCTTGTTTAGCTCGATGGGTGGAGCAGTGCTATTATGACATGAACCACGTAGGTTGATTGTGGTCATCATAAAATGGGGAAAACATAAGCATGATGAGTACAGTGTTGATCGTAGCAGTGGGATGGCAGATCTGAAGCTGCAAACCGCGCAAAGGGTAGTTAGCAACCGACGTTTGCTTTGAAATAACAACTAAGATTTGGTATGGACAAGAAAGTATGGTCAACAAGTGACAAAGAAATTCAATTATGTTGTCTCTCTATATGTCGCGACATGCATTTGGAAACTCAAGTGGGACCTTTAGCTAACCAATTAAATGTGTCGGTTAACTAATATCAGTATCATATCATAATCATATTTGAACAACTAAGCTTTCGAATTCTGAGTGTTGTGTTGTTTAGCTTGAAGGGTGGAGTAATGCTAGTACGACAGAAGGCACCTACGCAGATCATAGTAGAGTAGATAAAAGGGGAAAACCGTAAGCATCAAGAGAAAAATCAGGAAAGTGGAACTAGCTGGACCAGTGGGTGGCGCACATGCTTTTCAAAACGAATATAGGAACATTAGGTGACCAATTAAACATTCTCTATTTTAGTGATATGAGCATCATATCAGATTTGTATTTCAACACGTAAGCTTTGGGTTGAGATCTTGAGGAGCAGTGCTAGCACGACACGAAGCACCTACGATGATGGTAGTGAATATAAAGGGGGGAAGCCATAAGCTTTACGAGTATAGTGCCCGTGCCATGGCGGATCTGAAGGTGCAAACCGGACAAAGCTACTTCGCAACCAATGCTTGCTTTCAACTAGCCACTGCGATTTCGTACGGACAAGAAAAGTACAGTAAACAAATTAGGATCTATTTTCCGGGTGAGATCAATAACTTAAGCACATATGGAAGAGTACCACCTCTCTTGCGACGCCGTGTAGGCCTATGCTGATACGTTGAGGGTGCTGCGGGTGCGATGGCTGTTGGCGGCGGGGAAGAAGACTTTAGACGGCAGACGGCCTGGTCGGGGAATATATCCTGTTGCCGTGGACGAGGCGGTCGTAGGAGCGGCAACGGCAAGGTGGACGACGGCGCCGATGAAGCGAGAGGAGGCGATGAAAGGATCCTGGTCCAGTGTCGTGGATGAGAGACGTCCATCTCTTGCAGTGGACGAGGGGTAGGGGTAGCGGCTCCAGCAAGGTGGAGGATGGGGTGGTGGACGGAGGAGGCTGGCCGCAATGCGGAGGTTGTTGTGCCGCCGACGGTGTATGAATGGGGAAATGGAGGGGAGGGGGGATCTCAAACTTTGGGATGCGCTTCTCTGAAATGGGGGAAAGTTACGAACTTATCCCCCGTTTAAAATTTCAAACATCGCGTTAGTTCGGGATAGGACGGTAATCTCGCATCTCCCAAATATTTGCCGGTAACTATTTCGGGCGAGGAGAGGGTGTTTTGCCGCCCACGGTTGGCGCCCACGGTGTATGAACGGGGCTGACAGGTAGGGCAGTTGTGTCACGTCTGATGGAAGTTACACATCTGCCCCTATTTAAAATATTAGCCTACATCAATTCCGGACGAGGAGAGTTTGTTTTGCCACCCATCGTGTATGAATGGGGAAATGGAGGAAGAGACACATGTCTTTCGGACGAGCTTGAATCAAATGTGTTTTGCCTCCCACGTTTGGCGCCCACCGTGTCTGAATGGGCTGAGAGGCCATCGTGTCACGTCTGATTGAAGTTACTAGTCTACCCCTGTCGACAGCAGTGTAAATCCGATCGATAAGGATGTCAAGTGTCAGGGGTAGACAGTAATTTCCATCTCGCAAACACTTGCTTCGGGCAGCCCACAAATTATAGTGGGTGTTTAGCCGCTTCGTTCAAAACTTGGGAGAATTAGCATTCACGTTTGCCCTAGGACCTGGCAAACTAAATTCAAATCCAATTTGTATTCGATTACGAATATCCACAGATAATTATAGTTTTGTTATTTATTTCTTCAAAACCACAACAAAGATTTATTCCATGTTTATATATGATTATGATTTAGAAATGTCGTGATCTTTGAATTCAGTACGTTGGATACACTCCGAGTCAAACAGTTATTTCATCCAATACAATATGCTCACACAAAAAATAGTTCACCTTATGTCAATCATACAAGTACTGAGGATTACCTCGCCTAAAAAATTTGGATCATTACAACACATGGACAACATAGGGGGTCTTGCAACATAATCCATTCAGAGACATGACACAACATGCAAGTACAATAATCTAATGACAATTTCAACTGGTAGCTAAAGAAGAACCAGGATTACCTTGGGCTTCAGATAGCAGAAACATCAGGACCTCCTCCGTCTTCAAATGCAGCATTCTTGCTTCCTCCAATTCTTCGGTTGCTTGTATAATGCGTGCCGCTAATTCCGTAATTTCCAGCCTCAAGATAAAGATTACCTCATTCATGGCAGCCACACCATCTCTTTCTGCCTCTAGTAGAGCCTCAAGAACTATAATATATGTGCGCAGACTGCTCTCCGGCGGTGTTGCCTCTGAACTAATACCATCTGGTAACATGGATGGCGCACTGCTTCCACAAATAGATTCTGGGGTTGTACATTGTGTCCTAGTGTGAACGGCATCCTGAAAGGTTTCCGCTCGACATAAGTAAGAGATAGTTATCGTATGATCCAGGCAGTAAGCTTACATGGTAAACGATGGACAAATTATTGCCGAGCATGGCAAACTATATTTAAAAGGTTCGAAGCAGCATCAGCCGAAAAGAAATTAAAATGGTAAGATGAAACTAGGGATGTAAGTGGCAAATAAACGACATCCGCCAGTCCCATCGAGTTAGTTTTTGCTACCTCCCTAGTTCATTTTCCTCAAAAAAACAAAAACTCTTTTGAACTATCATACCACTAGTGGACTTTAATCTGGATTAAACAGGACCCAGTTGACATCCCTAGTTGAAAGGGAGTGTACAACCGCTATATTTAAGTTGCCAAGGCATCTAAGCAGTTGAAATAATTTGAGAAAGCACTTAACAGTGTGGCCTCATATAAACTATGAAGACAGTCTTGCGATGAAGTTGAGAGGAAAAGTTAAGGACTTAAATGAAATAGGCATGCATTTCTTTACGATAGTATAGCAGGCACTGCTGACATATTGGCCAACTCAGGTATAGCGTAACAACAAACAAGCATTCAAATCAAGCAATACAGCAAAGCAGACAACTGAACTATTTATCATTCGGTAGGATTACACGTTGAGGGCACAAGCCAAGAAAGCAGCCCACTTGCATTACATTTCACATGTACTAAAACACACCATCTTACCATATGTTGCTGTGAAGCCTAGCTGCTGTTGCAATGTTCTTTGAAGATATCGTCAGCATCCCGTGGTTGCAAATCTAGTTGTTGTAGTTTATTCTGCACCATCTATTTAGGTAAAATTAATTTTGATCGCATGCACTGGTCCGAATTGATCATCAATGGTTCATCTAAACTAATGAAAGAAGGGTGTGTGCATACACGACAATATATTTGCTTCCCTCTATTTTTATGCTTGTTCGAGGTGCCAGCCCCAAAAGAACAAATATTTTGCTTGAAGGGGTTGGCAGCTCCATAATTAATAGAAGCATCAAATTAGTCATGCAACTTGTGAAGATCAAGAACACACAAACAAGTAATGAACAGAGGCTCGGAGCAGTGATGTAATAGCTAGCATCAGAAAATGTAGGGTAAAACGAACAAAAAGCAGCGGAACCACATGCTAGTTTGCTGATGTGTAATTAAGCATAGAGAACATTAAGCTGTCTGATGGAACCAACAGGTGGCATCAGAACAAAATTAAAGCATATTAACTATATGTGCACTTGTATGTAATTTAGCACATGTAACATGTTCACTGCCAGAAGTATGGCCCTTTAGGTGCAAGCAGAATAACGCGTCTCATGAAAAACTGAATGATGCCCTGAAGAAATTCAAAGGTGCGGTGCTTATGCTAGGAAAGTGAACGTAGGCGCCGACTGTTGAATAATAGTACCTGATTCTCGGTGGCGTATGGGTATCGTTGTCATACTTGATAGCTAAGGATCGTCGATGGTGCTCGTGTTGCGGTTGAGTTTGGGCCGGCTGTCACCATCGCTGAAGCGGCTCCGGTGCTACAGTTGCGGCGCCTATCGACATACAAGAAAGCTCATCTGTGGTAAGTGAACAGTTGCACGATAAAGAGAAAAACCAAAGGAGTAGAAATCGAAATAACCTGATGAGGCTGCAGCGTCGGTAAAGCAGGGCCGGTGGAGTTGAATATGGCGTCCGTGGAGCGGGTCCGGTGCACTGTACGAAGGCTTCGGCGGGCGGGTTGTACAGTGCTTTCTATGAGGCGGATCTGTTGCGGCGGACTAGGGCTTGTATGAATGGCCAGCGAAGGGGCAGACGAGGGAGTCAGTGAGGGGCCTACGCTGTGGTGGACGAGGGCACCGGTTAAGCAGATCCGGTGCGGTGGACCATGATGGCGGTCAAGGAGATCTGGAGCGGTGGACAAGCCAGTCGCTGAAGTGGCTCCGGTGAAGTTTTGAGTTGGCAGTTGGGGGTTCCAAGGTGCGGAAGGTAGATCCGGCGGGGTGTGAGGTCCACCGCTGCGGCGGAGGACTAGATTCGGCGGCTTGCCGTGGTTGGCGGGGTCGGGGAGGGGAAGGGGAGGGGCTCTGGGGAAGAATGTTGGGGGCAAAGAGGGGAAAACAATGAGTTACCAAAGTAGCCCTTTTCCGTTCATGTGGCAGGGGTAAAACTGGAATATCGCAGGGCTAACTTTTGGGCGCGTGATATTTCGATGTGAGCGAGAAGTTTGAAAGCTTTTGGCGCCTAGAATTATAAGTATTCTGCTCACGTACGGCCGACTATGATATCATGGCCGACAATTTGTTTGTTTTGCACGCAAAAAATGTGCATGTTTTGAAAATCATTGTCTCCAACTCGAAACTTAGATTGTCCATTCAATTCAAATATGGATCATTGAGCTACTACAAGCAAATACCATCATACGGTCCAATTCAAATGAAATTCCAAATGTGTTTATCCTAAATATGATGACAAAAGCAAAAAATGTGTATCTGTATGAATAAAGTGGATGATTATAAAGTTTGAACATGCCCATATGTGTATATCTCTAGGTTTGATATATGAATTTGAAATCACGAAATCCCGGCTTAAAAAATGTACCTCCGTTTAAATGAATTACAAAAGCTAATGATGGAGTCGAATTCCAAAATTCCAATCTTAGGTTTGTAATTCTGGCACATCAAAGTATATCACGCATGTTCAAAATGTTGGGGAACGTAGCAGAAATTCAAAATTTTTTACGCATCACCAAGATCAATCTATGGAGATTCTAACAAAAAGAGAGGGAGAGGATGAGCATCTTCATACCTTTGAAGATCGCTAAGCGGAAGCGTTACAAGAACATGGATGATGGAGTCGTACTCGCGGCGATTCAAATCGCGGAAGATCCGATCTAGCGCCGAACGGACGGCGCCTCCGCGTTCAACACACGTACAGCCCGGGGACGTCTCCTCCTTCTTGATCCAGCAAGGGGAGAGGAGAAGTTGAGGGATAACTCCGACAGCACGACGGCGTGGTGGTGGTGGAGCTCGTGGTTCTCCAGCAGGGCTTCGCCACGCACTACAGAGGAGGAGGAGATGTATGAGGAGGGAGGGGCTGCGCTAAGGGAAGGGTGTGGCTGCCCTCCCACCCCCTCACTATATATAGGGGGAAGGGGAGAGGGGCCCGACCCCTCTAGATAGATCTAGAGGAGGGAGCGGCGGCCAGGGGAAACCCTAGATGGGTTTGGGCGCCCCCACCCCCTAGGAAACTTGCACCCCAAGCCGGGAGGGGAGGCTGCCCTAGGGGTGGCGCCCCTACCTCTCCAGATTACGTGAGATGGGGTGGGAGGGGCGCTCATCCCCTTAATGGGCTGATGTGCCCCATCCCCTCGGCCCATAAGGCCCCCCAACACTTGCCGGGGCCTCCGAAACCCCTTTCGGACACGCTGGTCATCACCTGGTACCCCCGGAACAATTCCGGACTCCAATACCCTTTGTCCAATATACCGATCTTCACCTCCGGACCATTCTGGAGCTCCTCGTCATGTCCGGGATCTCATCCGGGACTCCGAACAACCTTCGGTAACCACATACTATTTCCCATAACAACTCTAGTGTCACCGAACCTTAAGTGTGTAGACCCTACGGGTTCGGGAACCATGCAGACATGACCGAGACATCTCTCCGGCCAATAACCAACAGCGGGATCTGGATACCCATGTTGGCTCCCACATGTTCCACGATGATCACATCAGATGAACCACAATGTCGAGGATTCAAGCAATCCCTTATACAATTCCCTTTGTCAATCGGTACGTTACTTGCCCGAGATTCGATCGTCGGTATCCCAATACCTCGTTCAATCTCATTACCGGCAAGTCACTTTACTCGTTCTGTAATGCATGACCCCGTGACTAACTACTTAGTCACGTTGAGCTCATTATGATGATGCATTACCGACTGGGCCCCGAGATACTTCTCCGTCATACGGAGTGACAAATCCCAGTCTTGATTCGTGCCAATCCAACAGACACTTTCGGAGATACCTGTTGTCGGTGTCAAAACCGGCGGATCTCGGGTAGGGGGTCCCGAACTGTGCGTCTAGGCGGATGGTAACAGGAGACGAGGGACACGATGTTTTTACCCAGGTTCGGGCCCTCTCGATGGAGGTAAAACCCTACGTCCTACTTGATTAATATTGATGATATGGGTAGTACAAGAGTGGATCTACCACGAGATCAAGGAGGCTAAACCCTAGAAGCTAGCCTATGGTATGATTGTTGTAATGTATGTTGTCCTACGGACTAAAGCCCTCCGATTTATATAGACACCGGAGAGGGCTAGGGTTAAACAGAGTCGGTTACAATGGTAGGAGATCTACATATCCGTATCGCCAAGCTTGCCTTCCACGCCAAGGAAAGTCCCATCCGGACACGAGACGAAGTCTTCAATCTTGTATCTTCGTAGTCTTGGAGTCCGGCGGATAATGATAGTCCGGCTGTCCGGACACCCCCTAGTCCAGGACTCCCTCACCTGTAGTGCACCTTTATAGCCACCCAGTTACGTTGTGACGTTTGGTACACCCAAAGCATTCCTACGGTATCCGGGAGTTGCACAATCTCATGGTCTAAGGAAATGATACTTGACATTAGAAAAGCTCTAGCAAAACGAACTACATGATCTTGTGCTATGCTTAGGATTGGGTCTTGTCCATCACATCATTCTCCTAATGATGTGATCCCGTTATCAATGAGATCCAATGTCCATGGTCAGGAAACCATAACCATCTATTGATCAACGATCTAGTCAACTAGAGGCTCACTAGGGACATGTTGTGGTCTATGTATTCACACATGTATTACGGTTTCCAGTTAATACAATTATAGCATGAACAATAGACAATTATCATGAACAAGGAAATACAATAATAACCATTTTATTATTGCCTCTAGGGCATATTTCCAACACAAAAGTATCGTTATCTCATAGTACAAACAGTGAAACAAATTGATCAACCATGAGTGCACAATATCTCAATTACGATAAAGTCCCTCAAATATAGACACCGCACTCTTTATCTGAAGTCAACCCCCCCCCCACCACCACACACACACACACAGACAGAAGTTGTTCTCTCCCCCAAACACCAACACACGAGCACATTAACACCCCTCTCTCTTGTAAAGTCCAGGCCCAAACATAGGTCTCTATCACTTTGTCCCTCGGGCATGCACACATCTCTTCTCTCACTCTCGAGGTCTCCCGCAATCTCTCTTACCCAAGCACTCACCTCACACACCACCCCTACTGCAAACAAGCACACTTTGTCTCCTTGTGCACCACTCTCCTCTTTCTATCTCTCCCACATGCGGACCCACCCCAGCTCCTTCCCTGTATACATATATGTCATGACTCTTGGCATAGCTCCCTAATGTATAATCGTTCTCGATTTCGCACATTGTTCTCTACACCATCTATTCTAGATCTCTCATGAAGTCCCTATCACACACACGATGACTTGCTTCCCTTGCGTCTCCGTTCATATGCCAATTTCGGACAACATCAACATTGTCTCCCTATGTATACGCCATTTATTGACACAAACGACCCCTCTCGCCCCCTCTCTTACTCTCTCTCTCTCTCCGTCGCTAGCTCTCTCTTTCTCTCGCTCTCACACCCCTCTACCACACACACACTCGATGTCTCTTCCAAATAGTCTGCTCCCCCTGCCCGCACCAGTGCTATCTCGCTACTACACATGTCACACCATTCCCCCTTCCCTTATACTAGGTTTACATCATCAGTGGTCTCTATACTCCACATACACTCTCTCCCTCTCACACACAAACGCGTGCACAAACACACACAGACACACACAAACACCCATTTATCTGGATCCTCATCTCTCCCCATGTCCTCATGTGTATCTCACACACTCACTCTCTAATTATGTATATGTGTCTCCACGTTACACAATACAAAGCCCCATGTACATGTCTCTCTCTATCCTCCACACACATAGACACAAAGAATCTGTTATCATTGCCTCAGTCTCTAACATATCACACATGCACACTGTCTCTCTCTCTCGCAAACACGCTCAACAAGGGTTTCCCCGTGAATAACTTACCGTCTATTCATCAACAGTCATGGCAGTACGGCGCACACGAGACGTGAAAAAGAATAAATCTACACGTGCTTAGACCACCTAGTATGACTACTAGGACTAGGGAAAGCCAAAAAGCACGCCGCCGTCACCCCCTCCTTGTCGTCGATGGGAAAATCTTTGTTTTACACAGTCGAGAAGTCATTGTGCTAAGGCCCCACATGCCGAGGCGTTGAATAGAATGTAGATGCTAGTTTACGGAAGCAAGTATCGATAATGCATTTGTATCTCCATACATATATTTCTTCTCTTATAAAAAACTGAGTTGGTGATGATGGTACGTGTGCCATCTTGCAATATGGACCGTCCGATCTATATCTGACGGATGGAAATCTATACCTACTATTAAAGGGAGGTGATATTCCTGGTTTGGTCCGTCATAGTTTGGTCCGTCAACATATGTTTTATTTTATCTGAGGTGGTACTAAATTTTTATGCATACGTAAATAAATAAATAAATTATTCACCCAGAATTTTGTATGTGGGCTGCGCAACGTTGTGGCCCAGTGGCTGCTAAGTTGGGCCTTCGACCTAATAATAATGCAGCAAAAAATATACGTTAACCTGGGATTCGAACCCTACACCTCGCAATATCACTTTGGTTACCATTACCAACTAGACAACCAAACCATATTGATCGGTGACAGTTGTATCAGTTTTATTTCGGAGAAGCACAAAGGACACACAATTGGGCCTATGCCCCGCGCTCCCAAAATTGATTCTCATCAATTTATATACGTTCAACATGGTTTTCTGCCGTGAGCTGATTGAGCGGACTCCTCATATGCAGGATGGGAGAGGCTTTGCACACTGCATGATCGAGCAATAAAACGTCGGTGTTTACGAGATTTGTGGGCTGATATTTGGACTTTCCATGGTGCATAATTAAAGTTGGTATTGTATTACGAGATTTGTGGGATTATATTTGAACGTTACATGGTGCATAATTAAATGAAGGAGATTTGTGGGCTGATATCTGAACTTTGCATGGTGCATAATTAAAGGAACCGAAATTGTGGGCTGATACGAAAGAATTAAAATACAAATCCAGAGGATTAAGTGTAGCTGCCATTGCATCCCTAAAAGAAGGAAGCTGCACAGTACCATCTATGGATAGGCGCAAAGTGTAACATCTAAAGAATAAAAGGAGGATGGTGCACAATGATTGGGAATTGCATTAAACAAAAATAAGGAATTTATAGGAAGGAGTCCCCGTAGTCAAAGGAGAGGACACACAATGATTTAATGCTTGGTAGATCGTTACAACTGGCATTAATATTCCTAAATTTGTGCCAAATTTATTTTTCATTGAAACACATGATGTAATTTCTATTACTTTTATTGTTCTTTATATTGCCATGATGTTATGAATAAAACAAAAGTTTTTTCATAACAAAATGTTGTCAATAAGATCAATTTACTTCGAATCGTACCCTATGTTCTAAGCTCCCTTTCGCGATCTTCAAATAATGCATCTTTTTTTACATAAGCTTCCGTTGTCCCGTGACATAATTTCTGGACCCGGCCAACATGAACTAGATTTTTTTCCCCGAATGTTGCCATAGGTATTAATATTCCTTGCAAAATTTGCATTAGTTTTATTTTCCATTGAAGCGCACAATATTATTTTTATTACTTATTCAATTTCATTACTTTTGATGTTCTTTATATTGCCATGATGTTATGAATAGATCAAAAGCTTTTCATAAGAAAACATTGTCAATTAGATCATTTACTACGAATCATACCACATGTCCTAAGCTCCGTGTCGTGAACTCGTGATCCTGAAATGATACATATTTTTTTCATAAGAAACTATTGTGCCATTATGAATAGATCAAAATCCTTCCCATGACATGTCATGAAGCAGATTTTTTTCCCGTTGCAACGCATGGGCATTTGTGCTAGTTAAACTAAAAGATACCCGCACCCCTCTCCACATTTACAGACAAGGTCTTCCCTCGTTCATCCTTATCTCCAATAAACCTCATTGTTGAGCAATTAAGAAAGGAAGCCTCTGGATGAAACTGGCCTAGTGGCCGCTACCGGCGTCGTCAATCCCCATGCCTCCGCTCAGTCCGACCACCGACAACCACCACACCCCACTCCTCTTCACCTTATCTCATATTTCTCGAGATATCATTAGTTTTTACACATGGGATTACTCCCGCGAGGGTCAATCACAACAAGTGTTTTATAAAAAAATGCATGTTGATGTTCCATGCAATGCACGGTTCTTGCTAGTACTCCTACACAAGACTAAGTTGCTGATGTTGGTGTGTCTGCCATCCGTCGTTTCTGACCATTAGATCTACATCTAATGATTGTGAGGTAAGTTGTTGCCTTTTCTGACCAACATCCCACTTGTCTACCAATTTGCAGAAAAACCCATAATTAGTATCTTAAAACCAACCACATCCCTCCCTGACCTCACCAAAACAGCCCAAGGAATATATTCTAATTGAAACATAATATATCTCTAGTGACATATGTATATCAAAATTAGAGTGTTTTATACCAAGTTTGTGAATAAGTATTATTCTAGTTATGATTCATTGCAACGGACATGAACATTGCTAGTATTTTCAACCATGCATTTTTTTCCTAGTATTCCATAGTTTTGAGTTTTCTATCAAGATATTAGTCACTCATGGTTGATATTTACTTTCAATCATGTACACATATGCACTATGTAACTAGCCTTGCTTATTGGCTTCCAAAGCTTAACTTTCACTCCTACTTACAATATGTAGAGTATTTAACAAAAAACTACCACTTTCAACCAGCCCTAGGAAGAATCTATTGTACAAAAAATAGCAAAAACACACCCAAAATTTCTTAATCCATGCCAAAAACTACTACCTAGTACTCCTATCGATTAGGTTCGTTTAAACCCATTTATGACAGGGTTGGCCCACACGTCCGTGCTGACGAGGCAGCTTAAACCAACACATTTTGTTTGACCGTTGACACGAGGGACCCACATCTTAGCTTCTATCCTGTTATTCCCCCTCAAATCATTATTTTTCTTGAACATTACTTCAAACAGTACTGATGCGTGTTCGTCGGTGGCGTCGGTGATGAGCGAGTTGGCCGCCGCTCCACCGGACGGGCCGAACGCCGTGCTGGCCTCCGCACGGGTTGGCAGGCTGGCCCGAGCGTGACTCATGAGCGAGTAAGCCACTGCGCTGGCCTTCGCTCGAGCCAGATGGCTGGCCTTAGCGTGGCGCGCGCGAGCAAGACGCCGCGCTGTCGTGCCAATCTAGCTAGCAAACCTTGCACACAAGCAACTGGACGGAGCTATCTTGGCTAGCTAGCGGCCGCGAGCACCGGACGGAACTGGCATCCAGGCTGCCGCAACATGGGCTCCGCATCGCCGGCGGTTTTGACCTCGCCTTCTGCCGGCGGCGGTAGCTGCGTCCCATGGCCGAGGATGACTAGGTGGACGGGCCGGAGGTAGGAGGTCACTCGAGGATTTTTGTTGGTAAGAGCATGTTCAATGGTTGATAAGGTAGTCTTATCTTAAGTCTGCCACGTATGCAAGTGGTAGTAGTTTCTTGGCATTTTAGTGGTTTCTTGCATCATTAGGGGTTTCTTGTAAGGAACAATGTATGTACTACTAGCGACAAAAGGCGATTCTAGGTTGCGTTGTACTCCAACGAGTACTACTAGTGGTCGTGGGAGTGTATACCTCGTTTTGTGGGTTCGATCCCGGCCGAACGCACGGCGGCCTTTTAAAAAAAATAGTACTACTACACTTCGCTGCGAGCTAATATTTTACACGGGTAGTTTGAGTTCTGAAGTCAAACGGACGTGCTGCCCCACAATCTAGGTGCACTGGACAGCCTAGCCACGTGAACGGGTATTCCTTCCTAGCATCCCGTGGCTCGCATGCTCGCCCTAGCCGCACCTCGCTTGCAGCTTCCTCATCAGCTAGTAGCATATTGAAACTAGTGCCTCCCAATTAAGCTCGAGGAGCCGGAAAAGCCTAGCGGGGCATTGGGAACTGTGCAATATGGCTCTGTACGTAAAGTGCTCTACTACTACTCTGTAGCTTGTGGCGTTGCACACATGGACTTCACTCCATTATCGGCTCTACTATAAAAGAAATTCCTCTTGACGTGTTTTTTTTGAAACGGAGGCAAAAGCTTTGCTTCATCCCATCCATAAAGAAGGAACTACTAACAAAGTTCGACGAGATCCATTACACCTCCACAAATGGAAGTGAAAAGCCTAGTCTCGCTGTATAAAATAACTCAAATGTTCTGCCCCCGCAGTAATCATCGCTGATAAACAGGCTGCTAGTGTGTGCTTGAGAGGAGCGGCTGAGTAGGCCAGCTACGTGAGAGGAGCGGCTGAATAGAGCACCGAGAATACCCACTAGGCCACTACGCTGGTGTACTTCCCCTTCATTGATATTATAGCGATGGTTCTAGAGAATAGTAGTACCCTCAACTTCCAACTGTAGCTCCTTGGCCCTGATATTCAAGAGTTCAAAACTGGTGCATTATACTAGACTAGACTAGAAGTACAATACATCGCACTACTAGTTGAGAAAAGTAGTACTAGTACTGCTACAGTATGAGTACGTACTCCTCCCTCACATAATGTAAGATGTTTTTTGACACTAGTTGGCGTGTACAAGAAATGGCAAAAACATACCTAAAATTTCTTAATCCACGCCAAAAACTACTACCTAGTGCCAGAAATTTCTTACTAGTGCTATTATTTACAGTATAATGCAATCCCATAACATTCCATAATGCTAGTACTAATAGTAAATAATAGCCTCACCCCTTCGCTGAGGAACGATCTAAAGTTGGAAGGGACGAGCCCCTGCGGTTACTACGCTCTTATCTCCTCCTCGCCAGTTCCCCTCCCCCCGAAGAGAAGGCAGCTCGTTGCTGCTCCCATGGATTCGTCAGGCGGTTCTCCTCCTCGTTGGGGCTGGGAGACCTTGGACGATGATCCTCAGGGAGAAATCGCACGCTGCTCCGACGTCCTCACTGCCGCAAGACTCGGTGCTTCCTGCACCAACTTTTTCAAGACGCTGCTTAAACAGGCTTGGGAAAAGGCCATGCTTGTTGGTCTGCCATGCGTCCTCGAGGAGAAGGTTCCTCTATGGGACAATCCTTCGAACAGTCCACCGCTCCCTGGCCATGGTTGCACGTTGACTCCGCTAGAGTTGCCGACGTTGAGAGGTAGTTGGATTTTGTCCTATGAGCAGGTCAGTAATGGAGTTTGATCATGTAGTACTTAGTTATTCCATTTCCATCCCGTAATTTCTCCGCTGCCCACCGTCTTATATATAGGTCTGGGTTGGTGCCAATGAAGATTGGCTTGCATACCTCCAGCCGGATACCACCATCATTTTGCACAACATCCACAGCAGTGCGGCCGTTTCCGGTAGACCCCTTCTCCACCATTGGGATCAGCCTTCCGGACTGGCTGGGCTTGAATACATATGATGATGCCTACATGAGATTGAAGAATATAGCAATTGCGGACCCGTCGACGCGGCCACAACGATTACTATCTCATCGCGGAGTTCGACATAAGGATTGCCATCAATGCAAGAGGCTGTAACGGCAGAGGCTGGCGCATGTTGGCGGCGGCAGATTTGTACCCCTACATGTTCGAAGATGCCGTGCACCATCTAGGCCACATCTTCGCGGTGACAAGCCAGGGGACTTGTTTCATCTGGTTGCCATCCTATGGTACGGGAGATTACAAACGGAATGCACAAACCATCATTTGCATCCCTAACGGTACTCCATTATTTTGGAGGGACCAGTCATCCCCCAATCAAAATAAGATCGTCGATCCTGGATGTGCATTTGCATCCGTGATTCGGTCTAACCTGGAACCTTGTAGCTGACTTTGGCATATTGGGATCAACTATCTTAGCAGTCGTTACCCATGGTACCACTGATGAGCAACATGGTCACACAATCTACCACGATCGGACCGTCACCATCTACCCAGGTATTCCATTTTATAACCCTCTCGCCTTCTCTTTCATTGTTGTACTAGTAGTATACTTAGTAGTACTAGTAGGAGTACTTTTTACCTTGGAGGACGCGTATAGCTAGCTAGGCCCTTGAAGACTTGAACCCACTAGCTGCCACCATTTTTGTTTTTCCATGTCTTACTATCTCATCCATGTAGCCAAGAGTGGCTATATATAATAAGCTGGTTATTTTACTTCCTCTATACCGGAGTAGTACTATTTGCTGCATAGTATTACAGACCGCCATATTTGAGCACAACATTATTATGCATGGACCTTGACTATGTACGTCACCATGTGTCCAGATCTGAGATGCCGCGTGTACCAGATGAATGGCGCCGAGTTCGACCCCCGTGATGCTACGTGGGTGCCGAGGAACACTCTTGAGAGTACTCGCTTTTCATCGGGGACAGCTACCCCATTGTGAAGCGGATGCCACCTTCCGTGACCGACACGGAAGGCCTGCCGTTCATGAAGCATGGTTGTGTCTTCGGTGCGGACCGCCGGATGAACGACATGCTGGGACACGCTATCCCTGATTTATGCCGCTTCAGCTTGGATGAGTCTCCATCGTGTGGAACCGGACTAGAAAGCTGAGACAATGATTCCTGTTGCCCACCGCTATGGATTGTGCCATCCATGAAGAACACCTGGGACTGGAACCTGGAGAGGACATGTAGCCCATAACGTGTAAGTGGAGTACGGTAATTGTGAACGGTAGCACTGTGAATATATGTAGACTAGTCGTGCACAAATTTATCACATGAATTGGAGATGAACTTGTGTGGCATGTTGGCATTTATCCTTTAGAATTTATTACTAGTAAATGTGTTATGTGTACGTGCAACTTGTGTGGTTGTTGCACAGGCTCAAACACGCTCTTTGAGAAAAAAAAGGTGGCACGGCTTTGGATATACATGACGTGGCGGCATCATACAGTAGCATCGTTCGCTATAGTTGTAGTACACTCCTACTAGTACGACAACTCCTATAAAACCTTGCTCTTGGCTCTTTGCCTCTTCGGGAGGTTCAACAGTTCGTACTCGTGTGAACCTTGCACTTGGCTCTTCGCCTCTTCGGAACGTCCAACAATGATGATACTACAGTACAATATGCTTCTAGCAATCTGACACCAATTGAACTATTGCACGTCCACCGCGAGGGCGAGGGTGAGGGCGAGGGCGAGGGAGAGGGAGAGGGAGAGGGCGCTATAGTCAAAACCCTCTCCTCGTGTCACGCCCAATATGCGACCCTATCCTAAAAGAACTCGAAGGTCCCACTAAGGATAGAAGCGCATATTGGAAACGCTTTTGCAAGGTGGATATCATTACATCATACCATTACATAATAGTTGGGGATACATACAAGAGGCATACAAATGCTGCAAGAATACATCAATATAACATACATAAGAGCAACATCCGACTACGGATGAAACACAAACAGAAACTCAAACGACATCCACCCTGCTAGCCCAGGCTGCCGACCTGGAACCTATCCCCTGATCGAAGAAGAAGCAGAAGAAGAACTCCAAAACAAGTAACATCGCTCTCGCGTCAAGATCATCGCATAGCCCGTACCTGCAACTGTTGTTGTAGTAATCTGTGAGCCCCGAGGACTCAGCAATCCCATTACCATGGGTATCAAGACTAGCAAAGCTTAATGGGTATGGAAAAGATAAGTGGTGAAGTTGCAGCAGCGACTAAGCATGATATGGTGGCTAACATGCGCAAATAAGACCAAGAAGAGAAGCAACGAAACGGTCGTGAAGCTAGCAATGATCAAGAAGTTATCCTGAACTCCTACTTACGTCAAACATAACCCAAAACCGTGTTCACTTCCCGGACTTCGCCGAGAAGAGACTGTTGGGGAACGTAGTAATTTCAAAAAAATTCCTACGCACACGCAAGATCATGGTGATGACATAGCAACGAGAGGGGAGAGTGTTGTCCACGTACCCTCATAGACCGTAAGCGGAAGCGTTATGACAACGCGGTTGATGTAGTCGTACGTCTTCACGATCCGACCGATCCAAGTACCGAACGTACGGCACCTCCGAGTTCAGCACACGTTCAGCTCGATGACGATCCCCGGAGTCCAATCCAGCAAAGTGTCGGGGATGAGTTCTGTCAGCACGACAGCGTGGTGACGATGACGATGCTCTACCGGTGCAGGGCTTCGCCTAAACTCCGCGACGATATGACCGAGGTGGAATATGGTGGAGGGGGGCACCGCACACGGCTAAGGAACGATCCGTAGAATAACTTGTGTGTCTCTAGGGTGCCCCCCTGCCCCCGTATATAAAGGAGCAAGGGGGGAGGCCGGCCGGCCCTAGGGGGCGCGCCAAGGAGGGGGGAGTCCTCCTCCTAGTGGGAGTAGGACTCCCCTTTCCTAGTCCTACTAGGAAGGAGGAAGGGGGAAGGAAAGAGAGGGAGAGGAGGAGGGAAAGGGGGGGCCGCGCCCCCTCCCCTAGTCCAATTCGGACTCCTCAAGGGGGGTACCACCTCCTGGGCTGCTGCCCTCTCTCTCCCTTCAGGCCCACTAAGGCCCATTACTTCTCCTGGGGGGGTTCCGGTAACCCTCCGGCACTCCGGTTTTCTCCGAAACCACCCGGAACACTTTCGGTGTCCGAATATAGTCGTCCAATATATCAATCTTTATGTCTCGACCATTTCGAGACTCCTCTTCATGTCTGTGATCACTTCCGGGACTCCGAACAAACTTCGGTACATCAAAACTTATAAACTCATAATAAAACTGTCATTGTAACTTATGTAGACATGACCTAGAACTATTCTCGGTCAATAACCAATAGCGGAACCTGGATGCCCATATTGGCTCCTACATATTCTACGAAGATATTTATCGGTCAAACCGCATAACAACATACGTTGTTCCGTTTGTCATCGGTATGTTACTTGCCCGAGATTCGATCGTCGGTATCCAATACCTAGTTCAATCTCGTTACCGGCAAGTCTCTGTACTCGTTACGTAATGCATCATTCTGTAACTAACTCATTAGCTACATTGCTTGCAAGGCTTATAGTGATGTGCATTACCGAGAGGGCCCAGAGATACCTCTCCGACAATCGGAGTGACAAAACCTAATCTCGAAATACGCCAACCCAACATGTACCTTCGGAGACACCTGTAGTACTCCTTTATAATCACCCAGTTAAGTTGTGACGTTTGGTAGCACCCAAAGTGTTCCTCCGGTAAACGGGAGTTGCATAATCTCATAGTTACAGGAACATGTATAAGTCATGAAGAAAGCAATAGCAATATACTAAACGATCAAGTGCTAGGCTAACGGAATGGGTCATGTCAATCACATCATTCTCCTATTGATATGATCTCATTAATCAAATGACAACACATGTCTATGGTTAGGAAACATAACCATATTTGATTAATGAGCTAGTCAAGTAGAGGCATACTAGTGACGTTATGTTTGTCTATGTATTCACACATGTATCATGTTTCCGGTTAATACAATTCTAGCATGAATAATAAATATTTATCATGATATAAGGATATAAATAATAACTTTATTATTGCCTCTAGGGCATATTTCCTTCAGTCTCCCACTTGCACTAGAGTCAATAATCTAGATTACACAGTAATAATTCTAACACCCATGGAGTCTTGGTGCTGATCATGTTTTGCTCGTGAGAGAGGCTTAGTCAATGGGTCTGCAACATTCATATCCGTATGTATCTTGCAAATCTCTATGTCTCCCACTTGGACTTGGTCCCGGATGGAATTGAAGCGTCTCTTGATGTGCTTGGTCCTCTTGTGAAATCTGGATTCCTTTGCCAAGGCAATTGCACCAGTATTGTCACAGAAGATCTTCATTGGTCCCGATGCACTAGGTATGACACCTAGATCGGAAATGAACTCCTTCATCCAGACTCCTTCATTTGCTGCTTCCGAAGCAGCTATGTACTCCGCTTCACATGTAGATCCCGCCACGATGCTTTATTTAGAACTGCACCAACTTACAGCTCCACCGTTTAATAAAAACACGTATCCGATTTGCGATTTAGAATCGTCTGGATCAGTGTCAAAGCTTGCATCGATGTAACCATTTACGACTAGCTCTTTGTCACCTCCATATATGAGAAACATATCCTTAGTCCTTTTCAGGTATTTTAGGATGTTCTTGACCGCTGTCCAGTGATCCACTCCTGGATTACTTTGGTACCTTCCTGCCAAGCTTATTGCTAAGCACACGTCAGGTCTGGTACACAGCATTGAATACATGATAGAGCCTATGGCTGAAGCATAGGAAACATCTTTCATTTTCTCTCTATCTTCTGCTATGGTCGGGCATTGAGTCTGACTCAATTTCACACCTTGTAGCACGGCCAAGAACCCTTTCTTTGTCTGATCCATTTCGAACTTTTTCAAAACTTTATCAAGGTATGTGCTTTGTGAAATTCCAATTAAGCGTCTTGATCTATCTCTATAAATCTTGATGCCCAATATATAAGCAGCTTCACCGAGGCCTTTCATAGAAAAACTTTTATTCAAGTATCCCTTTATGCTATCCAGAAATTCTATATCATTTCCAATCAATAATATGCCATCTACATATAATATCAGAAATGCTACAGAGCTCCCACTCACTTTCTTGTAAATACAGGCTTCTCCAAAAGTCTGTATAAAACCATATGCTTTGATCACACTATCAAAGCGTTTATTCCAACTCCGAGATGCTTGCATCAGTCCATAAATGGATCGCTGGAGCTTGCACACTTTGTTAGCACCTTTTGGATCAATAAAACCTTCTGGTTGCATCATATACAACTCTTCTTCTAGAAATCCATTCAAGAATGCAGTTTTGACATCCATTTGCCAAATTTCATAATCATAAAATGCGGCAATTGCTAACATGATTTGGACAGACTTAAGCATCGCTACGGGTGAGAAAGTCTCATCGTAGTCAACCCCTTGAACTTGTCGAAAACCTTTCGCAACAAGTCGAGCTTTATAGACAGTTACATTACCATCAGCGTCAGTCTTCTTCTTAAAGATCCATTTATTCTCAATGGCCTGCCGATCATCGGGCAAGTCAACCAAAGTCCATACTTTGTTCTCATACATGGATCCCATCTCAGATTTCATGGCCTCTCGCCATTTTGCGGAATCTGGGCTCATCATCGCTTCCTCATAGTTTGTAGGTTCATCATGTTCAAGTAACATGACTTCCAGAATAGGATTACCGTACCACTTTGGTGCGGATCTCACTCTGGTAGACCTACGAGGTTCAGTAGAAACTTGATCTGAAGTTTCATGATCAATATCATTAGCTTCCTCACTAATCGGTGTAGTTGTGACAGGAACCAGTTCTTGTGATGAACTACTTTCCAATAAGGGAGCAGACACAATTATCTCATCAAGTTCTACTTTCCTCCCACTCACTTCTTTCGAGAGAAACTCCTTCTCTAGAAAGGATCCGAATTTAGCAACGAAAATCTTGCCCTTAGATCTGTGATAGAAGGTGTACCCAACAGTTTCTTTTGGGTATCCTATGAAGACACATTTCTCCGATTTGGGTTCGAGCTTATCTGGTTGAAGTTTCTTCACATAAGCATCGCCAAAACCATAGTTCATGAGGCGTCGTCTCAACGGATTTTGATGGTGCCCTATTTAACGTGAATGCGGCCGTCTCAAAAGCATAACCCCGAAATGATAGCGGTAAATCAGTAAGAGACATCATAGATCGCACCATATCTAGTAAAGTACGATTACGACGTTCGGACACACCATTTCGTTGTGGTGTTCCGGGTGGCGTGAGTTGCGAAACTATTCCGTATTGTTTCAAGTGTAGACCAAACTTGTAAGTCAAATATTCTCCTCCACGATCAGATCGTAGAAATTTTATTTTCTTGTTACGATGATTTTCCACTTCACTCTGAAATTCTTTGAACTTTTCAAATGTTTCAGACTTGTGTTTCATTAAGTAGATATACCCATATCTGCTCAAATCATCTGTGAAGGTGAGAAAATAACGATACCTGCCGCGAGCCTCAACATTCATTGGACCACAAACATCAGTATGTATGATTTCCAACAAATCAGTTGCTCGCTCCATATTTCCGGAGAACGGCGTTTTAGTCATCTTGCCCATGAGGCACGGTTCGCAATTACCGAGTGATTCATAATCAAGTGATTCCAAAAGCCCATCAGTATGGAGTTTCTTCATGCGCTTTACACTGATATGACCTAAACGGCAGTGCCACAAATAAGTTGCACTATCATCATCAACTCTGTATCTGTTGGTTTCAACACTATGAATATGTGAATCACTACTATCGAGATTCAATAAAAATAGACCACTCTTCAAGGGTGCAAGACCATAAAAGATATTACTCATATAAATAGAACAACCATTATTCTCTGACTTAAATGAATAACCGTCTCGCATCAAACAAGATCCAGATATAATGTTCTTGCTCAACGCTAGCACCAAATAACAATTATTTAGGTCTAAAGCTAATCCCGATGGTAGATGTAGAGGTAGTGTGCTGACCACGATCACATCGACTTTGGAACCATTTCCCACGCGCATCCTCACCTCATCCTTAGCCAATCTTCGCTTAATCCGTAGTCCCTGTTTCGAGTTGCAAATATTAGCAACAGAACCAGTATCAAATACCCAGGTGCTACTGCGAGCATTAGTAAGGTACACATCAATAACATGTATATCACATATACCTTTGTTCACTTTGCCATCCTTCTTATCCGCCAAATACTTGGGGCAGTTCTGCTTCTAGTGTCCAGTCTGCTTGCAGTAGAAGCACTCAGTTCCAGGCTTAGGTCCATACTTGGTTTTCTTCTCTTGAGCAGCAACTTGTTTGCTGTTCTTCTTGAAGTTCCCCTTCTTCTTCCCTTTGCCCTTTTTCTTGAAACTGGTGGTCTTGTTAACCATCAACACTTGATGCTCCTTATTGATTTCTACCTCCGTGGCTTTTAGCATTGCGAAGAGCTCGGGAATAGTCTTGTCCATCCCTTGCATATTATAGTTCATCACGAAGCTCTTGTAGCTTGGTGCAGTGATTGAAGAATTCTGTCAATGACACTATCATCAGGAAGATTAACTCCCAGTTGAATCAAGTGATTATTATACCCAGACATTTTGAGTATGTGTTCACTAACAGAACTATTCTCCTCCATCTTGCAGCTATAGAACTTATTGGAGACTTCATATCTCTCAATCCGGGCATTTGCTTGAAATATTAACTTCAACTCCTGGAACATCTCATATGCTCCATGACGTTCAAAACGTCGTTGAAGACCCGGTTCTAAGCCGTAAAGCATGGCACACTGAACTATCGAGTAGTCATCAGCTTTGCTCTGCCAGACGTTCTTAACATCGTCAGTTGCATCAGCAGCAGGCCTGGCACCCAGCGGTGCTTCCAGGACGTCATTCTTCTATGCAGCAATGAGGATAATCCTCAGGTTACAGACCCAGTCCGTATAATTTCTACCATCATCTTTCAACTTTGCTTTCTCAAGGAACGCATTAAAATTCAACGGAACAACAGCACGAGCCATCTATCTACAACAAACATAGACAAGCAAAATACTATCAGGTACTAAGTTCATGATAAATTTAAGTTCAATTAATCATATTACTTAAGAACTCCCACTTAGATAGACATCCCTCTAATCCTCTAAGTGATTACGTGATCCATATCAACTACACCATGTCCGTTCGTCACGTGAGATGGAGTAGTTTCAACGGTGAACATCAATATGTTGATCATATCTACTATATGATTCATGCTCGACCTTTCGGCCTCCGTGTTTCGAGGCCATATCTGCTATATGCTAGGCTCGTCAAGTTTAACCTAAGTATTCCGCGTGTGCAACTGTTTTGCACCCGTTGTATTTGAACGTAGAGCCTATCACACCCGATCATCATGTGGTGTCTCAGCACGAAGAACTTTCGCAACGGTGCATACTCAGAGAGAACACTTCTTGATAATTTTAGTGAGAGATCATCTTAAAATGCTACCGTCAATCAAAGCAAGATAAGATGCATAAAGGATAAACATCACATGCAATCAATATAAGTGATATGATATGGCCATCATCATCTTGTGCTTGTGATCTCCATCTTCGAAGCACCGTCGAGATCACCATCGTCACCGGCGCGACACCTTGATCTCCACCGTAGCATCATTGTCATTATGCCATCTATTGCTTCTACGACTATCGCTACCGCTTAGTGATAAAGTAAAGCAATTACAGGGCGTTTGCATTTCATACAATAAAGCCACAACCATATGGCTCCTGCCAGTTGCCGATAACTTCGGTTACAAAACATGATCATCTCATACAATAAAATATAGCATCACGTCTTGACCATATCACATCACAACAGGCCCTGCAAAAACAAGTTAGACGTCCTCTACTTTGTTGTTGCAAATTTTACGTGGCTGCTACGGGCTTAGTAAGAACCATTCTTACCTACGCATCAAAACCACAACGATAGTTCGTCAAGTTAGTGATGTTTTAACCTTCGCGAGGACCGGGCGTAGCCACACTCGATTCGGCTAAAGTGAGAGAGACAGACACCCGCCAGCCACCTTTAAGCACGAGTGCTCGTAACGGTGAAACCAGTCTCGTGTAAGCGTACGCGTAATGTCGGTCCGGGCCGCTTCATCTCACAATACAGCCGAACCAAAGTATGACATGCTGGTAAGCAGTATGACTTGTATCGCCCACAACTCACTTGTGTTCTACTCATGCATATGACATCTACGCGTAAAACCTGGCTCTGATACCACTGTTGGGGAACGTAGTAATTTCAAAAAAAAATCTACGCACATGCAAGATCATGGTGATGACATAGCAACGAGAGGGGAGAGTGTTGTCCACGTACCCTCGTAGACCGTAAGCGGAAGCGTTATGACAACGCGGTTGATGTAGTCGTACGACTTCACGATCCGAGTTCAGCACACGTTCAGCTCGATGACGATCCCCGGACTCCGATCCAGCAAAGTGTCAGGGATGAGTTCCGTCAGCACGACGGCGTGGTGACGATGATGATGCTCTACCGGCGCAGGGCTTCGCCTAAACTCCGCGACGATATGACCAAGGTGGAATATGGTGGAGGGGGCACCGCACACGGCTAAGGAACGATCTGTAAATCAACTTGTGTGTCTCTAGGGTGCCCCCCTGCCCCCGTATATAAAGGAGCAAGGGGGAGGCCGAACGGCCCTAGGGGGCGCGCCAAGGAGGGGGGAGTCCTCCTCCTAGTGGGAGTAGGACCCCCCTTTCCTAGTCCAACTAGGAAGGAGGAAGGGGGGAGGAAAGCGAGGGAGAGGGAGAGGGAAAGGGGGCCCGCGCCCCCTTCCCTAGTCCAATTCGGACTCCTCAAGGGGGGGGCCGCCACCTCCTGGGCTGCTGCCCTCTCTCTCTCCCCTCAGGCCCACTAAGGCCCATTACTTCTCCCAGGGGGGTTCCGGTAACCCTCCGGCACTCCGGTTTTCTCCGAAACCACCCGGAACACTTCTGGTGTCCGAGTATAGTCGTCCAATATATTAATCTTTATGTCTCAACCATTTCAAGACTCCTCGTCATGTCCGTGATCACATCCGGGACTCCGAACAAACTTCGGTACATCAAAACTTATAAACTCATAATAAAACTGTCATCGTAACGTTAAGCGTGCGGACCCTACGGGTTCGAGAACTATGTAGACATGACCTAGAACTATTCTCGGTCAATAACCAATAGCAGAACCTGGATGCCCATATTGGCTCCTACATATTCTACGAAGATCTTTATCGGTCAAACCGCATAACAACATACGTTGTTCCCTTTGTCATCGGTATGTTACTTGCCCGAGATTCGATCGTCGATATCCAATACCTAGTTCAATCTCGTTACCGGCAAGTCTCTTTACTCGTTACGTAATGCATCATTCCGTAACTAACTCATTAGCTACATTGCTTGCAAGGCTTATAGTGATGTGCATTACCGAGAGGGCCCAGAGATACCTCTCCGACAATCGGAGTGACAAAACCTAATCTCGAAATACGCCAACCCAACATGTACCTTCGGAGACACCTGTAGTACTCCTTTATAATCACCCAGTTACATTGTGACGTTTGGTAGCACCCAAAGTGTTCTTCCGGTAAACGGGAGTTGCATAATCTCATAGTTACAGGAACATGTATAAGTCATGAAGAAAGCAATAGCAATATACTAAACGATCAAGTGCTAGGCTAACGAAATGGGTCATGTCAATCACATCATTCTCCTAATGATGTGATCTCATTAATCAAATGACAACACATGTCTATGGTTAGGAAACATAACCATCTTTGATTAATGAGCTAGTCAAGTAGAGGCATACTAGTGACGTTATGTTTGTCTATGTATTCTCACATGTATCATGTTTCCGGTTAATACATTCTAGCATTAATAATAAACATTTATCATGATATAAGGAAATAAATTATAACTTTATTATTGCCTCTAGGGCATATTTCCTTTAGAGACCATCATGGCTACAGACGCGGTTGATGCGTTTTAATTCGAATCTGGTGTCAAGTTCTCTACAACCGGACATTAACAAATTCCCATCTGCCATATAACCGCGGGCACGACTTTCAAAAGATAATACCCTACAGGGGTGTCCCAACTTAGCCCATCACAAGCTCTCACGGTCAAAGAAGGATATTCCTTCTCCTAGGAAGACCCGATCAGACTTGGAATCCCGGTTACAAGACATTTCGACAATGGTAAAACAAGACCAGCAAAGTCGCGCAAATGTGCCGACAAATCCTGATAGGAGCTGCACATATCTCGTTCTCAGGGTACCAGATTGTCCAAACTTCCGGTAGGCCAGCCCAGAGTTACCCCTGGTGGCCACCGGCGGCTGACAGGTTGGACCAACACTCACGACGAGCATTGGCCCGGGGGGGTAAATAAAGATGACCCTTGGGCTCCGGAAACCCAAGGGAAAAAGTCTTAGGTAGGCAAATGGTAAAACCAAGGTTGGGCCTTGCTGGAGGAGTTTTATTCAAAGCAAACTGTCAAGGGGGTCCCATAAATCACCCAACCGCGTAAGGAATGCAAAATCAAGGAACATAACACCGGTATGACGGAAACTAGGGCGGCAAGAGTAGAACAAAACACCAGGCATAAGGCCGAGCCTTCCACCCTTTACCAAGTATATAGATGCATTAATTAAATAAGAGATATTGTGATATCCCAACATAATCCTGTCCATCATGGAGCAATCTTCAACTTCACCTGCAACTAACAATGCTATAAGAGGGGCTGAGCATAGCGGTAACATAGCCAAGCAACGGTTTGCTAGGGTGAAAAGGTTAGAGGCTAACATGGCAATTTGGGAGGCTTGAAGAGCATGTGATAGGTAGCGCAACATAGCGATAGAACGAAGCAAATAGCATAGCAATAATAGTAATGAGATCCAAGGTGACGGTCATCTTGCCTGAAATCCCGCTAGGAAGAAGAACGAGTCCATGAAGAAGATGAAGCCACGAAGACAAACCAAGTGTAGACGAACAAATCCTCACGACCGCAACGAAACGGGAACTAACGAGAAGGAGAACAACCGGAAACAAGCAAACACATGGTAAACACTCAAAACAAAGACATGGCATGATGCACAACCAATCATGATGCATGAAAAAGGCTATGTGATGCTACTCATGGCAAGAGATGATGCATACAAGAGCAACACATCAAAGCAAGTTTAAATGAGGCAGGAAACAACATATACAATTCCGGTAAGTCCTCATATGCAACTTTCGAAATTGGTCCAGATCTGAATAAACGTTATGTTCAAGTTGTTAAACAGCAAGTTAAGATGCACCAAGATGATCTACACGAAATTCTAGTCAAGTTACATATAAAGTTCATTTAGTTCGGAGCTACGGCCTAGAAGATATGAGCAAAACAAGTTAAACATGGCATTGATGCAAAATGCATACAAACATCAAGCAAACACTCTCAAACAAGGATGCAACATGATAATATGAAATTACATGCAAAATCAATCAAGTTTCATATAGAGCACACTCAAAACGGAGCAACGGTTCAACACATACACTCTATACAAGTTTAAAGGACAAGCTGTCCAAAACAGCAACTAGGCATCTAGCAAGCATCAAAACAATATGCTACGACACCTCAACATGAAGACAAAAGGCATTGACATGATGTACAGGTAAAGAACAACAAAACATGAACACTGAGCTCTCTCCAGAAAACAATATAACATGCTCAAAAGGACATGGCAAGATTGCAAATAATAACAGTTTCACAGACAAAACGGAGCAGCACACACAATTATGGCATGATGAACAGACCAACATAGTGCAATTTTTCAGGGACTTAGAAGAAATTGACCTCGAGGGGGGTCAATGCGGCGGATCTCGCCGGAGACGTTGCCGAACTTGCGGGGAACGGCTGCCGGAGTGGAGAAGAGCTCGCCGGAGCTCTTGGGAGGCCGGATCCGGGCTAGATCTTGCCGGATCCGGTCGGATCCCGGCGATGGATGGCGCGAGGCGCGGTGGCCGGCGAAGACGGGGCCAGGCGGCAGCGCACCGGTGGCGGAGTGGCGCACCGGTGGAGGTGGTGGCTTCGGGCGCTGGCGGCGGGGACCGGCGAGCGGCGGCGCGACTGAAGGGCGCGGCGTGACGAGTGCAGGGCGCGACGCGGTCGGCGCGCGGGGGGCCGGTCTCGGGCGACGGAGGCGCACAACATAGCGGATGCCGGTTGGTGCGGAGGCGGCGGTACGGGCTTTGTCCGGCGCTGACGGACACGTCTTGCGCGGAGAGGGGAATTTTTAGGGTTTGGACTGCAGGATTTTTCAAGGGGGGTGTGTTTATATAGGACGAGGGAGCTAGAAGAGTCCAAATGAGGTGCGGTTTTTGCCCACACGATCGTGATCGAACGACCGAGAGCATTGAGGGGGTTTGGTTGGGCTCATGGGCTATGGTGACGAGGGGCTGGGCTGCAAAGAGAGAGGGGTTTCAGGCTACGCGGTTAACCGTTGGGGCATCAAACGACCTCCAAATGGAACGAAATTTGACGGGCGGTCTGTCGGTGCTATACCAAGGCCACTTGGTAAATCTCGGTCCATTCCGAGAACGTTTTTATCCCGCCCATGAAACAAGGTCTGAGAGGGGGCGACGGGGCACGACGAGAGTGTCGGATCGCGAAACGGACAACGGGGGAAAAGACCGGATGCAAGTTTTGAAAAACATGCAGATGAAATGCAGATGATGACATGGCAAATTGCATCATGCAAGCAAATGACATGGAAACTATGGCGAATAACTGAAAGACACCTGGCGCATCGGATCCGGGGCGTTACAACTCTCCTCCACTAACAAGAGATCTTGTCCTGAGATCTTAGGAACGAGACGGAAGAGAAAGAGGAAGAGGTGAAGTAAGAACGCAAGAGGGGAAATGAACAAAGTCGAGAGCACTTGGGTAGAAAAGATGAACATCGAATATGAAGAGAATGAAAAACTCAAGAAAAAGATAGCTTCCGAAACCACTCCGGTTAGAACAAGATAGGAAAGGAATATGAATGGAAGAATTTAGGCCACACTCCGACTAAAAATGGAAGAAATAGAACATGAACTTCACCCAATGGGATGACACTTGACGAGATGAACAACACAATGCCTCCGGAAGAATTGAAACAATGGAATGAAAAGAACGGATGAGAGAACAACAACTTCCACCATGAATGAATTCGATAGCATCCTTAGAAGAAAGGTTAGAACGGAGTTGAATATCTGAGAAGAACAACGAAATGCAAAACTCCACTTCAAAGAACACGAAGAATTATTTGCACTTCGATATGCAAGAAGAAAAGATACTTGAACTCCTCCAAAAAAAATCTTGATGAACACTTGAAGAATGAAATAAATCAAGAAGAACCACCATGAAGAACTCCGGTGATAAAAGGATGATGAGATAGAATGAAGGATGAAAGAATAAGATGAGCCTTGTGGCGATTTAGATGGAGGTTCCAACGAAATGGCCGAGGAAATTTGAACTCCGGAAAAGAAAAGATGAAAACACTTGGAACAAGAATTTATTCATCAAGAACAAACTCCGAAAGAAGGGATTAATCATTTGGAGGCAATAAGAATAAGAATTATTGTATGCTTATGCTTCATCAAATTAAATTGATGGCAAGCAATGGATTTTGCATACTACTTATTCTTGTTGAAAAGGATTAAGGGGAATATGGCGCAACCTTGAGGAAGGTCTTCATGAACCACCGGTAGGATTGGAAAGAACGAATGAATTGATATGATAACAAAAGAAAAAGTATCTTGAACGAACCACCGTAAGAATTCGAAAATGACTGATGAAAGAGAATAAATCACTCGGAAGAATTAGAAAAAACAAATATGCTTGAGGGGATTTAGATACAAAAGAACAAGATGAACTCGAACTGATTAAAGAGCACTTGAACGAAGCACCAGGATAATTGGATAACGGTAGCTGAAATGTGAGGATGAAGAATACTTCTGGAATGATGGCCTCCGATGAAAAGAAACGGGAAAACAACTTCTTACATACTCCGGATGGGTAAGAAAAGAATGTCTGACAAATGAAATAATTCGAGACGGTAGCATGAAACTAGAACCGCGAGTCTTCGAGAGAACGGGCAAGATTTAGAGGAAAAACCCTTCTTATATCTTGAAATGATGATGAGGAACGCCACCAAAATTACTGAGGTACTCCGATAGAATGAAAAGCGAAGAGGTTGAGCCAACAATGAAAAGAATTTGAAAGAGATCATGGAGAAGGCATGTGACTAATGGGATCCATTCTTACGTCGCACTTGAAAAGAATTTGAGAGTAACTCTGGAATAATTAGAAGAGTCAGGTAAGATCCTGGGAAAAGACCTGTGGGTTAGGGCCCACTGAAGAGATAACACCGTTGGAAAGGATTGTTGAAGAGATAGATGATGCACCGGAACAATTGAAATATTTTAATGAGGTGACAACCTCGAATTAATTGGAACACAGGCGAATCTCTTGATATGTCTTGAACACTCTGGAAGGATTAACTGGCGAGAGGAGAACGAGCAGGGAAAACACTTGAGCCGAGGGAAAGAATATAATCACTACCGAAAATTGGAATTGACTCTACCGGAGAAGAAAAGAGATGAATAATGTCCACCGAGACGAGAATTCACCAGTTGAAATGATTGAGGGAAGACTGAAGAGGCTCCGTACGAATGAAGTTGATGCTCGAAAGAGACTCAAGCTCCGGGAAGAAGAGGGTGGGAGGGCGGGAAAAACAAAGGCAACATGGAAGGGGAAATCGACGAATAGCTTGAAGGGAAAACACCGGTTGAAAGAAAGAAAAGGCTTTGCACGAGTAGGATGGATACTCAATTACCAACTCCGGCTCCGAGAAGAAAAGGGGTGGGCGGGTGGGAAAAAGAAAACAACTTTGGATGACATTGAGAAAGAACCGAGGATTGATCTCGTAAAACAAAGAGGGTCGAATCAACTTGAAGAGAAATGCACCGGATGAAAAGAGCTGAGAACCAACGATCGGAAAACCAACTGCGTGATCCTAAAGAAAATTTTGAAAGGGAAGAAGAGTAATTCAGAACACCTACGTCAAGATTCCTGACCAGAGAGACGAAGGGGCTGAGGAGTAAAAGAATTCCTACTCTCCGATATAACAAGACTCCAAAAACAGTTTTCTTCTAGACTCGACAACGGCCAAACTACACGATCAATCAAGGGGGCTCCTATGGTCGGTCGAGGCTCTGATACCAACTTGTCATGCCCAATATGGGACCCTATCCTAAAAGAACTCGAACGTCCCACTAAGTATAGAAGCGCATATTGGAGACGCTTTTGCAAGGTGGATATCATTACATCGTACCATTACATTATAGTTGGGGATACATACAAGAGGCATAAAAATGCCGCAAGAATACATCAATACTACATACATAAGAGCAACATCCGACTACGGATGAAACACGAACAGAAACTCAAACGACATCCACCCTGCTAGCCTAGGCTGCCAACCTGGAACCTATCCCCTGATCGAAGAAGAAGCAAAAGAAGAACTCCAAAATAAGTAACATCGCTCTCGCATCAAGATCATCGCATAAAGTGTACTTGCAACTGTTGTTGTAGTAATCTGTGAGCCACGAGGACTCAGGAATCCCATTACCATGGGTATCAAGACTAGCAAAGCTTAATGGGTATGGAAAAGGTAAGTGGTAAGGTTGCAGCAGCGACTAAGCATGATATGGTGGCTAACATACGCAAATAAGAGCGAGAAGAGAAGCAACGGAATGGTCGTGAAGCTAGCAATGATCAAGAAGTTATCCTGAACTCCTACTTACGTCAAACATAACCCAAAACCGTGTTCACTTCCCGGACTCCGCCGAGAAGAGACCATCACGGCTACACACGCGGTTGATGCGTTTTAATTCGAATCTATTGTCAAATTCTCTACAACCAGAGATTAACAAATTCCCATCTGCCACATAACCGCGGGCACGACTTTCGAAAGATAATACCCCGCAGGGGTGTCCTAACTTAGCCCATCACAAGCTCTCATGGTCAACGAAGGATATTCCTTCTCCCAGGAAGACCCGATCAGACTCGGAATCTCGGTTACAAGACATTTTGACAATGGTAAAACAAGACCAGCAAAGCCGCCCGAATGTGCCGACAAATCCTGATAGGAGCCGCACATATCTCGTTCTCAGGGCACACCGGATTATCCAAACTTCTGGTAGGCCAGCCCAGAGTTGCCCCTGGTGGCCACCGGCGGCTGACAGGTTGGACCAGCACTCACGACGAGCATTGGCCCGGGGGGGGTGGTAAATAAAGATGACCCTCGGGCTCCGAAAACCCAAGGAAAAAAGGCTTAGGTAGGCAAATGGTAAAACCAAGGTTGGGCCTTGCTGGAGGAGTTTTATTCAAAGCGAACTGTCAAGGGGGTCCCATAAATCACCCAACCGCGTAAGGAACGCAAAATCAAGGAACATAACACCGGTATGACGGAAACTAGGGTAGCAAGAGTGGAACAAAACACCAGGCATAAGGCTGAGCCTTCCACCCTTTACCAAGTATATAGATGCATTAATTAAATAAGAGATATTGTGATATCCCAACATAATCCTGTCCATCAGGGAGCAATCTTCAACTTCACCTGCAACTAACAACGCTATAAGAGGGGCTAAGCAAAGCAGTAACATAGCCAAGCAACGGTTTGTTAGGAAGGGTGAAAAGGTTAGAGGCTGACATAGCAATTTGGGAGGCTTGAAGAGCATGTGATAGGTAGCGCAACATAGCGATAGAACGAAGCAGCTATCATAGCAATGATAGTAATGAGATCCAAGGTGACGATCATCTTGCCTGAAATCCTGCTAGGAAGAAGAATGAGTCCATGAAGAAGATGAAGCCACGAAGTCGAACCAAGCATAGACGAATGAATCCTCACGACCGCAATGAAACAGGAACTAACGAGAAGGAGCACAACCGGAAAGAAGCAAACACAAGGTAAACACTCAACACAAAGACATGGCATGATGCACAACCAACCATGATGCATGACAAAGGCTATGTGATGCTACTCATGGCAAGAGATGATGCATACAAGAGCAACACATCAAACCAAGTTTAAATGAAGCCGGAAACAACATATAACAATTCCGGTAAGTCCTCATATGCAACTTTCGAAATTGGTCCAGATCTGAATAAACCTTATGTTCAAGTTGTTAAACAGCAAGTTAAGATGCACCAAGATGATCTACATGAAATTCTAGTCAAGTTACATATAATGTTCATTTAATTCGGAGCTACGGCCTAGAAGATATGAGCAAAACAAGTTAAACATGGCATTGATGCAAAATGCATACAAACATCAAGCAAACACTCTCAAACAAGGATTCAACATGATAATATGAAACTATATGCAAAATCAAGCAAGTTTCATATAGAGCACACTCAAAACGGAGCAACGGTTCAACACATACACTATACAAGTTTAAAGGACAAGCTGTCCAAAACAGCAACTAGGCATCTAGCAAGCATCAAAACAATATGCTACAGCACCTCAACATGAAGACAAAAGGCATGGACATGATGTACAGGTAAAGCACAACAAAGCATGAACACTGAGATATCTCCAGAAAACAATATAACATGCTCAAAAGGACATGGCAAGATTGCAAATAATAACAGTTTCACAGACTTGGCAGAAATCACTGGACATGGCAGAAATAACATTAGGTTGCAATGTTTAGAGCTATCAAACAACATGTTATAATAACTTATCCTGGCCAACAAAGGCATGGCATGCTAATAATAAAGTCAAATAACAAAACTCACTTACTGAACTAATTCCAAAGATCAACCGAAAACATGGTAGGATCCATGCAAATATGGCAAATGATATGACAGATTCAGAATAACAGTACATGGCAGGAACAACAATAAGTAGGCATGTTGGTGAGCTTGTAGAGCTCACCACAGAGAAATACATGGCATGAAAAGGTGACCAACAGTAATATAAAATATTTATAAAGCTAAGCATGGCATGAGCAAGTTCATAGGCTGCATGGATCACTAGGTATTGACATGGCAAAACTGAACTTAGTGTTAACAGGCTGACAGCAACATTATTTAGCAATTTGAGAGCAAGATTACAATAAGCTACAGAATTCTATAAATGCAACCAGAGGCATGGATGGATAGAGCATGACATTTATAACAGAACATCCTTAGTGAACATCTCCATATTACGCATAGAATGACTTGTAGCAGCAGGTTTACATAGCAGCATGATATAATAGATCCAGCCTAGCAAAACAGAAACAACAAGTACCCTACTTCATGAGCTTTATTCACTCACTACAGGACTCACAAAAATACATGGATTGCACCACTATAAATATGATATGATGTAGCTCAAAACTCATGTAGACATAAAGCTCATAGGATGCACACACAAATTGCAATGAAAAACACAATTCACCAAGTTCTGTTAACAGACAGCAGTTAACATCATATAGCACTCTTGCAACGATGATTGGGGCATCAAGATGTACTCAAACAAGCATGAAACAATATAACAAAATGAAGAGAATCTCACTGTGAACATTTTGATATATTACACGCACGAAACGGAGCAACACACACAAAGTTATGGCATGATGAACAGAGTAACATAATGCAATTTTTCAGCGACTTGGAAGAAATCGACCTCGAGGGGTGGAAAAGTCAACGCGGCGGATCTCGCCGGAGACGTCGCCAGACTTGCGGGGAATGGCGGCCCGAGTGGAGAAGAGCTCACCGGAGCTCTTGGGAGGCCGGATCCGGGCCGGATCTTGCCGGATCCGGCCGGATCCCGGCGAGGGACGGTGCGGGGCGCAGTGGTCGGCGAAGACGGGGCCGGGCGGCAGCGCCCCGGCGGCGGGGTGCCGCACCGGCGGAGGTGGCGGCTTCGGGCGCTGGCGATGGGGACCGGCGAGCAGCGGCGCGGGCGAAGGGCGGCGGGGCGAGGCGGGTAGGGGCGCGTCACGGTCGGCGCGCGGGAGGGCCGGTCTCGGGCCAGGAGGGCCGGCGGCGAGGGTGACGGAGGCACGCCACGTGGCGGACGCCGGTTGGTGCGGAGGCGGTGGCGCGGGCTTTGTCCGGCGTAGACGGACACGTCGGCGCGGAGAGGGGAATTTTTAGGTTTTGGACTGCGGGATTTTTCAAGGGGGAGGTGTTTATATAGGAAGAAGGAGCTAGGAGAGTCCAAATGAGGTGCGGTTTTCACCCACACGATCGTGATCGAACGATCGAGAGCATGGAGGGGCTTTGATCGGCTCATTGGCTGTGGTGACGAGGGGCCGGACTGCAAAGAGACAGGGGTTTCGGGCTACGCGGTTAACCATTGGGGCATCAAACGACCGCCAAATGGAACAAAATTTGACGGGCGGTCTGTCGGTGCTATACCAAGGCCACTCGGCAAATCTCGGTCCATTACAAGAATGTTTTTATCCTGCTCACGAAACAAGGTCTGAGTGGGGGCGACGGGGCACGACGAGAGTGTCGGATCGCGAAACGGACAACGGGGGAAAAGACCGGATGCAAGTTTTGAAAAACATGTTGATGAAATGCAGATGATGACATGGAAAAATGCATCACACAAGCTAATGTCATGGCAACTATGGAGACTAACTGAAAGACACCTGGCGCATCGGATCCGGGGCGTTACACCTCATCCTGTGAACCACCGCGCGCGTGGGCGAGGGAGAGGCATAGTAAGCAAGCTTCTCCTCATTCGGCGAGTTGACGGGACACATCAAAGCAGTACTAGTACTAGTAGTAGTCCATACCGCGTCCTTTCCGATTAATATGGCTTAATGTGAAACGAGAAAAATACACGGGCGGTCAACGTATGTAACAATACGCTCTTTACGGTCACTATATATAGTTTTGCGGCGATTATACGATCACCAGCTCATCGTAGAGCACCGTATTGCACCCTACTGACCGGCCACATAGTCGACGTGGCACTTTGTTGACTGGTTAAATTGTCACCTGGTTTCTGGGTCCCACCTGTCAGTTGGCAGAGCAAAGAAATCAGTTAAACAAAACATTACGCAGGCGCGACACGAGTCCAACCCTTGCGCGCAAACCGCCCTAGCTGTGTATGTGAGTGCATGCACGTGTCTCCCTCGGTCTTCCAACAAAGAGTGTACATCGGCTATAAAACAAAGAGTGTAGTTCATTATGTACATCTACACTTCCAATGCATTTAGCCTTTAATCTAAATTGATATTGATTGACTAATGCACCAACTTGTGCTGTAGGTATAGGCTACATGTCTATCCTTAATTACAGCATGCAACGGCGTTCATTTAATCTTCTTATCTCAATGGTCGCATGCACACATAAGTCTGCTACTTTTGGGCGTTAATTATGCCCTGGTCAATGTGTAAATCTCTAAATGTACAGTATTTCACAAACGTAGGGAGTAGGTTGAGCACTTGAGCGTGAGCGTGTGTGTTGCATCGTGTGCTGTGTGCCGCATGGGTGCGTGAGTGTTGCGTGCGTCCATGTGTACGTGTGAGTGTTGCATGTTGCATGCATGCATGCATGCATGGGGCTTACTCCCTCCCATTGACATGTTCATATGTCAAGCTTCCTCTGTTCCCTCCATATGGTGATACTCCCTCTGTTCCCAAATAGTACGGAGTAAAAGCCTCCCTCTGTTCCCAAATACGGAGTATTTGTCTTTCTATAGATTTCAACAAGTGACTAGGTACGGAGAAAAATGAGTGAAGTGGGCGTAGAGGCATAGGGATACTGTAGAAAGGAAGTCTTCGCGATCCATTATTCCCCATCTCGGTCAGAGAGAACTATTCAACTAGTCTTCGCAGCGAAGTGACAGTACACGCTGCAGCAGATGGGACACGTAATTAATAAGCTGAACCAGCGTGTTGGTGTTACTAAATCAGCCTTACCCAGTACTGCCATCATGTTTGCCAGTAGAGCATGCTTCCGCAAATACGCCTACGCACCTCTGTCCTCCATTAACTGACATATGGGCCCTCTTGAGGTAGACCCACATGTCATCGGTGTAACTATTTACACTCCGAAGGACAATATATCCTGGTAGTAGTACTAGCAGAATTGAGATTTAATGCACTTTCTTCCCCGTCTTCCACTCTTCTTCCTCCTCTCTTCTTCTTCCTCCTCTCTTCCCCATCGTCGGCCTCACACCATTTACCCCTGCTCACTGCTCGCCCGCCCGCGCCATCTTCCTTGGTAGCTCGCGCGTACCATATCCCCCCGCTCACTGCTCGGCCACACGAGGAGAAGCTTCTTCGCTCGCCCGCCCGAATCCACTTCCCCGCTGGCTCGCACGCACCAAAAACCCCAATGGCAGAACCGACTGACACGCAGAGCCGCGATTGGAATTCCCTCCCCGATGTTCTCTTGGAGCAGATCTGTAGTCGTATGGACCTACTCAGCATCGTCCGTCTGGCCGCATGCTCGGTGTCTTTGTACCGTCTACTCGTCTGGAACCGGGCGGCTATTTTCAAGACACCCTGCTTGCTGATGCCCGATCCTCGCAGGTGGCCCAGACACCGACTTGACGATCCTACGGAGGTTGCCGTGGTGCCCCTCGACATGCTACCACTACCCGTCCACCTGTCCTTCATGCGCGGCCACTACTGGGCGGGCATGAGGGCCAACTGGATCGTCCTCATCCACCACACCAGTAGTTCATGGCGTCTTGTGGATATCTACACCCAGCGAGAGATCACCCTTCCATCATTGGATACCGCCGCCATCGAGCCTCGTGGCCCGCCAGACACTCCTGCCTACTACGCACGAGACGCGTCAAGCTTTTGGCTCAACCTCTATTTACAGAAAGTTGTAATCTGCAAAGTGCCCACACCATCAGAAGACTACATGGATTACAAGCTCGTTGCCTTGTTCAACATGGAATTAGTCTATCTGGAATCCGGTCGCCATACATGGTTATGGCTCATCATCAATCATGTTGAGGCAACATTTCTGTCTGATGCTATAGTGCACGATGGCATCGTTTACGCAGTCGACGCACAGATTGGCTGCCTATACTGGTGGAATCTATCATCGTGTAATTGTTCTATCTCATCTCATCTTTACCTTATGAATACGACTGCCTGTTCATTTGTTACAACTTTAGAATGCATAGCATGTCTATAACCACATCATTGCTATATGTTCCTCTCATTTCCTAGATTTTTATGACCACACATGTTATTATTAGAGTTGATATGAGAACAATTGGCATCTAATGATTGTTAGAATACATATTATGAGCATAACATCATGATTGCTATATGTTACTCTCGTTTACAAGATTTTTATAACAACGCATGTTATTGCTTAGAGTTGTTATGAGAACAGTAGTAGTAAGTGCTATGGTAGAATATGAGTAGGCACTGTCATAGCTGTTTTCCTCTCATTATTACATGATGTTTGAACCATGACATATTGCTAGAATATGGAAGCCATTGGCTTATTTTTTAACTTAGGGTATGATTATGACCAAGGCATTGCAATTCTCTGTCTATGATATGTGTCACTATTATAATAATCATAATTCCACACATACTCTGAACATGATTGTTTATTTTTGTCCTTTTGGTCACCAATTTGAATTGTTGCAGCAGACGCAAATGTGTTGGCCTTCATGATTCCAGGACCTGGAATCATACCAGCCAATGGGTGGTGGTTTATCGCTCGTTCAGCTGACGGCGGTCATTTGTTGCTCATTCGCACGTACCAAATTGACCAAACCATTACATCAAACCACATGCAGTACAATGCGTGGGGCGTTCGTGACATTGATGGCTATGGCTGCCTCGTGTTCGAGAAAGATCCCAGCTTCGTTGGGCCAGGCGTGTTCAACTGGAGGCGGGTTTACAACCTCGGCAACCACTCCTTGTTCCTCGGGCTCAATTATCCGATCATCCAACCAATCATCGATCATATCACCGGCGATGATTACTGTGCTATGCAACTTCCATTCGCGAGGGTGCTGTGTTTACACATCATACCATGGGTTTCATGAATTTTCATATCCAGAGATTCGTCGACACAGCTTGTTGCCAGATAATCTTCAGTGTGTGAAAGGCATCAAGCTTCCATGCGATGGATGGCTTTTGCAAACCCGACATGCGGCGATGTGGTTCATGCCAATAGCAAATATGCACAACTTGAATCGTGCTAATATCTAGACTGAGCCATGTATTCTGCTGCTGTAGCATGACCCTCTTTTGTTGGATATTATGTACTGTTGTTAGTTTGAAGCACTCCTCTGGTTTGAAGAATAGATACCTTCCTAGGATCAAGTGCATCCTAACTCACTTGCGTAGGATGTATATATATATATATATATATATATATATATATATATATATATATATATCTATACCTCTATTAATTTGTGACTCCCTAGAAATTCCCTTGTTAATCAAAATTTACGAGCCGTACATCTGAGATGGGACCAAGTTATTACGGTGTAGATTAATTTTTGTAAAAAAAATCTGCCAGATTAGTTCTGCTGAAAGGAAAAAAAATTAAAAATCCCATCATCTTTGAAGCCCAAAAGGAGGCCCATAACTCTCTCACGGTAATAGTCTCTCAATCTCTCACATCTCTCTTCCTCTCTCATATCTTTCTCTCCAAAACAGATCAGGCCTCACCCCCGTAGTTCTCCTTCCGTTCTTTCGTTCGTCGCCCTTCCCAACTGCAGCGTCATCCAGCTTCCCCGACCGCCGCTCTTCCTTGCCGCGTCTTATCCACGTTGGAATCGATCTGAAAAACAAGGTGCGATTCAATCCATCCTCTACTGCTGCTAGGTATTCATCCACGTTGGAATCGATCTGAAAAAACTAGATACGATCCAACTATACTGCTACTAGGTACGATACAATCCATTATCCACTGCTGCTTGGGATGCAGCTTTCAACTTTTGGCCACGCAGTAATCAAACATATATTTTCAGGACCGTAGATGAATCGCAGATGAATCTGTCCACTGTGGTTGATGTAGCCGAGGAGGTGTACCGTACCCTGACTGTTTGAAGGAGATTGGATGGCCGTCTCTGGGAACCAACGATGGAGGTTTGGTAGCAAAGTTGTTTACCTGCTCGACAACATTCAATTTGTTTCACTGCTCACCTCTGTATCTTGAAGAATTTCCTGATTTTGATAAGTTCTACTCATATAATTTATCTCTAATACACTGTCCAGATGGTTGATGCAAGCTCTGCAATTTTGTAAGGAAGATTTGTGGTATGTGCATATCTAAATAAACTGGGATGGACTAATCTCTGTTTATAATTTTTATCACTTTATTAGACAAAAGGCCCTCAAGCACATAGTGGGCAGTCATGTACAGCTGATATAGTTGATGTTTGATAACAGTTGGTTCAAGGTGTGTGGCCTTTTGCATTTTTTTCTGACCTGTCTATTTTCTGAATTCTGCTGAGCCGGTAAAGACAGTAGATCGAGATATTTCAGTCCCTACAGATGCTTTGTTATTTGAGGACTAAGCATTAAACATGTTCCAGTTTCTAGTCCATTACATGTAGATTACTTATTTATCGAGTTACTGGAAACTGTTTAGGCTTCCAATTTATTCTCAGTTATGTTGTGATGGGCTGCGCATGTGAGTTGACATAGCAAACAACTTATTTTGATAAGCCTAAAGCATGTACATTTACTTTCTTAAAGCACGTGAATTGAAACTGTTAAGGCAGACTATACAAAGTGTTGCCAGCTTATTATAATTTGGTATACTGTAGATATGGCGTGTGTAGTTTTTTTTGGTAAATCTTCCACCAGAAATGTTATTTCAGAAGGTTGGTGCTGAGTGCTGACACCCAGTAAGATCCTCCTAGATCGGCCCTCTGTCTAGCACATTACTCGGTGGATATGACAGGCAACCTTCAGTTTCAGGGAGAGTACATTTTTGGCATGTTGCTATTCTTATGAAGAGTAATCTCCCCTTGCACATAACTTACATAGGATTGTTGGATCATCACAAGATTTCCTTTATGAGTAGGGACGTAACTTTTATTACTGTAATTCATCTACAGTCATGCACCGATCCATTGGTACACATATTAGATGAAAAAACTGTTATAGGCTCACTATATATGTGAACAAATCTGGAGCCTATGGAATATTGAATGGTAGGGATTTATCGTTTCACTTTACATGACATATTGATCCTTTGTCCCTGCCTTCTAATTATTGCGAAAGAAGGCTTCTTTAGCTTTTAGTCAGTGTCTAATTAAACTATGAAAATGTTAATTCATTCAATATTTTAGACTACTTTTGTGCGTGCTTCATGTAGGTATTTGTACCCAGCAAACAACCTATGACCAAACAATATATATTTTATTCTTTATCTCGATGGTACTCAGTGATACAAATATGGAATTGATGGATAAGTATAATTAATGGATGCATATTTATGTACTTGATGATGAATAGATTGAATAAATAGATGCATACATGGACAATTGGATTCTTGCTGAAGAAGCCACATATGCCTCCCTGTGTCATCTAGATCATCCCTGAATTAGAGATCGCACAAACTATTGATTTCTCAGCCGAGCTCCCTGATAAGTAATGCAGTTTGTTTAGATTTAATATCACATGCTACCACAGGTTGTTTCCAGCAAGCTGATTTGCTTTGTTTATAGTGAATTAGGCATCTGCTCAAGTCTTGAAGATGACTCTGGCACTAAAGTACCTAATGCAAAGTATTAGGACATACAGTAGCTTTTAAGATATTCACCATGATGCAAATTTTGTTCTTCGATCTTCCCTGTCAGTGAACTGATCGCTACTTGCAGGAAAAGGTGTCGGCCGGCAGGGGTAATAGTGCATCAATGAAGGTCAGAACAGGTCTGGGACATGATTAGCGGACTTACAGGTTCGTTCAGGGGCAGACTACGAGAGCTTTGTTAACATTAATTGGATGTTTTCTTGGAAAAAAACTGTGAGGGGTTGCCATCTGCCAATGTCACCAAAAGTGCGAGTTCAGGGAGAATATTTCTTCTTTCTACTTGATCAGTATACCTGCATGTTGATAAACCACTCAATATTTTTTTAGTGTCTCCAAATTATAATATGGTTGTGTGTGACCAAAGAACTACTGCAAAGCATACAGGTATTGTAGCTGAGAGTAAAGAAAATTGGAAATACAATTTCGAGAGGAAAAAGTTGATAGCTTAGATGATACTAATTCCGCCTTCAGTATGATCGTATTTTTCTATAAGATATGGCCATACGATACCAAATAGCACTCAATTTTCCCATGTATGTTAGATGAAACACACAAGGAAAAAAAGTTATGGACTCCCTTGGAGGTGCCTAATGTGTACTTTTGTTAAGTAGCAATGCATGCTTCAGCTTATAATCTATTCAGTGCATTTGATGGTCTTATCCATATGTTTAGTTATTCTACAATGTCCAAGTTGACATCAGGGATCACGCCCTCATGTTCTTGTAGGAATAACTTCTTGCTAACATTCCGAGACATGACTGTATTTAGTCTCTCTACAAATACGCTTGAGTTGATACCTTTTCTGTCCTCCTGATTCTGTTTCATCATGTGAATCAAATGTAAGTTGGTTATGCCTAGCCATGAGGTACAAATTTCTTTACTGTTCTCCATCATTACTGTTGAATAAATTGGCTGGTCAATGCAATGCCAGTGGCAGGAAACATCAGCACCACACTGCAAATCTTGAAAAAACAAATGGTGCACATATGATGCTTTGCTAACGGATGGTGGTAGGACACAAATGTGGACCATACAGGTAGAAAACAAGAGAGATACCAATATACTATGTCATTGGTCGTATTTTTCTATGAGAAAATCATTGGTCGTACTAGGATAGGGCAATACGTGTAGCATCACTCAACTAGAGTAGCAGCGAGTCCATTTATAAGCTATTGCTAGGCAAAGTTTACTTCGGGAGGAGTTGACTCTTGGTACACTGTTTTATACGACAACTTGAAGTTAAGTTGTTTTTCATGGAGTTATAAAGAGGCAATATTATCTCTACTCACATATTTCAAGTACATGCACGATTCTTGTTTCTCCTTCTAACTGAAAAACAACACGTAATCTTGATTAATGTTGAAAAGAACAAAAAATGTTTCTAAAATGTTTTCGATTCACCTATATATTTCTTTGCGTAATTAGTTATATTAATCTTAGCCCACTCCATTTCTCTTTCTTGCTGATATATAATCAATTTTTCATATTTTGTAAAGTGATGTGGATCACATGATACCTGCTACATTTCGCTCAAGGGTTGAAGGGAGACATTTGAATATTTGATCGCACTTCCACTTGATTTATGAGATTGGGAAAATAATTAAGTGGCGTCTACTAGAGATTCTCTTTTAGGTACATGGAAGAGATGACACTAAAGGTGTACTCTTATATGTGAAAATTGTCCACGTTTATATTTTATATGATGTTCAGTGTGTACGATCATCCAACAATTCCACGTGGACAATTCCTAATGAGTATATAAAGAAATAATGTGTTTCTCTTTTTTTTAGCGTAAAGAAATAATGTGTTTCTCAACATAACAGCATGGCAGAAACTCATGGACTCAAGTTTATTTAGTTGCTTGACAGTATGGCATGGTATAAACATCATGCTGCTCTCTGTGGTTCAACAATTGTACACTATTTAATAAAGTATTGTCAGCAGTTTTGTTTGTAAACATCCGAATATCATTTGTTCCACAATTGAAGCATTAGTGATTGTATGCTTGACTTTTCCCATGGAACATATTTATATAATAAATACACACAGAGGAGAGTAAACAAATGGTGGAACTTCTTTCATAGATTATGAATTTTTTAAATATATTTTAGCGGATTTTGACATAATGAAGAAACCATTAAGATTTTGTAGGCTAAGGAAAACAAACTATTGTGTTTTGATGGGATATACAAATGTTACTTAAATGTATGACTAAAGAAGAAACCGTGGTAAGAATTTAATTCAAGAGCATGATTCATAACCGTGTGTTCTTACATTTATCAATATTAAAAAAATTATTCCTCAAAGTTGTTGCCAAAATAACTAGCCCGTGCAGTTTCACGGGTTGACGACTAGTATATATCAGTTAGGCTTCAAGTGCGTACTTGTTAGTTAAACCTAAGTATAAATTGTGACATTAAATACAACTAGTAAGTAGTATAGTAGTAGTACTAGTATACGTCGGTCAAATTATTCATCATGTCCACAGATTGAATTGACGTGACAACACGCTGCGCGTGAGGTGACACAAGAATCACGGTGGCGTGTTTGGGTATTCTGGACTTCAGATTTGGAGTACCACTTATCTGTCAAAATCTTTCATCATTCACTTAAAACAGTCCATTGATCATACATTGAGTACCATATAACTGGAATTACCGATGCAAGTCGAAGAAGGATTGGCCGGTGCTGCCGGCTGGAGTCAAGTTCGATCCCACGGATCAGGAGCTGATCGAGCACCTTGAGGCCAAAGTGAGTGCTGACAGCGCGAGATTTCAGTCTCTCATCGATTTGTTCATACCAACCATCCACAACGAGCACGGCATATGCTACACCCAACCTGAGAAACTTCCAGGTAACACACCGATCGGCCGTCTACTTGCACAAACATATTCCTTTGTTTATAGCTCTATTTTTCTTTTTAGACGCAGACCTGGTGAAGCAATTACAATTTGACAGTAAATAAAAAGTGAAACAAGTGACTGCAACATGCCAAAGATGTTATCAAAATGCCAACTAGGTACACTAAAACCTGTATTCCACAATACTGCAGGTATCACATTGAGTGGCCTAAGGAAGCATTTCTTCCAGCGCAATTCTAGGGCGTTCAAAAGGGGCACGTGGACACGTAGCAAGATACAGTCAGAGTGCGGCATGCACGCGATGTGGCACAAGACCGGCAATACCTTGCCGGTGATGGTCAACGGCCGGCAGATGGGCAGCAAAAAAGGTTCTGGTGCTGCACACCAACAAGAACTTCGACCAGCAGAGGACCAACTAGGTGTTGCACCAGTACCACCTCGGGGACCTGGAGCAAGAGAAGGAGCGGGAGCTGGTCCTCTGCATGATTTTCTACCAGACGAACACTAGGGCCAGGATTAAAAAGATTATAAGTTAGTTTGGTATTGGTAGTTGTACTACCTTGTCGTCCGCAAGTTGGTATTGTTGTTAACGATCTTTTGGTATGAACTTGCATTTTCTTCCAACCATCATGCCGAGGGTCGACGTGGATATAAAGCTGAATCATTTGTTTCGAAACGAATTTTCAGGCACCTGATTTTTATTTGATGGGCAGCATAAGCACCCGCCGTTCGAATTCCCAGTTCTCCAATTTTTTTGAAACAAGTGCATGCATTTATTATCATGATAAAAAAACAATATCCGTGTTGCATCCCAGTTATCAGTCTGTACTTGCAGAATTCTCTCGTTTATTGAGCACGTCTATTGTTTTTTCAGGTCGAGCAAGTTTCAGCTGGGCTGTAGACTGCCCAGGGTTGGTTCTGTTTTTAACAGGACCAGCCCATGACAACAACGGGGCACAAAGATCCAGCAGGTATCTACTGGCCTCTGGCCCGCCAGCGTTAGTTATATTTTGTCTTACAACATCCGCACGCAGTTTTTTTACTGAATCAAACACACAGCCCTGTTCTATTTTCCTCTTGAAACGCATGTCCTACATCCGTTTTCTAATCTCTACCTATTGTTTTACTAGTTCATATACACGTATCATTATATTGAAAACACATAAAATTCCCTTTTCATATTTACATCCTTATTTTTGTTGTTTTTTCCCACCCAGCACTGATTTTTTTACCACTGGTTTTCCCTTAAACCAACTCAATTATCCCACGTCTTATTTGCTTACAAAAACAAAACGATTTTTTGGCAAATCAATAATTTCTTAAAAAAAATCTTTATCATTTCGGGATTACAATAGTTCGGACTCCACCGAAATATGCAAAATAAGGTTGAACTTTTTGACCATGGTCCTGGGCAGAAAATGGGCTATAATAAATTACTTAAGAATTAGCAAATGGGCTGCAAATTATAAAAAATAGCAAACAGGCTTTATGTTGAGTGCCACAGATTTGGAGGCTGACTTGTGGGCCTACTAAATTCATGTGTACACAAGGTTTCTCAAAAAAGAAACTTAGTCAACAATCGACTCTACCAGCGTCAGACCGTTAGATGTCAATCTAACGGCAATCGTGCTTCTTCTGTCTCTGATCTTCCTGCCCCAGCCGCCCAAACCAGCACCGTCGAAACCGCCTGCTCCCGCCTCCCGTGGACAGCAGTGCTGTCGGGCAGGCCTCACGGCCCCATCATACTCGCATCCCTGGCCTGTCTATCCCTCTACTCACCCACACCTCCTGTTATTTTCCGGCGACGGCAGCCGAACCAGTCAACCCTCGTACTCTCCAGCGCGTGGGCAGCCACTGCCGTGTCTTCCCCGGCTCCTTGTCATTCCCTTCGTAGGCCTCGCCGTCGTCCATCGCCCTGGTGCTCTCGGCGCGGCATGGTCAACGATGTCCATCCAACGGCCGTAGTGCTTCTTCAACCTCTGGTCTTCTTGCCCCAGCCGCCCAAAGCAGCGCCGGTCGTGCCGCATGCTCCTGCCTCCCGTGGCTAGTTGTGCTGCCGCGGAGGCCTCACCGTCCGATACTACTCCCACCGCTGGCCAGGCCATCACTCCAGTCACCCACTCACTCTGTTATTCTGCGGCGATGGCAGCCTCACACCGCAGCCGAACTAGTGAACCCTCGTACTCCTCTCCGCGTGGGCATCCACTGCCGCGTCTTCCCCGGCTCTGCGTCGTCCCCTTCCTAGGCCTCGCCGTCGTCCACCGCCGTGGTGCTCTCGGCGCGGCGTGGTCAATGTGGTCAACGACCGACTTCCATCTGAAGAGTACTGTACGTGGAGTGGATGACAGCTGGGTCCACGGCAGCCACAAGGAAGTGCCTCCTTATTACACGCAAAATAATTATTCCTCCACCTGACAGCAGGGACCCATCGGACGGGCCACCAGTATTTCGTGGAAAAAATGTTTCCCCCCTGATTGCTGGGACCCACCGGACGGGCCACCGTATTTCATGAAAAAAAAGGTTTTTCCCTGACTGCTGGGACCCACAGGACGGACCACCGTATTTCGCGGAAAAAAAAACGTTCCCCCCGCTGTCAGCTTGGACCCACCGAAAGTGCCTCCTTATTACGCATAGAAAAATGAATACTCCCCTAATAGCTGGGACCAACCATGGTGGGAGGCTGACTTGTGGGCGTACTAAGTTGACGAGGACGGAGGGCCTTGTCAACTTAGTCAATATGAATGATTCTAGCTCCAGTGACCGTACGATGTCCATCCAACGGCCGTCGTGCTTCTTCAATCTCAGCTCTTCCTGCTCCAGCCGCTCAAACAAGCACCGGCGGGACTGCCTGCTCCCTCCTCCCTGCGGCCGGCTGTGCTGCCGCGCAGGCCTCACCGCGCCTCCATACTCCCATCGTTGGCCTAGCCATCCCTCTACTCACCCACACCTGCTGTTATTCTCCGGCGAGGGCAGACGAACCAGTAAACCCTCGTATAGTCGTACTCCCCTCCGCGTGGGAAACAACTACCGAGTCTTCCCTGCCTCCGTGTCGTTCCCTTCCTAGGACTCACCGTCGTCCACCGCCCTGGTGCTCTCGGCGCGGCCTGGTCAACTGGTCAACAACCGACATGCATCTGAAGTGGACTGTACGTGGAGAGGCTGACAGCTGGGTCCACGGCCGCACGCAAGGAAATGCTCCTTATTACGCGCAAAATAATGATTCCTCCACCTGACATCGGGGACCCACCGAAAGGGCCTCTATATTTCGCGAAAAAACGTTACCGCCGCTGACAGCTCGGACCCACCAGCTATATCTTCGCACGCAAGGAAGTGCCTCCTTATTACGCACAAAAAAATGAATACTCCCCCTGTTAGCTGGGACCCAGTAGAGTGGCAGGCTGACATGTGGGCCTACTAAGTTGACGGGGACGGAGGGCTTTGTCAACTTAGTCAATATTTACGATTCTAGCTCCGGTGAACGTATGATGTCCATCCAACGGTCGTAGTGCTTCTTCAAACTCTGGTCTTCTTGCTCCAGCCGCCCAAACCAGCGCCGGTCGTGCCTCATGCTCCTGCCTCCCATGGCCGGTTGCGATGCGGCGGAGGCCTCACCGCCCCCTACTACTCCCACCGTTGGCCAGGCCATCCCTCTACTCACCCACACCCCCTGTTATTTTGTGGCGACGACAACCTCACACCGCAGCGAATCAGTGAACCGTCGTACTCCTCTACGCGTGGGCATCCACTGCCGCGTCTTCCCCGACTCCACGTCGTCCCCTTCCTAGGCCTCGCCGTCGTCCACCGCCCTGGTGCTCTTGGCGCGGCGTGGTCAACGTGGTCAAGGAACGGGTTCCATCGGACGTGGACTGTACGTGGAGAGGCTGACAGCTGGGTCCACAGCCGCAGCAAGGAAGTGCCTCCTTATTACACGCAAAATAAGTATTCCTCCACCTGACAGCAGGGACCCACCGGACGGGCCACCGTATTTCGCAAAAAAAACATTTCCCCCTGACTGCTGGGACCCACCAGCTACATCTTCGCAGGCAAGGAAGTGTCTGACAGTCGGGACCCACCTGGTCGAAGCGTACGTAGTGTTGTCATTCTGGTCGCGAACGTGTACGTACATATATACTGGTGGATGTAGAGGCGCGCACGTGTCATAGTAGGGGCGCGCACGTAGCATGTACACATACGTACAGCGGCCAAGGTGCAAGAAAGAAAATACGGCCACGTATGTGTACATACGGGCGGGGTCTCGAACGCCTACTCGCGCATACGTATGGCCAGGGCTCGTGTACATGGCTAGGTCAGAACAGAGAAACAACGTCGTCATCGTGTTCATGGGGAGGCAACAGAATGCATCGTGTTCATGGGGAGGCAACGGAATGCGTCGTGTTCATCGGGAGGCAACGAAACGCGTGGGAGCCAACCGGCTGGGTCAGAACGGAATGCGTCGTCGTGTTCATCGGGAGGCCTTGGATGGAATGGGCGATGGAAACGAGGCCTGGCGTACCGCACAATGGAGGAAATGGACCTCCTACGTTCGGAACGGGGACCTGTTGATCGGGAGGGGTGTGGCATACCGCAAAACAAAGGAAACGGACCTCCTACGGTCGAAACGGGGGTCCTGTTGATCGGGAGGGGTGTGGCGTACCACAAAACGGAGGAAACGGACCTCCTACGGTCGAAACGGGGGTCCTGTTGATCGGGAGGGGTGTGGCGTACCGCAAAACGGAGGAAACGGACCTCCGACGATCGAAACAGGGGTCCTGTTGATCGGGAGGGATGTGGCGTACCACAAAACGGACGAAACGGACTTGTGTTGGAGCACTACGGTCGAAACGGGGGTCCTGTTCATCGGGAGGGGTGTGGCGTACCGCAAAACGGGACTCCACAGGATACTGTTCATCTCCACCATCGACCTCCTCCAGCCTCCATGGGCTCCTGTTCATCCAACCTCCACCGCGGGCTATTCCACCGGCTACTGTTCAACCACCCCTCCACAGGCACCCCTCCACCGTCTACTGTTCATCCAGCCCTCCACACCATGGGGTCCTGTTCAACCACCCCTCCACGGGCACCCCTCCACCGTATACTGTTCATCCAGCCCTCCACACCATGGGGTCCTATTCATCCAGAGGCAACGCCACCGCTCACTGTTCATCCAAACACCCCCCTGCAACGCTCACTGTTCATCCAATCGATCAGCTTCAGTTAGCAGCAGTAGCGAAGGAATTGTTCGATAGGTTTCAGTTAACAGCCCTCGATCGATCGCTCGGGTTCAGTAACGCGTAGCCTGCAGTGCAATCGCTCGGGTTCAGTTAGAGCCCAATGCCTCGCTCGGGTTCAATTAGAGCCCACGCCTCGCACACACGCGCGTACATGTACGAGCGAAACGCGCATCGCTCGGCCCATAACCTCCCACCGTAACCGGGAACTCCCGGAAATTTTCCTCCCCCTCGATTCTACCATGGTTTATTCCGTCATGGACGGCCCAAAGAATGTCATGCAGCAGCGTCTCCGGCCTGCCCAGGACGAAAAGCCCATTTTCTGTCATGATTTTTTGTCATAGAAGTAGGAGCCCACCACATCTATGATGATACCGGGTTTTGTCATAATTATCATCATAGAAGTGTCATATGTATGACAGAAAAAAATTCGTTCGGCCTAAAATGTCACGGATGTGTCTTTTTTTGTAGTGTATGACGTGTTTTAAAAAGCCAACCACACAGTATGAGCCGGTCATGAAGTTTAAGTCGGCCAATGATACTAAGCTTGTTGACTTTGTTCCAGGCGACTCATCCAAGCAGTTCAGTATCAGTGCTAATTTGGATCCCAAATAGGAAAGCGCACTCATTGAGTTCATCCGTGAGAACCGGGACATCTTTGCATAGAAACCTTCTGACATACCGGGTGTACCGAGAGAACTCGCTGAGCACACTCTTAACATTGATCCAAAGTTTAAGCCGGTCAAGCTGTTACTTCGGCGGTTCAATGAGGAAAGGCGTAAGGCCATTGGTGAGGAAGTAGCCCGGCTCTTGGCGGCTCGGTTCATAGTTGAAGTTTTTCATCCAGAGTGGTTGGCTAACCCGGTGCTTGTGCTCAAGAAGAACGGCACCTAGCGTATGTGCGTGGATTACACAGATCTAAACAAGGCTTGTCCGGCTGATCCCATTGCTCTCCCTCGTATTGATCAAATCATTGATGCTATGATGGGTTGTGAGCGTTTGAGCTTTTTGGATGCTTACTCTGGTTATCATCAGATCAAGATGGCAGTTAAGGACCAGGAGAAGACGACGTTCATTACTCTGTTTGGAGCCTTCTGCTATGTATCTATGCCTTTCGGGCTCAAGAGTGCCCAGGCGACTTACCAGCGGTGTGTGCAGAATTGTCTTCATAATCAAATTGGGTGCAATGTTCATGCTTATGTGGATGACATTGTGGTAAAATCTAGAGAGAAGGAGACCTTGATAGATGATCTGAAGGAAACCTTTGACAATCTTTGTGTAAACAAGATGATGCTTAACCCGGCCAAGTGTGTTTTTGGTGTGCCTGCGGGCAAGCTTTTGGGTTTTCTGGTTTCTAACAGGGGCATCGAGGCTAACCCGGAGAAGATCAAAGCCATCACCTCTCTGGCTAAGCCTGTATGTATCAATGATGTTCAGCGTTTGGCGGGTCGTATTGCTGCTTTAAGCCGGTTCATAAGCCGGTTAGGTGAGAAGGCCATACGACTGTATCAAATGATGAAGAAGACAGATAACTTTGTCTGGAGTGACGCTACCAACGCTGCCTTTGAAGATTTGAAGAGACAGCTGGTTGAGCCGCCGGTTCTTGCTGCCCCCATTGATAAAGAGCCCTTACTATTATATGTGGCTGCTAACATGCATGCCGTCAGCGTGGCCATCGTGGTGGAGCGCAAGGAGGCTGGTAAGGAACATCCGGTTCAGCGGACGGTTTACTATATCAGTGAGGTACTTATTGAGTCCAAACAACGGTATCCACATTGGCAGAAGCTCGTTTATGGGGTGTTCATGGCAAGCCAGAAGCTTAAGAAGTATTTCCTGGGCCATCCTATCACTATGGTTAGTTCGGCTCCTTTAGGAGATATCATTCAAAACAGAGAGGCCACAGGACGAGTCGCCAAGTGGGCCATTGAGCTTGGGCCTCATGGTTTAAAGTATGTGCCACGCACTGCTATCAAATCTCAAGCACTAGTGGATTTCATCAACGATTGGACAGAGCTACAGATGCCTAAAGAAAAGCCGGATAACACATATTGGACTATTCATTTTGGCGGGTCCAGGCAATTGGAGGGCTCGGGGGCTGGAGTTGTCTTAGCTTCCCCTCAAGGTGACAAATTCTGTTATGTGCTATGGTTGATGTTTCCCTGTACTATCAATACAGCTGAGTATGAAGCCTTACTCCATGGTCTTTGGATGGCTAAGGAGATGAGCTTAAGCCGGGTAAGGTGTTTTCGTGACTCAAATTTGGTGGGTCAACAGGTATCAGGCAAGTGGGATTCCAAAGATCCTCTCATGGTGGCTTATCATCGCGAAGTTGACGCCATTGCTGGACACTTCAAGGGTTACCAAGTGGAGCACATTGACTGTAGAAAGAACGAGGCGGCTGATGCCTTAAGCCGGCTGGGATCTCAGCGTAAGCCGGTGCCGCCTAATACTTTTCTGGATATTGTACATAACCCTTCTGTTAAGTTACGTACAGAGGAAGACTTGGATGTTCCTGACCCGGAAGCACAATTGGTGGCAGCTCTACACGTTATCCTAGATTGTAAAGTGCCATATTTGGCTTATATGACCCGGAGTGAGTTGCCTGAGGACAAAACCTTGGCCAGACAGATAACCCGGCGGTCTAAGTCAATGACAATTGTCAATGGTGAGTTGCATCATCACAGTGTTACAGGGCATTTCAGCCTTGCGTCTCCCCTGAAGAGGGCCAAGAAATTCTACGTGAGATTCATGAAGGGGATTGTGGTCATGACGTCGGGTCAAAATCCCTTGTGGCCAAGGCTTTCCATCATGGATTCTATTGGCTGACGGCTCATGCTGATGCAGCGGACCTGGTTAGTAAATGTGATGGTTGTCAGAAGTTCTCAAGACGGGCTCATGTGCTGGCTCAAGATTTGAGGATGATTCCAATTACTTGGCCATTTGCAGTCTGGGGGCTTGACATGGTTGGGCCTTTCAAAAGGTCCAAAGATAAAAAGACCCACCTTTTGGTGGCAGTTGATAAATTTACAAAGTGGGTTGAGGCAGAGCCAGTCAGTAAGTGTGATGCAGCTACGGCGGTTCAGTTCATGAAAAAGGTGATATTTCGCTTCGGCTTTCCACACATCATTATAACTGACAATGGAACTAATCTGTCTAAAGGCGCCATGGAAGAATTTTGTCAATGTGAGCATATTCAGCTTGATGTTTCATCAGTGGCTCACCCCCAATCCAATGGTCAAGACGAGAGAGCCAATTAGGAGATCTTTAAAGGCATCAAGCCCCGGCTCTTGGTCCCCTTGCAGCGGACACCGGGTTGTTGGGTTGAGGAGTTACCCTCTGTGTTATGGAGCATCAACACTACTCCCAACAGATCTACAGGTTATACGCCTTTCTTCATGGTCTATGGAGCTAAGGCGGTTCTCCCTAGTGACATCCGTCATGACTCTCCCCACGTGGCGGCTTTTGTTGAGGCGGATAATGAACAGGCGCGTCAGGATGCTCTTGACCTATTAGATGAAAAGTGAGACTTGTCAGCAACTCGTTCGGCGATGTGCCAACAGGACTTGCGTCGCTATCACAGCCGCCGGGTTAGGTCCAGAGCCTTTCAGGAAGGTGATTTGGTGCTCCGTCTCATCCAGGATCAAACTGATGCACACAAGTTATCCTCACCTTGGGAAGGGCCCTTTGTGGTCAGCAAGAACTTGAACAACGGGTCATACTACCTTATCGATGTTCGAGAGCACAAAGACTCACGTAAGTCGGAGGAGGAGACCCGCCGGCCGTGGAATATCGCTCATCTTCGGCCTTACTACACTTGAGCCACCGGCTCTCATCATGTACATATTTTGACAATGTATATATTATGATAAATAATAAAGCAGGACCTCTGTCCTTTTTCCTTCTTCAAAGGTAAATGTGTCATTGTTATTATCATTGTCATCTCACATGATCACTTGGGGGCTGATCGTATTCGATCCAGTTTCACCCTCTTGATCCGGCTTACGATCGTATTCGAATCTAGCCACTAAAACTTATGATCACTAGGGGGCTTCCTGTTCAAACATAGGTCGTCTTCGAATCAAAGAGAACATAGTTGTCGGTACCCTTTTGATTGGCACACTGCCGAGCTCACTAGGGGGCTTTTTGATCGTATTCGAAGCATAGCTCAACCCCTTTTGGCACTGACTTTGATCGTATTCGAATCTGAGTCGTTAAAAAATTCTCAAGGTCATTAGGGGGCTTCCTGTTCAAACATAGGTCGTAGTCGAACCAAAGACAACATAGCTGTCGGTACCCTTTTGATTGGCACACTGCCGAGCTCACTAGGGGACTTCTTGATCGTATTCAAACCATAGCTCAACCCCCTTTGGGAACCGACTTTGATCGTATTCGAATCAGAGTCTTTAAAAAACTCTCAAGGTCATTAGGGGGCTTCCTGTTCAAACATAGGTCGTATTCGAACCAAAGAGAACATAGCTGTCGGTACCCTCTTGATCGGCGCAACGCCAAAGCCACTAGGGGCTACATGATCATATTCGAATCCTAGCTTAACCCCTTTGGAACGGTTTACTGATCGTATTCGAATCAGCAGCCTTGAATTTTTTTATACTCCATCCATTCCTAAATATAGTGCGTATAGTTTTTGGCACGGAAATTAAAGAACGCATGTGGAGGGAAAATTTCACAAGTTATGGATGATACTACACCTGACTAATTGACATGAAAAATTAGAGGAGCTTGCATGCTATAAGGAAATGTAATCAAATCCCTAAAAAAATTAACCAAATGAGTGGTGCAAAGCAATACACCTTATATTTCGGATTTTTTCTGAAAAATCTATACACCTTATATCAAGGAACAGAGGGAGTATATTCTATTTGGTTTAAGTTTTCTTTGGAAGCATCCTTTATTTGACTTAAGACTTTTCTGAGGTTTACAAATACAAGTGTGGTTAATTTTAAACTGGCTTAATATTGGCTGATAAGTCACCAATATATGAGCATCATTATACCTTTGAAAATATTGGTGTCCGAAGATTGGGTTATCACCCTTACTGACCGGGTCATATGAGCCGGCGGGGCAAATTCAAAAGGTCATAGGTGTAAGATTATAGTTATGTTTTAAACATCATATGTTACAACAAGCTTATATGTGACTCTTTTTATATTAAGTTATTTTGACCCACCTGGTGGTAACCGCCAAGGGATCTTGTGGTCTGTTTTCACGTGAAGGATAGTTAAATGGTTTGGTCAAGCAGATGGAAAGCAGATAAACAGTAAACACGGGTGAATATAACACGACAGCTTAATGACATTAAGCATTAAAACATGCACGATGGCACGACCAAAATAAAGTTATTTCTATTCTATTACATGACTCCTTGAGTCCAAATGGTTCACATTGTTTTTCAGCACATCACAGGTGTGAGCCGCCATGGCAGGTTAGCCTTCATGTTGGCCTGAAGCATCCGGGTTAGCCCTCTCCGCGTCTTTGTCATGTTCCCTTTCCTGGAAGGTTGACGATGACCAGTCAATGTTGTTCAAAGCTCCAAATTCAGCTTCATCATCAACTAGGCCGGCCGGGTCAACTTCAGGGGCGAAGGTGTGCTTACGGAGTGGGGGGGATCAGACTGGTCACTTCATAGTGAGACGTTGGAATTCTCCGGTTCTTTGCATCATAACCCGCCTGGTACTTGGTAAGGTCCAGTTCGTTCGCTATCACGGTAGCCACGGGGCGTATCTCCTTTACACAAGCGGTAAAGTATGTTTCTTCAACAGGAGTGTCATCTTCCTTCAAGCTTGGATAGCCAGTGGCAATGTCGGCCGGGTCTAACTCTGGTAGCCAAGCCTTGGCCCGGTTTAAAGCATTTACCGCTCCGGCTCTTGCAGCTGACTGCCTTAGTTCATTGGGGGTAGCACGGAAAGCTTCTTCAAGACCTCTACCAGGAGGGTAGGCACTTCATTTGACAAAGCCACCGTGGCTAATGCACGTTGAGACCCGGTGTACAATTGCTCCACCAGTGTGTAAACTGCCTTCAGCTTGATCATCATATCTTGGTTCAGATTTGAGCTTCTGGGGCCTGCATAAACATGGTCAGGTGAGTCAGTTCCAACTATATGATCAACTGAAAGGTTCAAATATTTAAACACTTGTGGGACAACTTAAAAAAGATTGCCGAGACCATCTGAGAGACATGGCGCTTTAAGCCGGTTAATTCACCGGTTGCTTCTTCCAGAGCCGCCTCTACCTTCTCAACTCGGTTAATCAATGCAGTTTTTTTGTCAGCCCATGCCTTCTTTTCAGTTTCAAATTCTTTCTTCAGTTTTTCTTGCTCAGAAATGCTGAATTTGAACTTGGTGTCGGCCTTTTGGGTTTCCGTCTCTTGGGTTTCAAGGCGGCTCTTCAGATCAGTCACCTCTAATTCAAGTTGACTCGTGGCGGCCTATACAGATACAGGATCAAAATCAAGCCAATTTTTATGCAATATTAAAGTCCCAAGCCTTTTGCCAGCAACAACGCTTGGCACTTGGGGGCTAATGTTTACCGAAGAATTTTACTTTCAACGGCGGTTCATAATAGTAAGTCCCAAGCATTTGGCAAGCAATAATACTTGGCACTTGGGGGCTAATGCATATTGCTGTTCAAAGCTCTGTAAGTATTTTTCGTTTACATAACCATATTAAGGACCGACTCAACCATGTTGCTTATGCCGCCCCTTGGGGACTACAGAGTAAGCCGGACTTCTTGCATGTTTTATCCGTCTATGCTACTAATATCACTAAATTTGTTTCTAAGTCTACAGCATATTCAACATAAGCAATAGACTTGGGGGCTGGCATAGTAAAGATAAAAGAATACAGAGAAAGGGTTGTACCTCAAATTTTTGGTGCATCTGTTTCACCATGTCAATCTCAAGGTTTCGGCTGTTGTGCACTTGGTTCATGTAGCCAGAAACGATGTCTCCAATGCTCATGTGAGCATAGTTCGTGACGTCAAGCTTGACCCGGCGGTGTTCCAGATGTTCCTCCATGGCAGAACACTTGGTCGGCACAGTTGGCCTTCCCGGATCAGCATAGCCGGTTCTGGTGATCTCAACATCAGTGTTTTGTGGGCCATCTATCCTGGCCGGGCTAGGGGCCTCTGGATTTTCCGAGTCATGAGCGGCTCGTTCAGCAGGAGGGTCAGCAGCGGGAGTTGGTATATCTTGAACTGGTTCAGATGGTGGCTCATGAGTTGATGAGTCCGGTACAACTATTTCAAGAACCGGCTCAGTCACGACCGGGTCTTCAGCCGGCTTGCTCTTCCTAAACCATTTGATGGGCTTGGCTTGTCCACTGCGTCAAAATAGAAGGTTAGTACAGATGCAAGGGATTAAAGTAAATACAAGATAAGTAGATTATTATTACCCTGGTGCAGTCTTGAAAGCTGGCAGGTTGGACTGCATTGAGTCGCCAGAGGAATGGGAAGTTTCCTGATAATCCGAGTCAGAAGAATTGAGAGGTTGGCGAGTAAGACCCTCCAAAGGATAAAAGGAATTCAAATCAGAGATGACCTCGTTCTGGCGCTTCTTTGGGGTGTTTGGCAAGCCGGAGAAGAGCTCCGCGTCCTTGCTGGTCCGGGTCTGCCTCCATCTCTCATGAATTTGTCGCTTCAAAAGAAATTGAGGATCGTGATGAGCTAAAGGACGGAAAAACCTTACTTTCCAGGTTACTCTGCGGATTTTCTGTCTTGGCAAAGGCTCGGAGTCGGAGGAAATGATAGTTACCTCATCAGCCTTGCTACGGCTTGCTCCTGTGTCCTCCTGCTGATAATCCATGTCAATAAGATGGTTAAAAAAGGAGCAAAGGGAGTCAAGGGCTACCTCCGACTCAGAAGAGTCTGCTAGCCGAAGTAGGTCAGAGGCGGTGGCTTTTTTGCCCTTCTTGTTCGCAGCCTCTTTCCTGGCAGCTTTCTTCTCCTCCCCGGCTTTCTTGGCAGCCTCATGGTCATATTTGACCTTCCAGAATTTATCACCCGCCTGTAAGACATAACACATGTATAAATATGGGTGAAAACATGAAAAAAAATCAAAGAAGTTTATTCATATGGGCGGCTTACCTTTGGAGCCGGGTTAGCTTTGCAGAAAGGGGCTAAGCCCACTCTACCATAGTCTGCCAGGCTCTCTTTCAAAAGGGACTGCATCACATCATCAATGACGTCTTCAGGCAAATCATCAGGGCTGTGCCGCAGAGGGTCATCCTTCGCGCCTGTATAATCGCACATCAAGCCGAGCCGGCGGCTCAACGGAATGACCTGCCAGGCGAGCCAAACCCGGACAAAGTTGATTCCAGTTAACTCATTCCCAGGAGAGCCTTGATCTTGGCTAAAGTGGGGGCGAGTGATTTGCGTTCGGCGGTTGTAATCTTGTCAGGCAGATGGCGGTTGGGCCCAAGATGAAGAGCACGAAAGCCGGGCAGAGGGTTTTCACTAGCCGGAGAGGTGTCTTGGCAGTAAAACCACGTATGATTCCAATCTTTTGGGTGGCTCGGTGGGTTGGCGTAAGGAAAGATTACATCCCTACGATGCTGGATCGAGACGCCACCAAGCTCTAAGCTCTGACCGCTAGCGCACTCGTTCTGGCGGTTCAAATAAAATAGCTCTCTGAAGAGCAGCAGGTTGGGTTCTTCTCCGAGGTATACTTCACTGAATACTTGGAAGCTGCAGATATTAGACACGGAATTGGGTCCGGTGTCTTGTGGGTGAAGATCAAAGAAATGCAACACGTCTCTGAAGAATTTTGAGCCAGGTGGAGTGAACCCCCAGTTCATGTGATCCGTGAAAACAACAACTTCTCCTTCTTTCGGCTGAGGAAATTCCTCCTTCGGGTTAGGAGCATGGTAAGTCATGACTTCTTTCTTCGGTAGATGGCCGGTCTTCACAAAGTCGTCCAGAGTACTATCTATGACAATGGACTTAACACAGTTGCAGGAAGTGGGTGCTTTCAGTGTCATTATGTTGAAAGCCTAAGACAGAGTAAAAAGTACCGGTTCAAATTTAAGCCGGGAAGGAAAAAATATGACAGTGCATATTCAAGATGGCGTCTTACAAAGGGGCCTAATGGTACAAGGATAATTATGTTAAGGTTATTTAATCCGCCATAGGCTCTATAAGCCGTCTGCTCTATTTAAACCGCCATGGGTGGTCAGAATTATCAATTGAGCATTGTCTCTTTAAAGCCGGTGATTAGAGTCGCCATGGCTAGACGAATCTAACAAGTGCAGGTTTTTGCCTAAGTGTTGCATAAATATGTTTCACAAACTGCAGCTATTATTTTGGATCAAACAGATGTTCAGAAAAGAAAAAAACTTAGACCTAAAAGCATGGTGCAGAGAAGTTCATGCGTTCTACTGAGGATTCTTTACAAAGAAAGAAGAACTGCTAGTGCTAAAAATGGATGCGGAGCAACTACTGCACGAGATCTACGCTATTGTTGGATCAAAGAAGCCATGGCAGACGCAAATGCGAAGAACTGGGATGAACGAGGAACTGTACAGATGAATACCCTAGCCCTAAGCATGGATCTATGGTGCAGAAAGGGGAAAACTTACTGCAGTAGATCTGCTGCAGAGAGGCGCCGCCGTTTTCTGGTCAAGTTCAGGTCGATGCAGCGGCGAAGGTCGACCGAGATGAGAGGCTCTACGGCGGCGGCGGCGGAGCTCCAGTGACAGATGGGGGCAAAAGGAAGAAGACGCGGAAGGGAAGAATGAGGAAGACCTAGTCGGGTCTATTTATAAGGAAGGGCCACTAAAAGAGCGTGAAAAACGAGGAGGCCGAAAATATAAGTTATCCAACTACAAGGACGCCTTGATTTTCGGGATGGTCAAGACAAAGGTCCATTGGGATACACTGAATAAAACGTGCTTTGATGATAGGTGACGTCATGACAGGTTACCATAAATCCAGAGGATGACGTCATGGCGAGTTACAAAAATCTTATAAGACAGAAGATTTTTCTTAAGTGTTGAAGATTGACATGAACAAGTTCAAATAAATCTGGGGCCTAATGTTGGAGATATAACTATTGGTATGACCCGCATAGTAGGGGCCGGGTTATACTTACAAATATTCTTGAAGCCCAAGACCCAGGATAGAGATGGCGGTTCAGTTAAGGGCCCAAAGCCCAGAGGCAACTTAAGGCCCGTAGTGATAAAACCTCCATGTATGCGTGACTTGTATTGTAAGGCAAGAATAGTTAAGAAACCGAGCCGGACACTGTTTATGAGCCAGCCGGAACTCTGTAAGCCGCTGGGCGTCGACCTCTGTATAGAAAGGGACGACCCGGCGGCGGTTCAGGACAAGTAACATCAACTCGAGAGCTAGGTCAAGCGATTCGCTCCCTGGTTATCGAGACATAAGCAATCCCACACAAAACTGGATCGTAGGCTTTTACCTTCACCGTAACGGGCCGAACCAGTATAAACCTCATGTCCTTTGTCCTGATTAACCCCTTTAAGCTTCCTAGTTGCGATGGCTCCACGACTAAGTCCTTTCACTAGGACATCTGCCATGACAATTCCACGACAAATATGATGAAAAGAGACCCGGGGGCGTAGGTTTCACTAGTGGCTTTTCTCGAAAAAAATAGCAAACAGTGGGAAAACAATTACTTTTGGGCAATTGATAGAACTTCAAATAATCATGATGATATCTAGGCAATGATCATTATATAGGCATCACGTCCAAGATTAGTAGACCGACTCCTGCCTGCATCTACTACTATTACGCCACACATCGACCGCTATCCAATATGCATCTAGTGTATTAAGTTCATGAGAAAACGGAGTAATGCAATAAGAATGATGACATGATGTAGACAAGATCCGTTTATCTATTGCGGCAGATATAGATCTCATCTTGTTATCCTTACTAGCAATGATACATACGTGTCGGTTCCCCTTCTGTCACTTGGATTAAGCACCGTAAGATCGAACCCACTACAAAGCACCTCTTCCCATTGCAAGATAAATAGATCAAGTTGGCCAAACAAAACCCAAATATCGGAGAAGAAATACGAGGCTATAAGCAATCATGCATATAAGAGATCAAAGAAGACTCAAATAACTTTCATGGATAAAAACATAGATCTGATCATAAACTCAAAGTTCATCGGATCCCAACAAACACACCGGCAAAAAGACTTACATCATATGGATCTCCAAGAGACCATTGTATTGATAATCAAGAGAGAGAGGAAGCCATCTAGCTACTAACTACGGACCCGTATGTCTACAAGGAACTACTCACGCATCATCGGAGAGGCACCAATGGAAGTTGTGAACCCCTCCGTGATGGTGTCTAGATTGGATCTGGTGGTTCTGGACTCTGCGGCGGCTGGATGAATATTTCATCACCTCCCCTAGGGTTTTTGGAATATTGGGGTATTTATAGAGCAAAGAGGCGGTCCGGGGGGCACCCGAGGTGGGCACAACCCAACAGGGAGCGTCTGGGCCTCCTAGCGCGCCCTGGTGGGTTGTCCCCTCCTCGGGACTCCCCCAGTGCAACAAGGACCCATCTTCTTCCTTTTGGTCCATAAAAAATCATCGTAAATTGGCATGGCATTTGGACTTCGTCTGATATTGATTTCCTGCAATGTAAAAAACATGCAGAAAACAGCAACTGGCACTTGGCACTATGTCAATAGGTAGTACCAAAAAATGATATAAAATGACTGTAAAATGATTGTAAAACATCAAAGAATGATAATATAATAGCATGGAACAATAAAAAATTATAGATACATAGGAGACGTATTAGTATGCAAGAAGTATTATTATTTTTATGTCAATATTAAACTTTTGTCTTGAATCTTTCGGATATGAACATTCATGCCACAACAAAAGAAAATTACATTGATAAATATGTTAGGTAGCATTCCACATCAAAAAATCTGTTTTAATCATTTACCTACTTGAGGACGAGGAGGAATTAAGCTTGGGGGTGCTTGCTATTATATTATCTGTTTTGGATGTTTAATGGGCTTTAATATGATCTTTTATATTATTTTTGGGACTAAGCTATTAACCGAGGGCCCAGTGCAAGTTTTTGTTTTTTGCCTATTTTAGAGTTTTGCAGAAAAAGAATACCAAACGGAGTCCAAATGGAATGAAACCTTCGCGATGATCTTTCTTGGACCGAAACAAACCAGAAGACTTGGAGATGAAGTCGGAGACGTAATGAGGAAGCCACGAGGCAGGAGGGCGCGCCCCCCACCCTCGTGGGCCCCTCGTAGCTCCACCGACCTAGTTCTTTTGGCTATATATACTCTTATACCCTAAAAACATCAATGGGAGCCATGAAACAACTTTTCCACCGCCGCAACCGTCTGTACCCGTGAGATCCCATCTTGGGGCTTTTTTCGGCGATATGCCGGAGGGGGATTCGATCATGGAGGGCTTCTACATCAACACCATTGCCTCTCCGATGAAGTGTGAGTAGTCTACCACAGACCTTCGGGTCCATAGTTATTAGCTAGATGGCTTCTTCTATCTCTTTGATTCTCAATACCAAGTTCTCCTTGATGTTCTTGGAGATCTATTCGATGTAATACTCTCTTGCGGTGTATTTGCCAAGATCCGATGAATTATTGATTTATGATCAAGATTATCCATGAATATTATTTTGTTCTTCTCTGAATTCTTATATGCATGATTTGATATCTTTGCAAGTCTCTTCAAATTATCGGTTTAGTTTGGCCTACTAGATTGATCTTTCTTCCCATGGGAGAAGTGCTTAGCTTTGGGTTCAATCTTGCGGTGTCCTTTCCCAGTGACAGTAGGGGTAGCAAGGCACGTATTGTATTGTTGCCATCAAGGATAACAGGATGGGGTTTGCATCATATTGCTTGAGTTAATTCCTCTACATGATGTCATCTTGCTTAGTGCGTTACTCTGTTCTTTATGAACTTAATACTCTAGATGCATGCGGGATAGCGGTCGATGTGTGGAGTAATAGTAGTAGATGCAGACAGGAGTCGGTCTACTTTACACGGATGTGATGCCTATGTTCATGATCATTGCCTTAGATGTCATCATAATTATGCGCTTTTCTATCAATTGCTCGGCAGTTATTTGTTCACCCATTGTAATATATACTATCTCGAGAGAAGCCACTAGTGAAACCTATGGCCCCTAGGTCTCTTTTCATCATATTGAATCTTTTTTCCATATTATTGAATCTCGTTTACATCTTGCTAGTTTCGGATCTACTATTTTGCAATCTTTACTTTCCAATCTATAAACCCAAAATACCAAAAATATTTACTTTATTATCTCTATCAGATTTCACTTTTGCGAGTGACCGTGAAGGGATTGACAACCCCTTTATCGCGCTGGTTGCAAGTTCTTGATTGTTTGTGCAGGTATTCATGACTTGTGTGTCGTCTCCTACTGGATTGATACCTTGGTTCTCAAAACTAAGGGAAATACTTATGCTACTTTGCTGCATCACGCTTTCCTCTTCAAGGGAAAACCAACGCAAGCTCAAGAGGTAGTAGTGTGCTAGGCCCCCCC